>NC_068357.1:134597731-134966481 GCF_020536995.1 Dreissena polymorpha | reverse complement strand
CCAATGAAGGCAAAACATCTCTTTTTTGTTTATCCTTCTCGTATTGGTATACTGGAGCTTGGTAGTACAGTTACTGAAATCGTATTGGCTAGCCATTCTATTTCGTAGTTTGGAAAAAACTAGTCCCCTTCCTGTATATAAAAGATTTCGTTAACAGTGATTAATTCATATTTAAGATTTTTAAAGTAATACACATGCTCAAAGCAATATTGTATTGAAAATTGGGAGGAAAACTTTTTGGTTTTAACATGTATTATAAGAGTAATTTTTTCTGTCGTTAAAATATTATAGAATAGTATATATACAATTAAACCTTTAACATACTTCTTAATATTTAGCTTACCAAAAGACCTATAAAATACATGTATTATATAGGTTTTGACGTTCTGAAATCTTAAAAGTCTTCGTTCAGATAAGGAACAACTCATTTTAAACCTCCTTCACGTAACCTTTATCAAACTCGAGCAGACGGCTGTTCCGCGCTTAAGTCCCGCCCACCGTCTGGCCTATGATTGGTTTACGCCTCCTAGCCAGTTGGTTTATTTAACTAGGAGGTTAAACCCTCTTGACGCGCTTAAGCCAATTGCTACACGCAGCAGACGACTTTCAAGCACACCAAGCAGACAATAATAGCACACGACCAATACGAGCCCTCAGCGCGCGCTGTTGGTCATGCCCTCTGCAATAGAGGGCAAGTCTAAATGCGGCTTTTGTCACTTTGGAACACGTCTCTTGAACTTAAATGACACTGTCAGCCTTATATGGCAAAGACACTATAGAATTTTTTTCGTTTAATGGCTGGGTCATAGTTCAGTGAAGATCGGTTGCATGGTATGACCACTGCGCTCTCCCCCTGCATTAAATGTGATTACAGCGCGCAGAAAGCACCGTGCAATTCCGTGGCTTTTCGTGCGCCCTGCACATTGAGACACGCGGGTTAGGAAGCTATAGGGCGGGTTATGTGAACACGGGATCAGTCACTGAGTTGAACTGCTTGTGGTGTAACACTCAATGAGAAGGTCTTTAAATATGTTATGAAAATCATCGAGTTGGATTTAAATACTTTAAATTACTTTTGTTTATGTATGTCTTAAACGTTTTCGTAATTACAGGTGAATCTATGTATTCGAAGTATGGTGTAATAGGTGAAGTAGGTTAGCATGTAAGCGTAGATAGGGAAAATTGACTTTGAATACGCGATAGTGTATAATGTGTAAGCGCATGTGAGTTTTATCTATAAAGTTTACATACAGGTTTAACCTTTTCGCCTAACTGTGCAGTTGCGCCGGGACGTTACGCAGTGTGTGTACTGAGAGGGAACTCTGATAAAATGGCAATGACTGCAACGCAAAATCCAATCGTGAATTCGTGGCGAGATCCCGACCAAGTGGTAGACTTAAACGGCCCGACGCCGACGTCGGTTCAACCGCCTCCTCAGCCGTCTCTTCCGCTGGCTTCCCAACCGACGGCACCGACGGTTCAGACACAGGTTTCCAACCCGGTTTCCAACGTTTCAAACGGAGGTGATAGCTCATCGTCCAGTCAAAATGGAAGCTCTACGCCGGACAGTAAAACCCAGCACATCGAGTGCGTAGTGTGTCATGACAAAAGTTCCGGGAAACATTATGGACAGTACACTTGTGAAGGTTGTAAATCGTTTTTCAAACGGTCGGTTCGACGGAACCTTACGTACACGTGTAGGGGAAACAGGAACTGTCCCATGGACCAACATCACCGGAACCAGTGTCAGTATTGTCGTTTCAAGAAGTGTTTGAAAATGGGAATGCGACGGGAAGGTAGGTCGAGCGACTCTAGACCACTTCATTTCACCAATTCCATGGCCTCTGCGGGATACTTTAATAAAGGTTATACAAAATATTATGCCATTCAATGTAAATTCAATATAATTGTCCGGTAATTGTTGTAAATGCGCACCATTATTGGTGATTATGCGGCGACAAATTGTTCCCATGAATTATAAAGTGCGTCGAACGCGATAAAGACCGTTTTCGTAATTAATACATTCTCATCGTCGTACTGCACTTACTAAAAACACTCAACATCGTGCGTTGTATTTGCGTTTTATTTGGGACTGTATATTTTACGAAAAGAGCATATTGCAAAATAGTAATACAATTAAAGGTAACAGTGCACTTAAATGGGTTTATCGCCGTCAAGTATTAATACGTTTAGTAGAAATATTCGCCATTTATAAGCAAAGTTCATTCGATAGTTATTGCCATGAATGGAACGTGAGTGGTAGTGAGTTATTGTTAATATTGTATGTTATGCTTTGTAATATTAAAGTATTCTATTACTATTTCGAGTCCCATAATTTTTTGGAAGAACCATTGTTCTATATTGTTCCCTTATTAATTGTTAATAACAACACAGCCATTTAACAATGAACACAACTAATGGTTTGAATGAGTGGTAATACTTGCGTATATAATATATGTTTTTTGTAAGTTACATAAATATTACTAACACATTACATATTGACCTAATCATTTTGTATCTGTTCCAACCATCTTTAATTTATTTTACTCTAATATTCAAAGAATCTGATATGTCGACTCTTAAAAAGGAACATTTTATAATTAAATTTTAACGATTCGCCCGTTTATTAAGCAATAATTAGTAAACCATAGCTTATGCCTCAAATTACTTGGACAATGACATGAATTTATAAAATTACCCTACACCTATTTATAAAATATGTAATTTTTGGTATGTTAATGGATACAATATTTATATACATTAATGCGTAGGATATCATGGTGAACACCTTTTTGTATAATTCAATTAATAGTTTTAACAAGTAAACTGATTTTTGTTGGAAAAAAATAACATAAAAAGTTCAAGTTCCAATCCTTTTAAGTCGGCGGGACCAAATCAACACATACATGGTTTAAAAATGCCTCAATCGGCTACATTTATGTTCGCTGTAAAGAAATAAAATACGATGTCACAAGTAGTGTAATAATAGGGTAAATTAGTCATATCAATGCATATTTATATCATCTATGATACGTTTTTACAAGAATCACTACACTCGCGTGACAAGAAAAGTATGACTTCCATTAACAAAATAAGTGGACACTTCAGTATCTAATCTAAGCACAGCTTGAAAAGTATGCATGTGAGCATTTCAAAACGCCGTTTGATTGTTACTAATGAATAAATGACGAGCACATGCGACCAATACAACAACACTTCCTACTTTTAACCAACGGAATTTTTATTCCATCTCACGACTTTTCGAGTTATTTGCACGTTATAATCATGCTATTTCGAGGAACAGAAATTAAATAGCAATGTCATAAAATGCTTCCTAAATGCATGTGTCAGAGACAGATAACAATTCCGTATTGAATTCCATGGTGACAGTTATTGCAACGGACATTTAAAAATCATTGGCAAAATTGAAATTTAAACTTTGTGAATTAACATTTTATACAATAAAAACATTGGTAGGTATGTAGGAAAAGCCATGCTCATGTTGAGGTCACTTTCCACAACATACACTGCATTTATACTGTATTGTATTACTGACGTGTCTGATATTATATCTAGTCAAAAGCAATAACAAAGAACTTTTATTAAAGGAATCACCAATAGATTTTTAAGACTACTTGGTCTCTTTGTCTCACATGTATGCGTAGTCTGTGCACCATGCAAACATTGAATAGTTCCCCTTAACTATTTTTTTATCATTTAACGCAGCAACGCTCGCAGTTATGGTAGATCTGTTTCACTATTTAATATTACTCAGCTGGCGTAAAAAAAAACTATTAGCCGCAGCTATAAGATGTTTACTTGCAAATAAGTTAAGATTATATTTGCGGATCGGCAATACGCCCTCTTTGCACCCTTGCATCTGTGCATTTAACCCATTCGCACCGCAGCCACTTTATTAAAATGACAGAAAACGCGGGAATTTCTTTCAAAATTCATAAGCGATTTACATTTTAGACGCCCCGATGCACAATGACACAGGAAATTAGCAAAACGCTCTTGACTTTCCTCTCCAACAAATAACGGTTCGCAAAGTTATTTAACAGATTTTTCTAATTACCAGAAATATCAACGGGAGAGAAAACACTTTAAATCCGGTTGTAACTATATTACGTTATATATCATTTATTCCACGGTATAATTTCCCCCACAGAAGTCGATAAAGTGAAAGGTTATAAAACAATACCTGTAATTCCATAACTTTATTTAAACATGATCTTCCCTATTGACGCTCTAATTGATATTTTTTTCCGAGCAAATTTCAAATTGATCGAGTATTTATTATACAGCATTTGGCGCGCAATATGCGAAATTAGCACTTAATGCTACAGCCTATCTGCTCCCCCTTATGCAGTGTTGAACCAGCTGAAATTATGAAATTGATTACAATAATGGATGACACAATCTGCTGTGAGTAAAATCAGTATGTTAACTCGTTGAAAAAGGCTAAAAGGTGTGCTCTTCACGGCTTTTATCCAGACTGATTTATCGTCATCACCATCTTAAAAAATCTATTAAATTTGATGTGTATAAAACCATAAAAGCGTGACGAATACGCATGTTAACGGACTGACATAAGTGCAGTTAAAAGCATGGTATCGCTGGATTGTATTGATACTAAGTGAACGACGAGAAATTCTCATATACATATTTTCGTATTACAGAGAGTTAAAAAACGATACAAATAAGATTATTTTTCAAATCCTTATACATTGGTTAGTTAATCAAATATCAGGAAAAAGTCAATCAATGTGCTGATTTGAAGTCTGGTGTCGCCATTAGACTGGCCTTTGAAAAAAAATAAAGGAATCTTGTTGATCAAGGACATAATAAAAATGAGTACTATTCATTTTACTCACCTGACTTAAATGGAAAATTAGCCGCAAAAATAAAAATTTGACGTTTAGCATATACATAAAGTAGCTTCCAGATTACGGTAGTATGCGTAGTCCGCACTGTCAAAGCAGGGACGACAATTTGCGCTGTAATTGATTTTTTCGTATTATTAAAGTACCTTATTATCGAAAATCCATTTAAGAATAAACATGTCGACTAGCCTTTGCGGACAGAACAGTCTAATGTGGGACGAAATTTTCTGAACAATATAGTTTAAAGTGAAACAACATCTGAAAGAATACAACACATTGAACACTATATTAACCTACTTTTTAAGTATTCAACGCATACACTGTAGGCAAGTTTTAATTACTTATCAAATATTCGAAATATTTCCTGCCAATTAATATTCGTGTTATTGTCACCTATTATATTATATTTTTGTAATATTTGCAAATCAAGTAATGTTTGGAATGAAAATGCATTATTTACCGGGATTTATTTACCAATTTATCCATTCGGCTACTTACCGGAAATAACTTCAAATACGAAATGTGTTAAAATCTTAAAATAGTATTCATGAATTATTCACAGTATTGTATTTGGTAAGAATTGGAAAATATCAATTGTATGAAAACATCCTATTGGTGAAACATACACAGTATTATAAGCTGCACCTCGGAGTAATTGGGCGGCGATTTTAAAGCCGCGTTGACCCATGTCAGAACGCAGGTCAGTCTGTAATCTGGCCAATCGAGAGGTCGATGACCGATGGTCAGCAGATCTCGGGGGCGGTCCACTCGGATAGGCTCGGTAATTATTGGGCGCGCGAAACCGTAACTTCAGACTGAGGGACTGACTGCAGATCGCACACGTTCAGATGATTCCGTAGACAATCTTATTGGTCAAGGTGCTTTGAAACTTGCGGGCAATTTCACGTTTTGTTTTATTTTACTGTAGAATTGACCTTTGACTGCTCGAAAGCTAATCTTTAAAAAAAAATAAAACACATTTGCAGTGAAATGAATCCCTTACAGTTGAGCATTTTAAACATAATTTTGAAAAGGTTAATATTTCATGAGCATATGTACATAAGCAAAAAGGAACGACTCATAAAGTAAGCAATAGGTTAAGTATTTTGTTTGATGTAAGAAGGTGTCTCATATATTTTTTAATATTGTTGGAGTATTAATGCAAGAACAGCAACTGCAACAACAACAACAACGATGACATAATCATAAGGAACAGCTGCGACTTACAAACCTCATGTGGAAATGCAAACATCAATTAGACATTTGTCACCATAAAAATAATTATAAAATGGTAATTAGAATTTCATATTTGAATACGCAATGGTGGCCAGGATTGTTTAAATCGTGTTTACACAACTGTCACTTTTTATATAATTTGTCTCTGCCAGAGTCGGCAATGCCTGTGTTATTCAACAGTTGCCATATTTTGCTTTTTGTACAACATTAAAATTCAGCGATTGAATCGCTATTATCAATACATTTGGAACTACCGCTAGAGCGAGAAGGAAATTCAAATCGCGCGAAAAGCATACAAATTGTGATGTTTAAAATTGCCAAATTAACTGACTTCAGCGGACAGATTTAGCAAAAGATTTGATATAAATCTCGCAAGTGAAAGTTTATTGCTTTTAGCAACAAATGCAAGGTTAACAAATAACAATATTGGCGAGGATATTTGCATAAAGTTGATGGCAAAATAGTTGTGATGGTTACGCGATACTGTTAATTTTCTCACGAAGGTTAAATGTATTAAAAATAATGGTAATGATGTTTGCGCAACACTTTTCGCGAAGCTTTTTTCGCATTTTTTTCAGAGATATTTTTTATGAACGAGTGCTTATTTCGTGATCATTTAGTTTTGTTTGCATAGCAATACTTTTACAGCAGGAGCATCAAATAAGTTTAGTGCAAATTATATTAAGAAAAAATAAAAACGGTATAGATCTAATAACAGCCGTTCGGATTGTGTTGTTAAAGAAATTGCACTGGTAATTTTAGAACCTGAAGCACAAGGAGCTGAAGTAATAATACAAATAATAATAATAATAATAATAATAATAATAATAATAATAATAATAATAATAATAATAATATTATTAATAATAATAATAATAATAATATATTTTTTACAATCAAAAGTAGTTGTAACAGTAGTTGTAGCAGCAGCAGAAGCAAGTTTTAATACAAGTTGTATAAGAATGTGTATAAACGGTCAAAGCAGTAGTAGCAGCAGCAACAACATTATTTTATACAACAGCAATACAAGTGCCAGAAGTAGTTATGTGGTGTTTTAAACATGTTAAGGCTTTTCCTCAGGTTTTTAATATAAAACAAAACTTTAAATTTAACAAACACACATGTGTTTCAAACAAGCGTATTTGTAACAAATCTTCATAGCCCAAATCTACTCTGTGTTTTGTATTCGTCAATTTCCTAATTACACGCTCCGGCAACTGGATATCGAAATTAGATTACGTTTAGATTATTACCACAAAACACTGGTCGACACTCGCGTGAGCTGAATGTTTGGGTCTGTAATAGACTGGATCGAACACTGGAAGAGCAGTTGGCATGGAGTGGATAATTTCGAGACTTTATAAAAAATACGACTTTATTAAGGAAAACACAACAAGAGCAGAACATTTCTTAAGTCTGACCTTTTGTGATGTTTATAATCATATGTGTCTTTTGTTTTATTGACACCCATAATTAAAGCGGCACGTGTTTACAATTGTAGGTTAACATATATGTATGTAAACGCATCTTAAATGGGCATACTTTATAACCCATGAATTTATATTCGTTCCTATCAAATTATTTGCAATAATAAAAAGACTTATTGAGCTCTCTGCAAATAAGTTTGCACTTGTTGTGCTCATTCAATAATATGTGCATGCACATTTTTTAAATATAGCAATATTTATAGGAGGAAAAATCATTGATACTAAGTAACCTTAATCAATAACTTACGTGAAGGATAATGGACTTAAAACAATTGGATAAAACCTTTATGGGTTCGTAAACGCAACATCTTCGCGGCACCAACTCATTTATTAAGATTCTTAATTGTAAAAAGACCTAAATAAAAAAAAATATTTTCTAAAGAAGACTCAAGTGAAGATCATACTAATGGCGCCTATTGTTACCACGTTTCGTCCTACTTATCCGGTAATACTGTACACGTTGACGTACTGGTATTGTATTGGTACGATATTTTATATATGCGATGATGCGATGTTGGATTCATATCCAATGTCTGAAATTCATGCTCGACAAATATTTTCACATCTTGCTAAACATGATTCATTAATCCCTCTGCATTTATGCAAATGTACAAATTTGATTATACGATATCAAATGATTTTACCATTCGTTTGCTCAAGCGCTATTAAAAGCGCGTCGCAGGAAATAAAACTAAAGTGCATCGAATTTTGCAGACGTCATTTTTTATTTGTTTAAAATCAAACTTCAGAAGCTTTTTACAAGAACAACAGTATTTAAAAATGTACATGCAAATCTAAACGGGATACTTTTATATAGTTACATACACCAATGGCTTTCTTTAAATTTCGTGGAAGTACATTTAACGGTGTGACAACGTCACGGACAAAAATTGGGCAGCTGATTTTTAAGATCCATAATGCGTATGCAAAGAGTGATGGGCTGTGGTAAATAAAATATTTTACGGTGAATAAAGGCTCTGTGCACAGGTTATGCAGTCTGTTTGAAAAGTGTTGTGTGACATAATAGCGTTCATGGAACAGCTTGCGTATTTAATTGGTTGGTGTCGTGTTAAATATGGTAATAGGCGACACTTGGTGTTCAGAATCCTGTCGGCAAACGTTATGTATAAACATATATTTGCAGTTTACTGTGTATTACATATCGATGAATATTTTCTGCTCTTTTCAATGTCATTTATCGATAGATATAAATGTCGTCGTCGACATCATCAAAATCATTTCATCACCATAATTATCACTTTGATCATCATTAATAAACGCAATGCTAGGGTAGCACCAACGTCATTACCATGCACGTTTTCAAAATCGTTATCGAAGTAACTATTTTCAATACCAATAGCATTATCCTCATCCTTGTCATCATCATCTCTTATATTTTAAGTTCAATGTCCTAACCATCATGACCGAACAATAGCATTTGCATTCACCCTATACCACTTAGATACGCATTTTTTCGCTTTTGTTGTTATATTTAATTTAAGACCTTTCTTACTATATTCAAATTTGTAAGGCTTCATTTCCAAACCTTAGATACTGATGAGCAGCAAACAACATTTAAAACCTGAACAGCCTATGAGTGTTACTCGCATGCTGTTCTGTTTTTATTCAGTTTGCATATAGCCATTTTCACTTTGCTTTTGAGTGGGGGAAGGTTAAAAGAACATACTCATGTTTGTTGCGTAAGAGTGAAAATCAAGTACCACACACGTTTTAATCGCTGAATATACCCTAATAATTAAGTACTAGTACTAATTTCAATATCTTTTATCTGGTTATAAAGAAGTAAGTCAATTTTCTGTCGGCGCCTAAAATCAGATCAACGGAGCTTAAACGTGAATGTTAAAAGAGCAACTGAGTCCATAAACGAGAGATGAAACTAAGAATTAGCATACAGTATAACTTTTTAAATGTCATGACATGGAGTACCGGTACCTTCTTTCACCCTTTTTGCAACCAAAGTGTCACGAAACAACTACGATGCTAGAAGGTTATGTTGGGTTACGAGTACATCTAAGCATTTCTTCAGTTGCGTAATCTGAAAACGTGATTTAAACTGGGTATAGAATTCGGTTCGGACACGTGAGCTCAAACACAATGTATTATTTCACATAAAGGCTCTTTACGCAACATAACCGTGCACATGTCTTACACTCCTTAAGTAGAATGCGTTGAATTCACGGCAACTCTTTTTCTTTGCGATCTAATTTATATTTGTAAACGTTTTGTTGCACAGGACAATATTATTAATAATTTTCCGCTTCCAATATTTGTATTTCGTATGTTACCTGTAATTTTACAAACAACAACGAAAAAATGAGATTTCATTGCGTTTGTAAATATCGCACTTGGATATCACGTGTTTAGCAGTCAAACTATTTTATAATACATTGGTTGTTTTTAACATTTCTAAATGAATGATGTGAATAATATATATATAATATTCAAGAGAGCAGGGGAAAAGTCTACGTGCTACTCAAAAGATTTGTTACTTATGTACATAATATTCAAAAGATGCTTGACTAGAGCACATGATAATGTACCTGACATTAAAAAGAGCACCTAAATAATGTATCTGACATTAAAAAGAGCACCTAAATAATGTACCCAATATTCAAAAGTGCATTTGAATAATGTACCTCATATTCAAAAGAGCAAATGAATAATGTACATGGTATTCAAAAATACATGTCACTAATGAACCTGATATTCAAAAGAGCACATGAATAACGTGCCTGATATTCAGAATAGCATTTCAAAGAGCACCTAAATAATTTTCCTGATATGCAAAAGGGCACGTGAATAATGTACCTCATATTTAAAAGTGCATTTCAATTATATACTTGAGATTCAAAAAAGCATGTCACTAATGTACCTGATATACAAAAGAGCATGTCAATAATGTACCTGATTTTTAAAAGAGAATGTCAAGAATGTACCTGATTTTTAAAAAAGCATGTCAATAATGTACCTGATATTGAAAGGAGCACCTAAATATTGTACCTGATATTCAAGCTAGGAAGGGAGGAGTTTTCAACTATTCATTGCAACTCCCCGATTGGTCTTTCGTTTAGCACATTACGTGTTACTTTCAAGCATATTGGGAATCGTCTTTTGTTATCTGATCTAATAAATCCGTAAATTTTCGTTACTTGTTTAAAACTTTTACTTTTTATTGCACAATCTTCAAGAAACTTGCACAGACCATTTGTCTCAATGATACTTCGGTCGAGTTTGAACCTGGACCGCATGGTTTCAAAATCTATGCCAATTGGGCAAATTATAGAGAACGATTTTGAATACTCAAAAGGTCATATTTATTTTCCAATAAACATAACAATTGGTCAGAAAATGTACCTGTATGCTATCTCATAAACCTTCGAACCGGGGTCGCCATGGATCAAAAACAAGGTCGTTAGTAAAATTAAGGAAAAATATGTAAACACTTAACTGAGGCCAGACTTAACCCTTTCAGTGCGGGAACCGGATTTTGAAGGCCTTTGCAAACAGTTTGGATCCAGATGAGACGCCACAGAACGTGGCGTCTCATCTGGATCCAAACTGTTTGCTATTCTGATAGAATTCTTTGAAAAAAATAGAAGAAAATGCTAATTTTAGAAATTCTGCAGACGACATTTTAGCAGACGACAAATTTCCCAGCATGCAAAGGGTTAATGACACATCTACACGAGATACACTTGTTCAGAACATGCTTCCCAATTTTATTTTGGTTGAGATCGAAGCTGTGTCACTTGGGATTAACCCATTCATGCCCAGTGGACTCTCCCATCCTTCTTAGTTGGATCAATTTATTTCCAAAATTAGGGATGTCAAGTATATTTATTTCTTTATTTAGAATTTTTCATAAAGAAATTCATTTAAATGCGGCGTCTCATCTGGGTCTACGCTGTTTGCAATGTCCTTTTTTTCAGGACGCTAGGCATGAATGGGTTGAAAACTAGGTAACTAGATCAAATTTGATCAAATGCGTGTGCAAAGTCAACATGTATTGTTCAATCTTAGTGAAACTTGTTCAGAACATTTCACTCGATGGTTTGTAAAATAGTTCGAAACTAGGCAATATGGAATCAGCACTAGGCAAAAATACCTTGAATAGTGGTTTATATTTATTACGGCAGCGATTTGAGCTCTGCTAAGAATAAGTGAAATATTTGCGCCGATGGTCACCAATTTTCATTTACACACGTATTAAATGGCATAAAAGATGTTAATAAAATTGCACTATTGACAAAACATCGCATGACAAGAATTGAAGATTATTCTGTTAGTTCGATTTCACAATATTATATGAGAAATGAAGTGTTGCTTTGTTCTAGGAACTCATTTTTTTAAACTCTTTAGAAAAGGCATTCGCTTTTAAACTCTGTTCATAATATGTAAAATAAGATAATCCATACACATTGTATAAATTCAAATGCGTAAGATCTTTACATAGTTAATACGCAGTTTATGATCATTCTCAACTACTTGCGTTGAGGCATTCTGAAATAAAAACAAGTAAAAGTTGGAAATTTTCGAAAACACAAAAGTGATATAAATTATTTGAGGCACATTGATACTTATTGTTTGTCCCATTTTGCTTAAGCCTATATTTACAATCTATGTACCGAATTTGTATTATGATTGGAATATCAAGAATAAGAATATACATTTTCATATAGATCTATGTTAAAAATGTAATCGTCGTAATTCATGGATTTTAATTGGACCACACATTCAACTAAACAGTAAATACGTAGTTATTTATATAGCACTGATCATTTTTATTAAGAATTAAAAACAGTGTCATCGTCTAAAAAGTAATTGTTAACTAATGGCATGCTAGTAATTGTTAACTCTTGGCATAATAGTAATTGTTAACTAATGGTATAATAAACATTCAATTTTAACGTTATAATTATATAGCTAAATGTACCAGGTAATTAAATTTAACGACTGCTCGATGTACACTGTAGCCATTATGATTCCAGCTGTGCAGCGAGGGCGGGTACCGCCGACCCAGCATCCATTCGCTGGCCAGATGGCGTTCACCAACGGGGACCCCCTAACCGGCCACACCTATCTCTCCAGCTTTATATCTATGCTCCTACGGGCGGAGCCTTACCCAACATCGCGCTATGGACAATGTATGCAGCCGAACAACATCATGGGCATCGAAAATATCTGTGAGTTGGCGGCGCGCCTACTGTTCAGCGCCGTGGAATGGGCGCGCAACATCCCGTTCTTTCCGGAACTGCAGATCACCGACCAGGTGGCGCTGCTAAGACTCAGTTGGAGCGAACTGTTTGTTTTAAACGCTGCCCAGTGCTCCATGCCGCTCCACGTGGCGCCTCTATTGGCCGCCGCCGGCCTACACGCATCACCGATGGCCGCCGACCGCGTGGTGGCGTTCATGGATCATATTCGAATATTCCAAGAGCAGGTGGAAAAGTTAAAAATTCTCCACGTGGACTCTGCAGAATATAGTTGCTTGAAGGCGATTGTACTATTCAGCTCAGGTAATGTGTTCCACTTGTGCACTTTTCCTGGTTCCATTAATTTATTGCATGTCATACATATGTTCAAAACCCTACAATCAAATTGATCTTTAATATTTTAATAAAGTGTTTATGTGAATAAATGTTTCTTAAAATTTAAATTGTATTATATAATAAATTCCAACGCTCACACATAGTGATTACACAATTTCGTAACATTTTGACTATGAATAAATAGTTTGTATATTATGTTACCCTAAAATTTAAATTAACAAAAGATCTTATTCCATATATGGGTGTAGTTTACAGTTTGCATCAACCGAGGTATAGGTATCTATTAGAGTCGTGTTCTGAGAAAACTGGGCTTAATGTATGTGCTTAAAGTGTCGTCCCAGATTAGCCTGTGTTGTCCGCACAGGCTAATCAGGGATGACACTTTCCGCTTTTATGACATTTTTGTTTAAATGATGTCTCTTCTTAGCAAAAATCCAATTTAGGCGGAAATTGTCGTCCCTGATTAGCCTGTGCGGAATGCACAGGCTAATCTGGGACGAAACTTAACGCACATGCATTATGCCCAGTTTTCTCAGAACACGACTCAAAATTTAATTTACATAAGTGTTAGCTTCTTGATAATAGTTGTATAAATAACAGTTTCCACCAAAACGTAACTATACAGAAAATGGACCGATTAAGTGTTGCAACTTTTCAAAACTTTCGATATTTGATACCATGTTGATCGTGTAAGATAATCTATAAAAAGACGCATTTTATTACAATATTAAGCGCCCTTTTGTATTCATGCGCAAAACTAGCATCGGTCCTTTGAAAAATGACTGAGCTAGATAAGACATACATAATTTTAAAACGTATTTCGTTCATCTACTTGTGTTCTAATTATCATAGAAATCGGAATGCTAATAAGGAAAATAGTTTAACCCATGCTGTATGTTATTAAAAAATCAAACATAAACCAATTTGTGACAAAGCCATTGCGTTATTGGGTACCTTTTAGGCCAAATGAAAAATTCGTACTGTTTCCCGTCCTATCAATTCTTTAACTTTTACCTTTTTGTCGAGCCCTTCATATGTTATTGGTTGCACAAAAATGTATTTGCCTTTGAGTTACAAGGGGTGTTACAACTTAAAAAGCGATTTTAATGTGGGCATTTTATTGTATATCCGATGAAGGTTTTAAAATTATATTTTAGGCATTAATATTGAACACACTCACTATCCCCCTTTTATGAACATAACCCATTTCTGA
The DNA here is from genome assembly GCF_020536995.1 of Dreissena polymorpha. Taxonomy (NCBI): domain Eukaryota; kingdom Metazoa; phylum Mollusca; class Bivalvia; order Myida; family Dreissenidae; genus Dreissena; species Dreissena polymorpha. The sequence continues at coordinate 134,952,089 of NC_068357.1, read as the reverse complement.
TAATGCTACCTCGCTTGTGTGATTAATATCCAATAATGTAATCCTATTTAATTGATATATTTTTATAATGGGGGAAGGAAGTGGTCTGAGACCGGAAACGGAACAATGTCTTAATTTGTCCTTTTGAAACAATTCGCATTGCGTATGTGTCTTTGGTAAGTGAATTCCAAAGACACTGCCTTGATCCCAGACCGTCGTTATATTTGTTCGTAACAAAAGAACCGTCGGATGATTTCAAAACAGGCCTGTAAAAGATCTGAAATCAACATTCTTTCATTTTACAACGCAGTAGACCATCGCGACGTGGTTGAATGGTCGGTTTTCGCAAAGACAATAGGCGGCGTAATTAATAGATTGGAATGTAGCCCGTTTTGACTGGGCTTTAAATATGGTGCGGGAAGGGCAAAACCAAGATAAATTCATGGTTCGACACGAAAGACACTACCATGATTTGTATTGTTTTTCTTTAAATATTAAAAGATCACTTGACTAAATTATGTAAGCCATTTAAATGCGATCTATGTAATTAAAAATGTAAGCTCATCGTTTGTGTTTTCTACATTTCTCCACAACGTTTTTCACAGAAGATATCACTGCTGAATTCAAACACCCTAGTATTATACACATATAATGCATATATTTTTTATAATTATTATAATTATTATCACCATTATTAACATTGTTATAAATGCGAAATATGTTATCTTTATTTCTTTGAAATGTAAAAAATATGAGATCATAATTTCTTACAATATTACTTTATTCTTATTATTGTTATTCTTCTTTTTCTTCTTCTTCTTATTATTATTATAATCATTATTATTATTATTATTATTATTATTATTATTATTATTATTATTATTATTATTATTATTATTATATAATAATAATAATAATAATATTATTATTATTATTATTATTATTATTATTATTATTATTATTTATATTCTAAGCTTGCATATTTTTCTTTAGTTTTATGCATTTGTTAATTTCTTTCTATTTATCGGTATAATAGTATTTTCATTTAGTTGGCATTTTGTTAATTCCTTTATAATACTAGATAATATTATCAATACATTAATTCCCTTGCTCATATATATATTTATATATTTATATATTAATTCGTAATAATGGGCATGTTAAACTGATCAGATTCCTTTATAGATTAACTCATATACCCAAAGAAAAAGCAAACTTTTTGCTTTGTTCTAAAATCTCAATGTTCTACTTTACAGATAGAAAGCCCGAACCGACACAACGACTTTCTAATGCATACAGTGAGTACGATTTCTATGTCGTTTGTACGAAAGATCGTCATTAAGCGGGTGCATACGAGTGATTGCGAATGATATTGAGTGAGGCTGCTACGTACGATTATCGTTATGACTGTAGTGGTGGCTATGATATTGGTGATGTTTTGATGTTGTGGATGATGAATGATGTTGTTCTTGTTGTTGTAATTGATTGTAACGATGGTGATTATGATGACTATCATCATGATAGAAAATATGACAAGGGTGAGGAAGATGATTATGAAGATTATTATGACGATGCTGCTGTTACTGCTTTTACTGCTGCTGCTGCTGCTGCTGCTGCTGATGATGATGATGATGACGGCAACGACGACGATAATGCTGGTGATGATGATTTTGATGATGATTATGATGATGGTGATGATTCTGTTGTTGCTGTTGCTGATGCTGATGATGATGGTGGTGGTGGTGGTAATGAAGATGATGGTGATGGTGATGGTGATGATGATGATGATGATGATGATGATGATGATGATGATGATGATGATGATGATGATGATGGTGGTGATGGTGGTGATGGTTTTGATGATGATGATGATGATGATGATGATGATGATGATGATGATGATGATGATGATGATGATGATGATGATGATGATGATGATGATGATGATGATGATGGAGCTTTAGGAGCTTTTGAAACCGTTGAAGACAATATAATTTAAGTGAACATTTCACTAATTCTGATCGAGCAAAAACCATAATGCTTTTATCAGCATTATAATTCATCCCTATATGCATTTTATATTTTCATCCGTCGATCATTTTCCCACATTGATATATGCCCCTGACGAGCAATCAGCGTTACACGGTGATTGACGACCGATTACCGGCGCTCAATTGTCCATTTCCGGCAGTGCGGTTCCGGTTCACGCGATTCCGCTATGTGATCAAACAAAAATCAATGAACCGTGAAAGGATTAAGAGTTTACTATCTGCTAATGTCAATATTAGCGAATTTGCCGTCTGCATTTGCGGTTCTCGAATGCACGTCGATCGATGTTATACTGCTTTCCAGAGGTGGGGCGTGAAAATTACTCTGCAAATATTGTGATATTTAAATTCTCATATTCTTCTACTGGGACGTCGGTTATTGTTACAGGGAGAAGGTGTAATTTAAGAGAACGCGAGTTTTCGATGGGAACTTCAGACTTGTAATGAGAACGTTATTATAAAAATTCTTTCTCGTTTTAACAAAAATACTTTTGTCGTTAGGTGATAAAAAAAATGTAACGTACAGTTTAGTCGTAATAACTTCCAATCTTTTTAGCTGATAATAATAGGCATTTTAACCCATTTATGCCTAGCGTCTAGAAAAAAGGCCATGGCAAACAGCGTAGACCAAGATGAGACGCCGCATGATGCGGCGTCTCATCAGGGTCTACGCTGTTTGCTTAAAGAATTTCTGTAAGAAATATTCTAAAAATAGAAATAAATATACCAGACATCCCTAATTTTGGAAATAAATTGATCCAATTTAGAAGGATGGGATGGTCCACTAGGCTTAAATGAGTTAAAGAGATCTAAAACGTTTAGATTCCTTAAACTTTCAGTTAAACAATCGCGAAAGATATCGGTAAAAATTATCACATATGATAAAGGTTTCTTATATTTTACGTAAAAATGTTAAATGTTAAACAGTAAAGCGATATTGACTTCAGACTTTCCGTGTCTCGTTTGTTTCAAATTGAAGCTAAACACCGAGCACAGCTAATCAGAAACAATTTCATCAGCTCGATTACAAAGAAATCTTTTACTTGTACAAAGACCTCTAAACAAAAGCAATTCATACCGGCTAGAGTTAAGATAACACTACGCGCTACACATTTGCAATTCTATTATACTACAACAATTCAACGACCTATCCTAGGACTTGGGTATGACACTTTATCGGAGGTTTTGAATTCCAAAATATCACCTGAACGCTGTAATCGTTTGCATAATACCTTCTCTGTAAATATGCACTGATTGGGTTAAAGAGCAAATCGTCGCAAGAACCCGGATGCATATCGTGCGGTAGTGCTTTATAGTCCTCTCGTAGGATGTTACATTTTATTTTAAGGCGAATCTAAAATAACATTAACGCATGCTGCTTAAAATCCGCGATACGCCTGTATAGCATGTTTTAAATCGATTAGCTAATCTCGCGCAGGTTTCTAAATCGTATTCAGTGACCTTTTTGATAGCGAATTTTATATAGCGCGCTTCCTTTCAATTGTATGTACTTCAACTGTATGTGAAGCTTCACACCATTACTACAATTTCAATTTAATTCGTGTTTTAGCTATCACTTTTATTTTATTTTCCAAACTATGTCGTTTGAAAAGTGCAATCGTTTACGCTCCTTTCGGTATCACTGAACTTATGTTTATTTGAATGTTGTATTTTATAGATACGAATCGTCGTTACAATATTACAGATTTATTTTAACAAGAGGCTTATTTATAACATTTAAAAATAAGTTAAACTTTTTCAATAAGTTTGCATTCCATTAATATTCGATTGGTGTTTCGTGTTTCAACTGCATAAATTATGGCAAAGAAAATATGCCACCTAATAAAATAACAGACTGTGTGTAGAGTCGAGATATAATCATGCACTGGTGTTATAAATTAATTCCTTATGAAATATAAAATACATAATATTGTGTATTTTTAACCAAAATAACTCTACAACCCCTTTTATATATCATCATCATGTAATCACGGTGGAATCATCCAAGCGTCAAGCGACATCGGCCCGTATTCACCAAACAATTCTTAGACTTAAGTCTAAGAATAAAGAATTTTTTTTAAATTGATATATTCAATAATTGCTTGATTTTTTAATAAAACTTGTTATTAAACACCTCTGTCTATGGCATTATTCATGTAGAACAGTTTGCTAATGACATAATTACCAGTGGAGGCATCTATATATTCAAACACTGAATGAATTTTTCTTGGTTCCAAGTATTTTCTTTATTCTTAAGTCTAAGAATGGGTTGGTGAATACGCGCCACGATCAGCTGTTGACACACTGAACCATATGTCACTGTATTGCCTATGTATTTCTCCATATATAATAATGGATACATAGTTGCTGTTAACTCTGTCTTTAAAGCAGCATGGCAGTACTTTTTCAATATCGGAAGTGGGCACACTTTTAAGCTAACGTAAATACTAAATTACATATAAGAATTACAAATTGTGATTTGATTTGTACTGCACAATACACAATTACAGGTGATAAATAATGGATTTGTAACATAATTCGCGGAGAACACAATAACACAAACGCCCATTTAATTTTGCTTATTCAACACAACGTTTCAAATGTGTGTGAAATACAAGATAAAAGCGAGACACTCCGGCCAGGAGACACAAGAAGTTGTGTGTCCGCTATGCCCAGTTGTGTGCGTGGTACTGTCCAGTTACCTCAGTCAAAATACAGAAATAAACTATGAAACAGTCAATTGCAACGTTTGCAAATGCTGACGGGCAGTGCGCAAATTAACATGTCTAACAATTGCAACGTAAATATGACGTATGCAACGGACACATAACGATTACATAAGAAGTTGACCGATGTTTTGACGCTTATTATGATACGTGAATAAACAAGGTTCCATCTAGTATGATAAAAAAAGGGAGTGTCCGACACTTATTGACGTTTTATTTCCAGGGCAATAAAATGATGGTCTAGGCGTGACTGCCTTTTGAAGATTGTATGAAATTTGGGATATTGCGTTAATATAAATTTCTATTATTATATTTATTAAATAATGCCCAAAATATTCGAAAGAATAAGTTTTCCTTACAATGATCATGATTTTATGTTAAAATCATACATAAAATGAATTCAACCATAGCGAGAACCTATTTGTTGATATTTTAGTATTTTAGTGTTTTGTTTTGAGAATGCATTTTATATAAAATATAGCGAAAACTGTATTAATTTGGTTCCTCGAGCATGGATTGATTTATTTTCGACATTTCATCCGATGAGAAGAATTCGAACTTAAAACTTACTGAAGTAATGTCGGGGTTGAATTGCCCAATCGTCGTGAGATCTTAGACTGATTCGAGCAATGGGATATAATGTAGCCGTTTGCATCAGATATGTCTGTTATCGAAATTATGTACGTAGTTACACGTGTTTTCGTGCAACCTCTCTCTTCCCGTGTTTTTTGCCCTTGGCGTACATAATAATCTATTGCCCTCGAAACAAACCGAGTCATGTATCTGCAGAGAGCGCATATCAAAATGCACGACTTGTGCAGTGACATTTATCATCAGTGTCTTAGATCGGTACGGCTTATCAGCCAGGCTGTGTTTCCCCCAGCGCTCGTCTAGATAACAGGTGCGCGCCCGTGCCAAGTCATGATCCGACTATCTGACATCCGGGTATTTTTAAAAAGAATCTGCATAGAACTATAGGTTACAATATACTAAAAGATTTCCTTAACAAATTCAATGTAAAAGCAACAACTTCAACAAAATCTAATGTCAAACTTTTTTTCGCGTAGACACCCTCATAACCATACGTTTTCTTAAAGAGCATTCCAAGCCGAATTGATTTTAACAATACAAAAGATAGGTCATGTGGTATGTAAGAAAGAATTCCACGCGAATCAACGGTCAATGTTTAAAGGCCATCTTTTTGCCGGCTTTTCTCTAGTTGATGACTGTTCCCCGCCATCTGTCAAAGTCTCATGTAGTATCCAACCTAAAAGCAAAACAATGAATTTGTAGTATACAACAATGTTTCCCTACCGCATGCACACACATTTTCAAAAATAAAGTCATGACAAGTGCCCATACAGAGAATTGTGTCTTCAAATAAATGACGTTCCATTATTTAGATCACGGACTCTAGATGAGAATATACGTTCCGTGTTTAGAGGGTATAGCATTGAACGCCAAAAGTATTTAGTATACGGTAACCTATAACAAAGTATCTGCGGGTATAACACGTGTTCTATACACCCTTTAAATCCCGAAGTGAGGTGAGGGGGGGGGGGGGGAATCGGCGTATTGTCGTTGCATGGAGCCAAGCAATAATATGGTCAACCTGGCGTGTTTCTAGTGTATGCCACTTAAAGAATTGTTATGTTGTCAAAGACGTGTACCGGTATTTCTTAACCTTTATTTTCAAGATCGCTTTAAAGTGTTTTATGAATATACAGTTTTTGACGAACATCATTCAAGAAAACTCTAGTAATATTATACAATAACGCACACGACGTTCTTCATTATTTTTATAAAACATAACAACATATGTACACATCTTCATTATTGTTTTCAGACCCATATATTTTTACTTTATTCGCCACTGCCGCATTAAAATTATCATATGACTGCAATAAATATGTTACATTCGACATAAACGATATCACGGCAACGTTAACAATGTACATCGTTGATCCCGTTTACATACATCTCGTCGCTTGACAATACGCATGGATGCCATACATTCACCACTGCCGCATAAGCCTTTTACAATAAGGTGATGCCCCAGACGCTATTAAATATATAAATAGGTTAATACGTCGCGTTTTATACATTGAAATGTCACTTGATCAAGCGCATTGTGCAATTATAAGCAACACATTTTCCCCAATGATTTAACCCTATTAAAGGTCACTGGATTTAACATTTGCTTCAACGTCGAATATACAATAAATCGTCTAAAGGCCGTCACACATTTACACCAATCAATACTGTGACAACCGGGGCAGATTAAGCACTTTTCAGTTATCAATATTATAAATGGGCCGTGCTTTGTGAAAAAGGAGTTTAATTCGTCCGCACAGGCTTATCAGGGACGCCTAAACTTGATTTTTGCTAGGGAGAGACTTTCTTTAACCCATGTATGCCTAGTGGACTCTCCCATTCTTCTAAATTGGATCAATTTATTTCCAAAATTAGGGATGTCTAGTATATTTATTTCTATATTTAGAATATTTCTTACAGAAATTCCTTTAAGCAAACAGCGCAGACCCTGATGAGACGCCGCATCATGCGGCGTCTCATCTGGGTCTACGTTGATTGCCAATGCCTTTTTTAGACGCTAGGCATAAATGGGTTAAATGAAAAATATCATAAAGCGGAAATTGTCGACCCTGATTAGCCTAAGCGGACTGCAAAGGCTAATCTGGGACGACACTTTACGCACGTGCATAACACCCTCTATTCACCGAGCAAGGCCCGAATATATGATTGGTTGATAAAATTGGTAAAGGTTGCAAGTTCGCAAACGATGCAGATGATCGCTCAGGCTCTCGCATTTAAAACCGTTTCACGTAGAACATTGAAGATACTTTTAAGTTATCTGAAAGAGGTTTACAAACTACACATTTTTACTGTTAAGCTTTATTCATAATAACGAGGGACTCGTTTAGAATACATGCGCCGTGAAAAGTAGGATTGTAATGGATCATTTCATCTGTCCTTGTACGACTTATTTTAAGTTGATACACCGTTTCGTTAATGTGTCAAATTTGAAGTTCTAAAATTTTTTACAAATCTATCAAGGACCAAAACAAAGAGTCTGGATATATAATTTTCAAATTTTTCTTTAATCAAATATGCAGGCCCGTACCCAGGCCATGGGCCCAGGGGCCCGGGCCCCCCCAGCTGGCTGTCGAATTATGATTTTTTGAAATAATGGGCCCACTGCAATTTTTTCTCTCGTGAAAGGGCTCACAGTACACTTTCCCTCAATACAAAACAGCAGCTATGTTTTATTGTCCCTGATAAACAAGGGGATTAGCGCTCGCAAATTGAGATAAGCCCCTAGGCAATGTTTTCTTATCGCCATGTAAACACATCCCCGATCAGTCCCCCATTGTGATCCAGAATGCTTCATCTATGGATGGCTGATGTAACATGTATTTTGATTAGTCAATGAAAGAATAGTAGCAAATGAAAGCAACTGCTACAGGATGTCGTAGACTATGGTCTGATTATTGCTGAGGCAGGTTTTTTTCCTTCTTTGAGAATTCCCTATCCCCTACACGTATAAACCTTTTTTACATTGCGAATGGGGCCCTGAAATTAAGCGGGAACAGAAACACTGACAAAGGTATTAAAACTGAGTATTTATAATTTTTGAAAGGAAATCACTGAAAAAGACTACGGATAGATAGTTAACATGTTTGTTGAAAAGAAAAACAGATGAATAAATTTGTCGAGCAACAAAAAAATAATATAAGAATTTGGCAGAATTCAGTATTTAAAATAATTGAGTACCGAGAATTGAGTAATGTCAGCCTATAAATGGTTAATTGGTAAAAAAATAAGTAAAATTGAAACAACAAATCAATCTCATTATATAATTTAACCTGATCCAGCGTAGAAAAATATTGTATTATTAAATTATCTGTTGCCTTGAATTTGTTGAAAAACAGTAAAATATGTTAAATTGATTATTTAAGACTTTCATTATTTCCCCCAAAAATAAAGTGTTTCGCGCAATTTTTTCCCTTAAAAAAGGCAAGGTCTTTCCCAACAATCAGATAAAATAAAAACTTTATTGATTAAAAAAGACGTTGTTGATATTTGTGAAAAAAAAATGGTGGAAGCAATTAGAGAGGTGATATTGATAATCGTCGTTAGTTTAAACTTGTAAGTTTTATAAATCTTAAGCTTTAAATATTGTTGTGAATTCACACCAATGTTTAAAGCTTAAGACTTTCGAAAGGTGCTGATTAACTTGTTATATTCCATAAATTAATATCACAAAATAAGGTTTGTATAAGCATTACAATTACCTTGCAAAGTGCCATATTCAAAAAACGAATATATATATATATATGGAGGGGGGACCCCTACCAAACCCTCCCCGGTTGGGCCCCCCCAGTCAAAAAATCCTGGGTACGGGCCTGATATGTGATTGCTACATTCTTGAATTAATTAAAATATGGCCATCATTTTCTAAAGTAGCACTATACAATGAAAACTGGTGTGTGTGTTTTGTTTTTAAATAATTTGACCACGTACACTTCTATCTGTAAAGGGAAATAATATTTTTAAAAAACACTTAGGTCCCTACTGTCATGCATGATCATGTATGCATGTAGGGAATCGGTGGATACTCTACATGTAATTAAAGTTGAGATTACAATAGGAAGGCGTCTAGTACTGCCGTAAATTGTTATTGGTTGAACGTTAAAATTACGTTCTTAACTTTCCAATGACGTGCCAATAAAAATAGAACGCCATACGTAATGTTGGCGTTTTAAGCTGACCTTCCATTGATGTATGTAGTACAAAAAAGTGCAAAAAATATTTTACGTCGGAATATGTTAACCCATTTATGCCTAGCGTCTACAAAAAAGGCCTTGGCAAACAGCGTAGACCCAGATGAGACGCCGCATGATGTCTCATCTGGGTCTACGCTGTTTGCTGAAAGGAATTTTTATAAGAAATATTCTAAAAATAGAAATAAATATACTAGACTTCCCTAATTTTGGAAATAAATTGATCCAATTTAGAAGGATGGGAGAGTCCACTCGGCATAAATGTGTTAAATAGGTGTCGAAGAAGACAACATTATTCTGAAATTAAAATATCAAAATGGCAGATATGTTTCATATGCGCACAGTCCAAGCTTATTCTTGTTTCCACTTTATTTTTATGATGTGCTCAAAATTCATAGGGAAGTCGATTCGATTATAAACGACGTTAGAATTTGCAAGGTTAGAAGAAACAGACATAAGAGAATAAAAACTGTATTTAAAATACAACTGCAAGTATGTTCGTCAGCATATTATAGTTACTCGTTTATCGGTCAATGTTCATTTTTGGTACAACACTTATAAGAACTGATCACTTAACGCCCATAAAGGCGTCTTGATAATATCCAAAGAGTAACAATGACATTATGAAAGTTGAATACAAAATAATTTAATTATTGAATTGACTGCGTCTTTGTTTAAATTTCCGTTCTGATGTAATTCCACGAATATATTTTTTTATTTTATTTTTTTTTGTCTAGATAATATCCAAAGAGTAACAATGACATTATGAAAGTTAAATATAAATAATTTAATTATTGAATTGACTGCGTCTTTGTTTAAGTTTCCGTTCTGATGTAATTCCACGAATATATTTTTTTCCGCATATACTAGTACATGAAAGTTGTACATGTCAATATGAACACCTACTTACAGGAATACAATATGGTATAAAATGAAAAGCAGCGTTGTCAGCACATTATATTAAACACTGTTTTTAATAAGATTCCAGTCGATCCCGCCGATATTCTTTTAGAGTCTTGTAATTTGTCTCCTTTTTCATTTATAAAATTTGGATGCGTTATTACAATACACCAAGTCTTGAAACGTGTGCATACTTGTTTAAGCAATTCATTATACCCCCACAAACGAAGTTTAGGGTGTATATAGGAGTGAGCTTGTCTGTATGTCTGTCGGTCGGTCGGTCGGTCAGTCGGTCAGTCGGTCCGTATTAAGTGTCCGCTCTATAATTCAAGTTGTTTTCATCCGATCTTCACCAAACTTGGTCAGATGTTGTATCTAGATGATGTCTAGGTCAAGTTCGAATATGGGTCATGCCGGGTCCAAAATGAGGCCACGGGGTCACTTAGTGCGTTTTAAACATTGAGTATTAAGTGTCGGCTCTCTAATTCAAGTTGTTTTCATCCGATCTTCACCAAACTTGGTCAGATGTTGTATCAAGATGATGTCTAGGTCAAGTTCGAACATGGGAAAACTAGGTCACGGGGTCACTTAGTGCGTATTAAACATTAAGCATGGTGTCCGTTGTTTTTTTGTGAAGACAACATGCAAAATATTCTGTGTCAATGCGGAATGTGGGGGCATTCGTCACGTCTGTGACATAGCTCTAGTTAACCTTGTACGAGCTCGAAATATAGTAAATACAAATGGACAATACGAAAAAAAACGCAATACAAAAAGCATAGTTTATGTAAGACCATGGTTCAGAAACGCCGTACATAATGTACATGGCGTTCCACACGTTGGGTTCACAGTATCAGGTGCGGATACAGGATGTTGGGTTGGAAAATACAACATTCTGCACAAACCATGTAATACCGTTTTATCGACACAGACCAATATTTGCTCACCACGAGCGACAACCAACATGAAAACGATTTAAATAACACTATGAAAAACAACATATCGATGAAGTACTTTAAAAAGTTGCATTGTTCTTATATTTAATGGTTTCTTTTATCACACGCATCTTAAAAAGCAACAGCATGGCACTAGTTGAGCCACCAGTGACCTCACTTTTATATTGACTCGATATTGGACGTACCGGTTACTTTATATATCGGCCCATGAAGAGCGTTTTCTTTCAGATTTTGATAATGTTTCTTTTTAACCCATTTATGCCTAGTGGACTCTCCCATCCTTCTAAATTGGATCAATTTATTTTCAAAATTAGGGATGTCTAGTATATTTATTTCTATTTTTAGAATATTTCCTACAGAAATTCCTGTAAGCAAACAGCGCAGACCCTGGTGAGACGCCGCATCATGCGGCGTCTCATCTGGGTCTACGCTGTTTGCCAAGGCCTTTTTTTCTAGACGCTAGGCATAAATGGGTTAATTGTTAGTTAATTTTAATTACGGAGCGGACATACATCTGTGAAGAAATTGTCGATAAGAGAGCGGGAATCGCCGAACAAATCCGATGTAAAATAATAAACCAAAATTACCGATTACATGACGTCCATTTGATAAGCGGAAATATCCGAGTTATCCCGAAACCGTTTCTTAACTCTACCGATGTTGGCATAAAATTTCCGATGGTTAGCCGAATTATGTCGATTATATGAGTCAGTGTCACGCAACCTTTGCCACATTATGCAGTGTCGTGTACAGTGTTGCGATACACCTAAGATATGCAGCTCATGTCTATATTAACAGCGACAGCTGGGTCGCTCGCGATAACAATTGGGCGAAAAGTCAGTCTAAAACAGACATACATGCGTTTATTACTGCGTTCATACAAAAAAATAACTTGAAACTGGCTTTAAACCGCGCGTGTCACCATCTCATGTCCGACTTTCAATCGTATCATTAACATCATCATGCTTAGTAGTGTAAAACAATGATGAATGAATATAATAAATATCATATTAATAATAATTAGTATATTCATCGTCGCAATCGCCGTCATTTTTATTATTCTGACCAATGTAGCTAACATAATTACTATGTTGATGATAATGACGATGACAATCAAAACAGAAAAATAACAGTGATGCGAACGACAACGTTACACAAATGATTGAACGATAAAAAACGAGTATATTAACCCATTTATGCTCAGTGGACTCTCCCATCCTTCTAAATTGGATCAATTTGTTTCCAAAATTAGGGATGTCATGTATATTTATTTCTATATTTAGCATATTTCTAAGAGAAATTCCTTTAAGCAAACAGCACAGACCCTGTTGAGACGCCGCATGATGCGGCGTCTCATCTGGGTCTACGCTGTTTGCAAAGGCCTTTTTTTCTAGACGCTAGGCATAAATGGAGTAATGTTTATATTTTCAAAAGAACATAACTTTACACGAAAGCAACATTGAAATGCTACCTAGCGCACAAATAGGTTTTGCTCGTTCCGCAAATTTCAGATATATTATTAAATAATAATTAATGAGAATTAGTTTGTATTGTCCTTAACAAGACAAGAAATGCCAGTGTCATGGGATATAAATGGTCGGGCTTGTCAGATACAAATGTTAAGTGAAAGCGTAGGTGTCACCAGTCGCGCTAAACGCTTCAATTGTATGCTCATTGCTAAAGCTATGATAAATTTACTTGCCAAGATTTACGCTAAACGGAAATAGTAGAAAAAGGTGTTTGGGGCAACATTATGGGCCATGGTGGATTGTACAGCATCATCAAGAAGTTTCCAATTAACACTTTAGGTCTATTTTCGAGCTGTATGAGATTATTAAGTCAATTAAACATTTTTTATAAATATTTTAACATTTAATTGTGAAATGTACGCGTGGTGTCGCCTCTCTACAATGGCGTATTGCATGTATTTCGTTAAATAAGAACAGCGGTAACAGATTTAGTATTTGCACTAAGTGTAAATCAAAAGAATATCTTTTTTTCTTTCTATTTTGGGGGAGTCTTTAAATAGTATACACTTGTAGATGACAAATGGCTCATTGTTAAAAGATTATTTTTTTTTAAACTTCGTTGACACAAAGGGAAAGTGGATTAGTATTTTTTATAATATTTTAATAGTTTTTTTTCTGACTTAGCGTTATGAATACTGCTATATGTTATCATTCGGACACGCATTTTCGAGAGATCTTGTTATGAATACTGCTATATCTTATCATTCGGACACACATTTTCGAGAGATCTTTGTTTAGGACCCGTCCACATGAACGAAACCTTGTTAACCATCCCATCTACAGCAAAGTCGTTTCATTATTATTTCAGTTATCGTAGTTGTAACGATGGAAATATGAAAACTGAAGCACAACTACAATTGAGCCTTGTTCTGAAAAAAATGCAGTCCGCACAGGCTAATCAGGGACGACACTTTCCGCTCTAATGGAATTTTTCGTTTAAAGGAAGTCCCTTTTTACCGAAAATTTAGTTTAAGCGAAAGGATCGTCCCTGATTAGCCTGTGCGGATTGCACATGCTTATCTAGGACGACACTTTACGCACATGCATTACTCCCAGTTTTCTCAGAACACGACTCAATTATCTCAAGGACCCATAATTACGTGATCATTGGAACAGCTGGATCATTTAAAATACCTTTTATCCATTATTTCAGCAGTACATGTGGACACGGCATTATTTTCATTTGCCTTTATATGTCGTCAATTTTTCTTTAACCGATTTGCTAAAACCTGTTCTGATCTTCTCTTTCCAGACGCGTGCGGAATTACGGACACCAACCACATCGACAGTATCCAGGAGAAATCCCAGTGCGCACTCGAGGAGTATTGCCGGAGTCAGTATCCCAACCAGCCGACGCGCTTCGGGAAGCTCCTCCTGCGACTTCCGTCCCTCCGCACCGTTAGCGCTTCCGTCATCGAGCAGCTCTTCTTTGTCCGTCTCGTGGGCAAGACTCCAATCGAAACACTTATACGGGACATGCTCTTAAGCGGTGGGTCGTTCAATTGGCCCTACATGGCTATCCAATAGTTAGCGAACCCGAAAACAGTTAGGAACTACTAGGACTAGTCGTCCCGGTGTTTGCGACCGAAAGCGTAGCAATAATGGCATGCAGTCTCCTCCAGTATGCGCACGAGGAACAGACAGAATCTTGCTTGTATTGGACTCATGGCAGATGTGTCAATAAAGGGCATGACTTAAGAAATAGAGGTCGGATCGATCTGTGTATGCATTGGATGTTTTCTGCAACTGTAAAGAATCCTATTGGTTAAGTATTCACGCCGCAATTCTTTGATTTGATTAGAGTCAACAAATTGAGGCTTGATATAAACATTTAAGGTTCCGTCAGGACGTATTATTTTTATTAAGTTTCGACACTCTTTCAAAAAAGTAGGCGACATTTTAATCCTTTTCTTAATATTTAACCTCAAACAGTTTTATAATTTGCATTTCATTAATTGTTTTATTTTCTTATTGAACTAAGTTTGTGTGCGCTTAAAACGAAATTAAGGGTCGATCTTGTAAAGGAGTCTTTTCCAGCCTATGTCTATTCTTACCGCGGGAAGTATTGCTACTTGCTTTTGTTTACAAATCCGGATTTGATAAGTTGTTGTTGTTGATATTGTTGTTGTTGTTACATAGTTGCTGTTGTGTGTAGAGAAAAAGGACACCTACTTGTCATAAGGTTTTAATATTATTATGTAATTTATGACCTTGATTGGAAGCCAATTCTAAATTGGAAACCAGTCGAAAAGGGCTCGGTCAATTGAGAACCAAAAAGTCGCCATTTTGTACTTTGTTAGTAAATATGGTGTGTGTGCCAAAATTGACGAGTAGAAAACAGTGCCGCTTATTTAAATGAAGTTTTATTAATATTATTATGGTCTCGATTTTCTGTATAACAGAAACCTGTATATTTTTGTACATTGTCGCCCATTTATAACGAATTTGATAACTTTGCAAGTTGCTCATACGTATTCTGTATAAATACAGTAATTCATGTCACTATGTATTTTTCATAACCTCATATGAAATATGGCGGCCATAATCATGAATATACACACACATACGCTTGATGAAATTCATGATCAAATGTATTTTTAAACGCATTTCTCTCTAGTTAAATCAGTAAAACATAGGCATCCTATTTGAATATTGCACAAATGAGCTGTTATTATCGTTGTTTATTATGATAAACGGTACCAAATAGCACACTTATGCTGTTTTTCAACATGCTGTAAGAATATTTATGCTTACATTATTAAGATTTTATGCCGAAAATTAATGGTAATTAACTAATTGAGATTGTCGATGTACATTTAAACGGTTGAAACATTCCAGTCATATCCAGTTATTCGTTGCGAAAGGCTTTCTTGCATGATCATTCTTGCTTGGATTTGAGTGTTGTCGTTTCCTTTTTTGCCTGCATCGTGGGCTCTCGGTACATTTCGTAACACTTCGGAAACGTACCCAGAATGCATGAGCTGTTCATCAATTAGCTACGATATTGTACGATATATTAGAATAATTAACATACTTAAATGAACGGCTTTGTAGAAGAGGTGTCAATTTAAACACATAAGAATAAATGTATTGATACCCTTTTAAACATTTACTTTTTGCTATTTTTACAATGTGATGTTCTTTCGTAAACATTGTTCATAACTGATGTTAAATAAAACTGGTATCGGCAAATTACAATGAGTGACATTGAAACAAACCATGTACAATAGTTTGTTATTTGGTTATATTCATTGTTTTTAAATTTCAGTATGTCGTTAATTAATGTTTTTTACTGTGCAGATGGGCCCTATGTTCCAGTTACACCTTCGATAAATGTGTTGCTTTTAACGATAAACACAATAATATTTTTGTGTTAACGACAGACACAATACTATTTTTGTGTTGTATTCGTCTTCATTTTTTTCGCTTTTGTTCATACTTTGTCTTTCATTATTCAATTTGTTTATAAAAACAAACGCGAGGTTCATAAATCCGTTCATTTGTTAATTCATTTTTTTCATGACTTTGCTTTATTTTTTCATGAAATTGGTTTCAAACCGCTCTATCATTCTCATATCATTGTAGCTTAGGTTTGTTTTACTCTTGCTTGCAATACCATAAGACTAGTGCAAATTGTTTTTGTTAGATAATAGTTGAAATATAATTACGTTTAGCAGAGAAAGAATCCGATGTGTTTTATTAAGCCTTCGTAATATTTTCTTTTTTGTTGTGGTAAGCTTACAAATCACAATTAAAGGGAGTGGGATTTTCAATTTTGCTCCGGGAACAATACATTCGGAACTTAGAAAAATAATGGAACACATTTATAATACTATTTGCAGACTTTAAAAAAAAAATTATTACAAATCAATGTTTTTTTTTTACGTGCATGTTTGTTCTTCCAGTTTCCAATCTAAAGAAAGAAAGAAAGATATTGTGCATTAATGGTATTAATTTAGAACTGGTTTATATGGAGAACATCCATATAATTTGCATGATGAGGAAATACTATTAATAAATAGACGTAGAAGAATGTGCGAACTCGGTCCAATAAATATGGATGCCTTCATCAATCAAACATTGATCTAAACATGTCAAACTACATAACGCATTTTTTGTTTGTCATAACAAAAAAAAATCAAAACACCTAAATTTTGATTTGTATGATTAAAATTTCATTTGGTCGTATTATCTACCTTCTTGGTGAATAAAAGATATGAGATTACCTATCTAAACTGTCTTGTATTTGTTTTCCGTCGTAATGTTTTCAACAGTAACGTTCTAAACAAGTGACTAACCTTTAAATTTATTTCACATGTGGTTTTAAACACTGGTTAAAATATGGATGGCTTTTTAAATCCGTTAAACGTTTGCGCACACGAACTTTGTAGTTTTCAGCAATCATAATAATGTATGGATGTTGTTGTTTTTTATCGAGTCGGTGCTTTAGTACAACTACGATAATATTTTACTGTCGTGTTGTTGATTCATAGGAGACAAGTAATGAAGTTAAACAGTTTAACAATACTAGAGTACATATGGTTTCTGCCTTTCTTTTCATTATTAATAAAATGTAAAGCAAACAATAGTGAAGTGCTGAATGTAAAATACTTTTAATAGTTTATCAGTGTGTAAAAAGTGTGTGAAGTTAATGCAAGAAAGTAGAAGCGAATTCTATCTTTCATGTAAAAAATTACAGCAAGATTACACACTTAATTGGCCATTTTATTTCCAGTATTTTGTTTTGTTTTAAGTTTGAAATAATGAATTTATTTAGTAGTTCGGTATTTTCGACCTTGAACTCTATATAACAAACACGACAGTTGTGTTTGGATGTCTTTAGTTTGCGTGTGTTTGCAATCTCTCTGCCAAAATCTCGATGTTAGCATACTATTATTTGTGTTAGGTACTTAAACGAGTTTAATACTGCATAATATTGTATTGTTATTATTGTTACTATTATGTTAAAGTCAGTCAATGCACTTTTTGATTAACCCACAATTCTTAGTGCTTGCGTTTGTATTAAATAAGTTCTCTTGGAATATTCTTGCGACTCAATTTAAATAAACGTGTTAAGGGGACGTGCACGCTTAAGCGTTCATACATTTATTGATTTATTCAAAGTATCAAGTTAAACAATGTTTGCAAAATCAATGAATTACCTCTCCACTGTTATTTTTAACTTAAGTTTTTAATCAATATTAAATCATAGAAATAATCTTTAAAACTCGTAACTGCAAGAAAAATGTATAATCTTTTTTAGGTGAAATAATATCAAGCCATTTACAGAAGTTGTATTCTACGAATCGTTTATTTTTTTATTTAAACCTTATCATATTCATATTTATGTAAAGCATTTTCGTAAATATCTATTTGATACGAAACAATTTTATTTCAGTCAAAGATATAATGTATTGTGTCAATAATTGACTAACAAAAATGTGTATTATTGAATCATTTTATTAAGTCATTTTTCTGTCAGAAAAACACAATTAAATGTGGCTTTCAGACCATTTTCACACATTTTCACACGGGGCTAGGATTCGGCTTGGATATCATCTCGTTTTATATCAATTTGTGCATCATGTTTTGAGTTTGTTGAAAATAAACGAAGTATTAATTTAGTGTAATGTTTACTGTGTTGTGCTGAATGTGTTAAGTGTCCAAGACACAGTTTCTTTCCGCTTACAGAAGAAATAAATGATTTACTTGTAAAACTTTTCTTGTGTTTGTTTTGTCTATGTCGTCGAACAATTTGATTCCCATTATAATTTAAATGTACTAGAAATGTTCGCATGCAATAAAATAAAACAAACTATAAAACAAACAATACGATATTACACTGTATATGAAACTTTAAATAAACAAACATTGGAAAAAAAGACCAAAGTCACAAGGCGCTTTCCTGAAACCCAAAGGACCTTATCTGAGCATGTAGTGGTCTATAGTTTACACAAGACTTCAAAGGAAAACTGCCTAAACGCCTGACAGCCATTCGTTTAACTCACTTGAGCACAACGTGCTCATGATGATCTTTTGTGATCACCTTTTGTCTGTCGTCCGTCGTTAGTCGTTCGTCACATGTTTTGTCAAGCAATACTGGAACTTGCTAAGAATACTAGTATTTTTTTCTGATGATATCTTGATTGAGTTTTAAAATGGTTACAGGCCGCTGGAAAACATGACCGTGAAGGGCGAATGGTTACCCTTTATGGTAATAGTGGAATCTTATGAGCACTTCTTGTTTGTTTGTTGTTGTTGCTTTTGCCATGTTTTATCAAGTATTTGTTATCAGAATCTTTATTATGCAACTATAATCGTTTTGTTGACATAAGAAATCGAAGCTTTAAAGAAAATACAGGTAAACCATCTGAATCCAAGTGATTAATATGTTGATATTCATAGTCGTAATGCAGTCATCCATCAGTAATGCGATGCTGATGAATTTGTTCAGTGACATCCTGGCTACATTTAAAAAGGGTTAAAGATTTAGTCAATTGAAACGCATGGTCAATAGGGGAATGACAGATTTGCTCACATGTTTAAGTAAACCAATGCAACACTCTAAACGTCAACGCGCAACTTGGTGTTAACGACATCGTAAGTGCCGTTGACAAAAGCGCCGGGGGTTTACTTTGGTAAAATACGGAATCGATGGAAAGCTTTGAATAATAAGAGAGATGTTTCCAATACACAATCGTCTGGTTGTTCCTTTTTGCACAAGTAACACATAAGTAGATTTCATATTATTATTGTCATGCAGATTTTTTTTATGATTTTAGCGACACCAAACATTTAGTATCAGTTTAATCTATTTATGCCTAGCGTCTAGAGAAAAGGCCTTTGCAAACAGCGTAGACCCAGATCAGATGCGGCGTCTCATCAGGGTCTGCGCTGTTTGCTTAAATGAATTTCTGTCAGAAATATTCTAAATATAGACATAAATATACTAGACATCCCTAATTTTGGAGATACATTGATCCAATTTAGAAGGATATGAGAGTCCACTAGGCATAAATGGGTTAATAGTGACAGGAAGATCTTGTACACATTACATGTACTATGTATGTGGGTAAAAGACGTATCAGGATTGTCCTCGGCTTGAAAAATGTCTTTTTTTGTCCCTTATTTACAAAATAAAACAGTGGATATGAATGAATGCTACCACACTTTTAAGCAATCTGTTGTTGTATACGTGACATATCAGTATTATAACAGGAATAGGAAATTTTCATCTTCAGAAATGAACCGTTATATTTGTTTACATCCATAAGTCGATCATTATAAAGAATTCACTCATGTTAAATCAGAAGTCAAAGTAAAAATAAATTCCTGTGGAGAATCATTGTTTTAAGGATTGCTTGTTACGTGTGATAGTCGATGAACTCTTAATTGAATCAAATATGCTCCATCAATATAGAAGTATTACTCAAGAGCAACCAACATATATATTATAACATATTCATACTCCATGAGCCTATATGAGCATTCTTTTGTCTCCATAAACACATCCGGACATAATACAGATTCCACGAATACACATGGTTTTCTATAAAGGCTTAACAAACACATAACAGCATTATTATAGGCTCCATAACCAAAAAGGGACATTGTACACATTCCATGTAATTATACAGACTACATTTACACATTGGAGCATTACACAGACTCCGTGAACATACATCAACTTTATAGAAATATTATTTGTATACATAGAAGCAATATACAGTAAACCTGCGCACATAAAGGCATTATACAGGCGGTCTGAAAACATTTCAGCATTATACTGGCCACGTGAACATAAAGAAGAAATATTTATCTATTAAATATCCAGGAGAAACCCCAATGCGCACTCGAGGAGCGCTGCCAGAATCAGTATCCCAATCATCCGAAGTGCTTCGGGAAGCTCCTCCTGCGACTTACGTCCCTCCTCACCGCCAGCGCGTCCGTCATCGAGCAGCTCTTCTTTGTCCGCCTCGTTGTTGTTGTTTTTGTTTTTTATCGAGTGCACCGGGATTGTCTCCCATATGGCCATCGCCCCCAGAAAGACGTGTTAGTTGGTTACGGGGGATAGTGCAAGATACAGGAGACACCCCGTTCCAGAGGTGACCCTGGGTCTTTTAGTGCCCGGTGTATAGCACCTAGTACACTGCACCTCGGTTTAACGTCTCATGCGAAAGACGAGTTAGTAGGTTAGGTGCAGCGGGGGATCGAACCAGCGATCTCTGGATTGTGAAGCCAGTGTGTTACCACTAGACCACGGATCCGCTACCTTTGTCCGCCTCGTGGGCAAGACTCCACTATAAGGGACATGCTCTTAAGCGATTGGTCTTTTAACTGGCCCTAAATGGCTATCCAATAGATGGCAGAGCCATGAACATGTACCGTAATACAATAATTATAATGGTGATTTTTTAAAATAAGAGACCATGTTGTGTTTTTTTTTGACTTCGTATTAATTAAAGCAATTATTATACTTATTGTAAAATATTACAATTGAAGGTTTGAAAGTATTTATGTATTTGAACTGGCATAACTGGATTACTTTTAGGTATATTAGATGAAGTTCAGACGTGTTTAACCCATTTATGCCTAGCGTCCTGAAAAAAGGACATTGCAAACAGCGCAGACCCAGATGAGACGCCGCATAATGCGGCGTCTCATCTGGGTCTGCGCTGTTTTTTCAAATTAATTTCTTAATGAAATATTCTAAATATAGAAATAAATATACTTGATACCCCTAACTTTGGAAATAAATTGATCCAATTTAGAAGGATGGGAGAGTCCACTGGGCATAAATGGGTTAAAGAGAAAATACTCAAAATCGTCCCGTTGGTGCAAAAAGGTACTATGTGTAATTTAATTTTTATTACGCATGCTACCTTTTTGCACTGACGGGGCGATATTATATTCAACGGTACACTCCATGTACGTTTCAACCGATAAAGTTTCATATTAATTGAGAATTAAAGGTGTAATTTGCTATACTGCCAAGTTGCACTATCTAGTATTGCATGGTGTTTACTTATGCGATTTAGCCCCAGTCACTCGCAGTTATCTTTTGACAGTATTGAAACAAGTGATATTTTCTCTCCTTTCAATCGCTAACAATCCGACAAGTTCAATTACATAAACATATTGAAGATCATTGATTCGGTTCACGCAGGTTTGAACCTATATCGCCTTTCTAGTCGGCACTTACCACGCGAAATAAAGAATGCAAAAAGTCGATACGCTGCATATAAAATAAATTTATCACCTTCTATATTGCACAAACTCTCAACCTTATCTAACGTGTTACGCAATGTTTAAACCTTCAGTGAATAAAACGTATCATCTGCTTCAACTGTTTGCATTTGTGCTGTAAACACACGCAACACTCATGTCAATTAACTGTTTATTGAATTCGCCAGTGAACGCCCAATGCCGAGCCTCTAACCCCCATGCATGTTTATCTCTGTTTTATCAGCCCATGTGCATGCCGTGCCAAAAAGCCGCATATAGTATAACCTTTATGATCTAGCGCGCCGCTATCCCAGCAAACATGCACAAGGTTTATGTTGGGTGATGTAGGTTAATGACGGTTGCAGTGCCTGCACATGGATACGAACTCGTGATGCGCCGTGTATACCATTACGTAACCGCAGCAGGTAGAGACCAGTCTAGACGCTTAGTATAGGTACGCAGGGTAAATATTGGGAGCAAACAATACCAACGTCATTATACACCTGTATCCGTTAAATTGTGACATATTTACACTTATGTAAACGGTTTAGAATTTTGCAATTGCGAAATATATAGAGCTGCGGTTTTGACGATGGCTGTAGCGGTTCCGGTTTTTCTACCACCTCCTCCTTCCGGTCCCTGCTGCTTAGCAACAACGTACAATGGTATTCGCCGGACGTAGAACATAATGTGTGTAAATTCTGCATTCATTTTTACTAAAATTACCACAACGAACGTTTCTTCGCAGTCGTACGAATCTCGTTCCACTTTCGGTTTCATCTTCGTCAAACGAAATAAAGTATACGTTTGCGCAAAATTGAATAATGAAACGCAAAGTCGTTCAGAATCTCGCAATTCAAGTGCTTAATTTGTTAATTTGTTGATGAAGAAGCAGTATTTCCATGTATATTTGAGTTAATATGCGTACCTAGTGGTTTAATTGGAACCTTAAATACAGGTAACATGAGCGGATTTTCAAAATCCAGCGTTTATATGAATGTACCCTAGTAAATAGCGCATTATTGTCTCTTACATCATGTATAAGAATATACGTATTTATTTATAATAAAACCGTCATTGATATGTGCAACTAACTTACATATTTTTCTTAAGATCGCATTACCTTTAACGCAAACAATTAGCTCTAATTGATGTATAATGAACTATTTGTAACTCATTTTATATCCTTACTACAACATTTGTCTCCATAATTATTGTTTTAATTTATCTAAATTTTACTTCATTTAAGTTCTAACCTTACACAGAATATTTAAGTATATTTTAGACCTCTATATGATGTTGTATACGTATATAATTTCACACAAGAATACATACTGTTAAAATGTTTTGAAGTTCAATGTCACCTACCTGCAAATAAATGTTGTTGTTATTGTTGTGAATAAATATAATATTTACCATGCAAATTCTGTTTGCACGACACTTACATCTCTGTTAATCTTTCTCAGATTAATGTTTATAATATTTCATGTTCCTACATACATGTACACTTTTCACGCTATAATTGTATTGTTGGCTATAAGTATGCATTGTGCTATTTTATGCCAGAATAAAGTTATGTTTTGTTATGTTATGTTATTAAAATGCTAAAAATTATATTCATTTAAGAGTTGAATAGCATCGGTCTATGAACTGTAAATTAGTTTTAGTAACATTGTTTCATAAATGATGAGTCACCGTTTACACGTTATTTCAGTGATGTTTGTAACTGTTGCAAACGTGATTCATTGACGTATCCAAAAACTGTTTGAACGTTTTTTTTCCAACGTTGGGGGTAAATGTTTAAACCATGCTTGATTGAGGTCTCAACATGTTTAAATATTTCCGTATTAAAGTCTATGTAAAAGCAAAAAAAAAAATACACTCAACATTTCGAGACCATCACAACCATGCCTTTTTAAAATAGTATTCTAATTCTGAGTGATGGAAAAAAATACAAAGATAGGTCATGTGATATTATATGTAACAACATAACTCGACACGAACCAATATTCACTGTACAGTTACTTTCCAGTACACAACAATATTTTTACTACAACATGTACACAAATAGCCCCCCCCCCCAAAAAAAAAATTAATTAAATTTAAAAAAAAATGACAAGTGTCCCCAACAGAAAATTGAGCCTTCACATTATTGGTGCTGATTGTTTTAGAGAGTATAGAATTGAACAACTTAAATATTTAGTAACCTAACTGTAACCTATAATTGATGTCCGATAACTGTTTAAACGTTGTTTCAATGCGGTCGAGTAATTGTTTAAACGTTGTTACAATTATGTATAGTAGTATTAAAAACGTTGTTTCAATGCTGTCGAGTAATTGTTTAAACGTTGTTACAATTATGTATGGTAGTATTAAAAACGTTGTTTCAATGCTGTCGAGTAATTGTTTAAACGTTGTTACAATTATGTATGGTAGTATTAAAAACGTTGTTTCAATGCTGTCGAGTAATTGTTTAAACGTTGTTACAATTATGAATGGTAGTATTAAAAACGTTGTTTCAATGCTGTCGAGTAATTGTTTAAACGTTGTTACAATTATGTATGGTAGTATTAAAAACGTTGTTTCAATGAGTAAGCTTTATTATTTAAACGTTGTTCGATGATGTAAGGTTATTGTTTAATCGTTGTTTCAATTAGGTAGGGTACTTGTTTGAATTTTGTTTCAATTATGAAAGGTAAAAGATTCTCATGTTTTAACATAACCGATACTCGTCACACAAGTTGTTATATACCGAACTTGAATGTGGTTTCTCCCCGCAGTCACCCAGTAATCTTGGAGATAACGCGCTGCAAGAGAGGTCAAATGGCTCGAACCTACTTTGAAGCATTGCCAAAACGTGCACATTGAGCACATATACAGTTTCTACCACTCAGCGATAGCTTGGTTACGGCCTCATAGAAGGACAGGTACGGGATTTAGCGATGTTTGACGGGTTAAGAGTTTTCGTTTCCAAACTCACAGATTGGGATACGAATTTATTGGGTGTAATGAGGAATTGGTATTAAGTTATTTACAGCGATTTATCGCAAACTTCGGGAAGGCCAGATATCTCTGTTGTAGACACTGTGTTTGCCTTAATTAAATGCAAAAATGTGTACATACGGTTTTGCTATTGCGAACTCTGATGCAATTGGCTCGGTTATCGTACTTGAAAGCTTAATACGCACACTTAATGTGGAAAACAAATCTGTAAGTCTAAAAGCTGTGTTTGTTTTACGGTTATGTTAAATAAGGAGGCGATATTTCAGCTTTATAACTTGTATGGAAAGGCCGAGTCATACCCGTTTACATTTACTTCAAGCATACCTGACTTGCGGTACATATACATTCCGTAAATTTTTGTTTTGAGGTTATATAAACTTATTTAATATTATTACACAAGTTACCAATCTATGTATACATACAGTTCATATGCATTAATTAACAAAAAATTAATATGCATATGTCGCGCTTTGTATGACGTCTTAAAAAACTGACGTCACGTATCATTTACAGTCGATGTGGTAGCCATGCTGATGCTTCGTTTCGTTATTGTCTTATCCAAGTATTGCTACGTATATTTTAAAGAAGCTTAAACCAACACTTGTCATAATTGTGAAGTTGAAAAATTGCATAAGTCAATTGTGTCTGTTTACTGTTCTTCGCGTTCATTTTGCAAAAACGTGTTGTTTTTGTGAAGTAGTGAACACTGTTAGTGTTGGACAATATGATGCATCATCTATCTTTGACGTCGTTTTACTTAATATACACACATAATCTCTTTTTCCAGAAAACAAACCATAAATATGCTTATTAAAGGGATCTTTTCACGGTTTTGTAAATTGACAAAATTGAAAAAAGTTGTTTCAGATTATCAAATTTTCGTTTTAGTTATGATATTTGTTGGGAAGCAGTATTACTGAACATTAACCATAGTCCAATATAGCCATTATATGTAAATTTTGACGATTTGAAAACCTAAAAATTATAAAGCGTTGCAACGCGAAACGATTGAATATTTTGGAGAGTTCTGTTGTTGTCGTTTAAATTTACGAAACTACGAAGATTGCTTATATAAGGTATAAAATACTTATTTTGTGTATACCCGGCGGATTAGACGAGAGGGCTAGTGCGTTTTTACTTCAGACTAACTCCAGGACTCCGGAGGTCACTGGTTCGAGCCCCGGTACCGGCTACTTTTTTTTCCTTTTTTAAATTTTATTCTTGATTTTTTACTGGAGCTTTTAACATCCAATGTTAACATTTATCAATATAAAGCATTTAATGACAAACTTCAAAATATGCCAAAATCTGTGAAAAGGCCCCTTTAATAGCATTTTAATCATTCTATCAAAACGAAAACCTGCAGGGTGGCCAGACTAAATTTAGGATACATTTACGTCATTGACGTGTGTGTATGAAATCATGAAATATGAACATGTGGCAAAAATGTGCAGCAGTGTGCAGTGTGCAACATATATATCTCATGCAAGCACCCCAAGACGAAGTGTTTACATTGCAATATTTACAGGGCAAATTTGAATGTGATATGGTTACTACATGTACACACGGTCTTGAGGCCACGCTGACAGACACGTTGGGTTACTGCGCATTCGTCGAGGACCAAAACGGTTTAGGTTTGTCTAGCCATTTGTCTTACCGATTTTAACCGTTAATGCTTCGCATTGACTGGTCTAAAGCGGTTATCCCAGTTTTAATCATTGCATGTCTATTGTTAATTTTCTGTTCTTTTTTTTATATAAAATTAGTCGATAAGAAAAGAATTTCTTTTTGATATAGTTTCTAAAGTGCTATATTGTCTGCTTTATTAACTATCTCTCACATCCTTTAATGCTTCTTAAACAATATAACAAGTTCTGTGTTAACTTCTGATACTAGCCGGCTTGTAACACAACAACAAAAGGATTGCAGACGAAATGTTTAGTATTTTGACACACTATCAAATGTCGTGTTTTCTATTCAAAAGGGAATATAAGGGAGCATAATATTTAATATAGCATCGTCAAGCCAGTAGATCATCTCTGTTGGATTCTTCATATGTGTCTTGTTCTGTGAAAATTGGGCAAAATGCATGTGCGTAAAGTGTCGTTCCAGATTAGCCTGTGCAGTACGCACAGGCTAATCAGGGACGACAATTTCCGCTTTAATGTTATTTTTCGTTGAAAGGAAGTCTCTATTTACCGAAAATCTAGTAAAAGCGGAAAGTGTCGTCCCTGATTAGCCTGTGCGGACTGCACAGGCTAATCTGGGACGACACTTTACGCACATGCATTTTGCCCAATTTTCACAGTGCATGAATGAATGAATGAATAAATAAATAAATAAATAAATTTATTAACAAATTCATTCATACATTTATAAATAAAAGACGAAATAAATTACTGTTCAAGAAGTGTAATACACACAGTTCCCTGTTTTACGCGGAAGAAAGGTTACTAAAGCATTAAGCCTACCTATTTATAACAAATGTTGCAGTTTGTAGAGCTGATTCTGCTCCAAGCAGCTGCTGCAATCAGTATACTATACATGCGTTGCTGTTACTATAACTGGTCATGCTATAATGGGTCTTATGCTATTGTCCACGAAGCCTGGGCAGGAGATTCGCTGATCGCCACAAAGTCACGCAAGGCTTCGTGGTTTCATTAACGGACATGGAAGCTTCTTACCATTTGGTGATGATGGCAATCTTTGTGTTGAGCTAACGCTGGTCGCGTATGGCCTAAGCCACATTTTCGCATTACGCGGGTAATAAACTTGATGACAACCAAATACGGTTGCTCCATGTTCAAACTTCGCTTAAATAACATTACGTAGA
This sequence comes from Dreissena polymorpha, assembly GCF_020536995.1. Taxonomy (NCBI): domain Eukaryota; kingdom Metazoa; phylum Mollusca; class Bivalvia; order Myida; family Dreissenidae; genus Dreissena; species Dreissena polymorpha. Next base: position 134,924,088 of record NC_068357.1, on the reverse strand, counting down.
ATATTTTGACGATCCAGCTATGTATAAAGGAAAAAAGTTATTTTCTTTTTATAGTATATCAAGCACGTGATCTGCGGGGCGAGGCAAGCTTTGACCCTAGGTGCATGACATGTACACACTTTATTGAGGACTACTACATGATGTTACAGCCCAAATTTCACACCTCTAGTCCTTGCTGTTTTCAATGAAAAAAATCTATTTTTTCTTATAGTCTTAAGCTAATTTAATATATAAATTATAGTAAAGACATTCTAACAAGAAAAGGGATAAAAAATTACCTCGAAACTAGGGTATAATAAAAACGTTATGTAGGAATCTTGTGTTTTTCTGTAGCAGGGTGTCATTTTATATGTTGATAATAACTTAATGTCCTTTTTTGATGTAATAAAATATATACCAGTACATGCGCACGTAATAACATGAGGCGAATAATATAAAATTAAACTATGTCGTTTGTCTTATTCAATAATAGATTCAGTATTTTTCAAATTTTAGCAGTTTTAAACATTACTAATTTCATAAGATTTACGTTTTCTTCTCAGAAATCACACACGATGACACTTACGTTGCTCTAAGAAAGACAATAGGGCTAATTAGAACACATTTGATAAATAATACACTTAGCAATTAAAATTTACTCCAATATCCCAAAGTTTCAATATTTATCTTCTGAAGTGGCGGTGGTTTTTTAGTTTCACTTGATTTCGTTTCCACTTAACTGGCACTTAGCAGATTCATGTATCACACGTTTGCTTAGGTCATGTATTCCTTGTAAGCACTTCTATTTCGATGAAAAAGTGAAGTTATCACCTACCTCTTGAGGACTAAAAGTCACACACGACTATAACCTAATCGATCGGCCGCATGTGACCCTATTGGACTTTAAATGCCAAAGTCTAAACCTGTTTAAGAACACAGTAACTGCTTCGCGAAGTTCGCATAAGACGCAATTGTAAAAAGAGGATCCAAGATGCCATTTCCGAGTACTTGCAATGGGCCGATTATTTCTAAGTGCTCTCCGAAGTGTTTGAAGAGGCATTCACGCAAATGATGGAAGTCAGTTTCGCTGTGGTCAGGCAAATAGCATGGGAAACGTGTGAAGTAGTGACGGTGACTACTAGAAAAGACCTATATATGGGCGTTTCATAAACACAGACGTGCGCATCGCTGCACTGCTGGTCCTGTCATCAAGATCAGTTTCATGCACACAGACATGCGAGCGATGCATCACAGGTGGTTAGCGTGTGGTTATGATATTAATTAGTGAAAACATCATTTTGAATGATAAATAATCATATTATAACGGAAAATCAACTTTTCTGGAAAAAAAATCACTATCAAATATATATATATATAAAAATGGGGTGCATCGCTTTGAACAGCCATAACTTCATCAATTGCGCAGCGATTTTCATGAACCCGGTCTTATTCAACGCAGAAATGAATTTCCTTTATTTATAATTCATAATGATGTTTTCACTAATTAATATCACAGTCACACGCTAACCACCTGTGGTATAGCGTCATACAAGATTTTAATGAGGTCATTGGTCAAATCCTTTGTTGAATTGTATACATTGGTTTACTGGATTACATAACATTCGGACTAGTAATGTTTTTTTTCTATTTTATAGGTATGTAAATTAATATTCAGTACAGTGCGGTTAACGTTAATTTCTGTGACTTTTTAACTGTAATTATTTGCCTTAGACAATATATATTTCGTTTTGGCTGTATTTATGTGGGATTATGCGAATCAAATCAACAGAACAAATACGGTACAATCTCAACTTGTTTCGCCTGGCGGTAAATAATTTAAAGCTTTTCGAGCGGTTTATCCTTAAATGACCTACAAAGGTTGAGACTTGATATTTAGCCGTGTCTAGTTATATAGAAACAATCCAACGAGAGTGGAATTTTTATGTCGTCTGATAACGCGACCTTTTAAATTGTCGTCTGCATTTTCGCGCACGTGTTGTGACCTTTACTGCACCACGCGGAGAGGTTCGGCTCTCATCAGCTCTGCTTTGATACACCATAAACAATATAAGAGTGTCAATGAAATGAAAATGTGCTATTAATACAACCATAAATTAAATTTAAGTCTACTTTCAAGCCTGTTTCTTACAAACAGGAGGGTATGAAAATGCAGACATATTTTTGGACAACTTGGACAAGTCAAGTTGTGTTATTTTATATCCAATGAGTCCCGTCAAAGACCATGTTAAATCATAAAAGTCAATAATATGCAAGCTTTTCAAAGTTTAAACTATTTTGCAGCGAAACACTTTTCACAGACTCACAATAACTGAGTGGCTTTAACTGCACCCTAATGTGTTTAGTGAAAGGGAATGTCGAAAATCGAAATGCACTAGAACCTACCAAATAGTAAAACCCGTTTTGAAATGACATGGAGGATGATATCTTTAGTAGTCATAATGATTATTGTATATTTCCTGCACATATATATTAACGTTGATGAGCAGTCTTTGCTGTCCGATCTCCAGTGAATACAGCAACCTACCGCTCTTTTGACACTGTTTTATCATTAGGGGTCCAGAGATTAAACCTTCGTGAACACAGTGCGAGTGATTTTGCAGCGTAATGCAAGACCCTAGAACTCATGTCTTAAAATCGTCTTTAATTCGTTCAAGATCATTGCAAAAACCGTTAACCTTAAGACATAGACCACTCAAGTTCCCCGACGTGTTTGTTCCAACAAAATACCTCTTATTGCAAACACCGACTGCAGATACGCACTTAATGGGAGTGTTTGTTTAAGAATTGCCCTCGTTTGCAATTCGCGACCACGGTTCATACATGCTTTACTTTTTAAACGTGATTAATTACCATTGGACCAATCAGATTGCTGTGAGGTATCGCTATAATTTTAGACCCGAATTTTGTATTAGTTTTTTGCTCCAATAAATGAATCTGAACCAACTAACTAAGACCTGTATTTTTTTTATTACTTTTATTGAAACAAATGGACTATTATTTCACGTAGCACGAACCTTCCATTATGTTTCAAAGCATGGTCTAAGCTCTTATCCCATCCATCCGCTCAGACTAAGACTTGACTAGCTGGCTACCAAAATGTCTAAATGAAGAGTATATATATATTTAGTTTTCACATGCACATAGTAAATATTTTTTTAACTCCTACGGTAAGTATGTTCTTCTTAAGACTATAATTATGCACAATTTGAATGCGAGATGAAGATCAATTTAATAAAATTTTGGCATAAATGAATATGAAGACACGTATTTTTTTATAACACCTTCGAAATATGAAATAATTAACAGAATGGCTGAACATATTGAGAGCGTTCAGTTAAAAATGCAAGTTAAAGGTAAGATATATTTTATAATAGTAAATTAAATAACTACATCATTCATGTAAATAAAAACACGTTGTCGACCAGGGCCATTGAAAAAGATGCTTTAGTTTTGGATTGTGTGTGTTGTTTTATTTGTTCTTGGCTTATTTATTTGTGTGTGAAATTTATTATAAACACTTAACAATAATTAAACATATTTTTTTTGTTTATTTATTTTTTCAGAAATCTTGGGAATGGAACACTCTTGTTTTTCTAAAAAAATATATAAAAAAATGCTCAGGCTAGCTGACGAATAAATGTCTTTATCAAATCCCTTTATCATTCAAAAAGATTGTTCAACGGGCACGTTTATAATCCTCTTTAACACGTTGACCCATGATAGCATTTGTAAATATGTGTTCAAATAAATGCCGTCTTTTATGCGGATCAGTAAATACAAAATATATAGTCGTGTTAAAATGCTGTACAGAAATATGAAGTGAATGTAAGTGATATATACAGGGACAGTTTTGTGTATCAAACAGTAACAATGTGACAATGTTGTTATACTTATATATTAAACAAAATAGTTGTGCGATAAATACCAAGTTTTGAATACAACTACATAAGATGAAAATAACAGCCGAAATAAATATATGCAGTGACATCAAGAAAATGTCAATATATTAATTCTCATTGTCTTCTGCAATCATGTCAACAGTTGCAAAAAACGGTCATTTTTCATAAAATTAAAAGTAAACTAAATATTTCCCCCAAAAAGTTGCATTTTGAACAAGAACGAATTCGAATGTCAAAAGAAAAATATGAGCATATCTTTTCCTCGAGAAATTGAGAGTGACGCACGTATATGTCGCTATTTACTGGAGGGGTTCGGATCCAATTCTAGATTTCTGACATGTCGATTCCATTTTAAGAGTCGAGTTTCAATTATCTCCGTAACTTTGACAGCTGTGATTTATAATATCACGATGTCATTTTTTGTTCAAGTACCGCAAAGACAAACGTGAAAGTATCGTGGAAATTAACGGAACCTCTTGGTATTTATTAGGAAACATACTGCAGTCATTGAACACTTACATAGCAAATACAACGTGCTTTAACTAAAAACACACTGGCATGAAATGGGTCATTTAGGATTGTGTATATTCTTAACACTATTCTGATCGGGATCTATTTAGTGCATGAGACAGTGCACTACTTACATAATAAGAAAACCATTTTTGTATTTATATACGTTATGCTTGTGCGTTTCTTTCAAATTTAGCGCAACATCTTTCCTTTTACAGAATATAAAAATAAATCATGTGTCAGTAAAAAATATGTTTTATAGACGAGATCATTTCACGCAATGCATTCCAAATATTTTCTTCTTGCCTTCTCTTATTCAAAAGGAATCGTTAACCATTGAGTTATGAGAAATCTGATCCGCATAAATGCGATACACTGGCCTTGCTAATAGCTATAAAGTAACACAGAATGCATTAGACTCCGGATGTGACTTCATGTAACAGTTTTAATCATTGCGCATTACCGGAAGCCATTAAAACGCGCCTCCCAATAGAGATATTGTAGTCCTCCCATCTCCTTGCACGCGTCGACTCTCTGATCGCGGCGAGCTGTTGGCCGTTGTCGTATCCATAATTTGTAGAGTTACATTTCCTTCGCCTCATAGGGGGATATTTGTCAAGGATGTTTCCAGGAGAGCTGCAATTAAAACTGACATGTTACAAGCTAGGGCTTGTCATCTTACGAGTTCCACCGCAACACCACGTGACTGCCACGTGGTTTTATTGTTTGTGGCATTTCGACACGTGCGCATGCAGTTACGAAAATGATCACGTCATTTGCGTTTGGTTGATATCCCTTGGGTATTAGGTAACTGTCCTCAGGCCTGAAAGTTTCTTTTTACGATAATTAAATATCACGTCAAATACCACTTTCAGTTTAATGTGATAGCAAGAATATCATAGATTTTAAAGGATAAAATTAATGTATCACTAGAATCTCTGCAAGGGCTGCCTACAGACTTTATTTGCGATATTTTGTAATTAATAATTATTATTTCATAATTAATAGTCGGCTTTAAGTCGTTTTTTTAATTGCTATATTTTAGGGAACAGGATTTAAAAAATCTACATACACCTGAAGAGAAAGTGACGTCATTTGTGTTTGAATAATGACATTTGTCTAAAACTTTAACTAAATTTATAATCATTATGTACATCGGCTGGCAAGTTTTGTTTTATTTAACGTATTTAAGTATACGGGTTGTCTTAAAAACTATGAATACAAATTTTATTATAACAAAGAGGTTTTTAGAACATTTAATTAAAAGTGCATATACCGTAAATGTAACACAAATTTACAACATGGTTTGGTGGATCCAAAATTCTAAACAATTCATGTTAACGTTGGTTATTTGGAAAAAATATAAACGACGTGAAAACTTTATCATCACAAGGTATCTGTGTAACTGTATCCAATGTCCACTAGGCATGTGTGTCCTTACTACTCGCGTACATTCGCCAGGTGTAAAACAGGACAAATCACACCGAGTGTTTTGTAACCCGATATGCCATATGTCTAACTGGGCCATGTGTTTCCTTTGCCATCCACCAATAGTGGAAATCCCCGATATATTTCACATCAAACGTGACATACGTTTGGATAAAGTGAATACTCAAGGTTACAATATTCTAAATTATTTGGGAATGCACTGCTATACTCTCTAAAAACATGAACATCATTTGTAAGAAGACACAATTCTCTGTAGGGGCACTTGCCATGGCTTTATTTTAGAATGTTTCTTTGTGCATGTGGTAGGGAAAACATTGATGTTTAACAGAAATTCACTCTTTTGCTTGAAGGTTGGAGACTACATGAGACTTCGACTGATGGCGGGAAACTCTTCTCAACTGGTACGAAGCCGGTAAATAGATGGCCATAAAACAGTGACCGCTGATTCGCGTCGAGTTCTTTCTTGCATAACGTATTACCCCCCTTTTTTATTGTTTAAATCAGTGCGGCTTGGAATGCTCTTTAAGAAAAGGTATGGTTATGGGGATGTCTATGCGCAAAAGTTTGACTTTATTTTTTGTTAAAGTTATTGCTTTCACATTGAATTTGTGTAGGACATCTTTTAGTATATTGTGACCTCAATTGTCAATAGAGTTTTTTTAGTAACTGCTCAGCATAAAAGTATTACGAAATAATTATACCAGATATTTGTAATGTGTGTTTTTAAACTATTCAATGACGCAGTTTTTGTTTGTTTTGATAGCTTCTCTTTAAACATGAAAACGAATTTGCATCATATTTCTGTTGTTTTAGCTATTATATAAGTAATGTAGATAACACTTCAACCCACATCTTCATATAAACAATAACATAGCTTTTGTATCACACAACAAACATTAACTTACGAATATAAATACCTTGACAATTATTTATGTCGAAGTGCCTTGTAGATCGTGGACAGGCTGATCTGTGCAGTATGAAAACATAGGCCCAACAACTTGTTAAATTACGTAAAAAATAGAACAATAGGTCAAATAAAAGAGGAAGCTGTCGCTACAATGTCGCTTGTCAATTAAGTGAGTCGTGTTCTAAGAAAACTGGGCATAATGCATGTGCGTAAAGTGTCGTCCCAGATTAGCCAGTGCAGTCCGCACAGGCTAATCATGGACGACACTTTCAGCCTAAATTGGATTTTTGCTAAGAAGTGACTTCATTAAAACGAAAAATGTCATAAAAGCGGAAAGTGTCGTCTCTTATTAGCCTGTGCGGACTGCACAGGCTTATATTGGACGACACTTTACGCACATGCATTTTGCCCAATTTTCACAGAACAAGACACAAACTGTCTCAAATATCAATATTCCACAATGTACCTTGGTTCAAGTAGCGACCAGCTTCATGGTATGTTCATTCAACATGTTTTACCAAAAAATCTAAAGCATCAATATATATACATTGTTAAATGGAAAAAATAAAAAATAATGTTTAACATTTATTAAGAAGCCTGAACATTAATCGCTACACCTTGGCGATGTTCGACAGTCGCATATCTAATTAAGTCGTGTTCTGAGAAAACTGGGCTTTATGCATGTGCGTTAAATGTCACCCCAGATAAGCCTGTGCAGTCCGCAGGCTAATCAAGGACGACACTTTCCGCCTAATTATTTTTTTTTGCTAAAAAGAGACTTCATTTCAACAAAAAATGTCATACAAGCGGAAAGTGTCGTCCCTGATTAGCCTGTTCGGACTGCACAGGCTAATCTGGGGTGACACTTTACGCACATGCATAAAGCCCAGTTTTCTCAGAACACGACTCAATTTACCACTCAGTTTTTGCGATTGCTGGTAGCTATGACCATGTATGACGACAGCTTAACTGAATTTGTGCAATTTGTTAACAAGCACATGCATTAAACCCTACAATAAACCGTCTGTTAATCTGTCATCACCTACAAATGTTCCGATACCATTGTATCACTTGTCAAGAACTTCCTAAAATATTACAACCAGGTGTTATGCCTTGGTCATACGACGACCAGAACATCGCATCACCTTGCTAAATCTTGACGGCTGAGATTACTCAACATTATTCAAACTATTTTAATGTTTCATAAACGTCTACGACATACATTAATCCCATTAATTCTCGTGGATCTCGCACAAGCGCAAGTAATATTGCCTGGGGTCACTTACTAAAATATGAATAATCCTCTCCATAAGCCCATGACATATGTTTTACCAGCGTAATTGTTCTTAAGTTGTTTCTTAGTCAAGCGCGAGTAACATAATTATATTTATTCTGATATTAATGTTAACCTATTGTTGTAATGATATGTTCACGTTGTTCATAATAGTTTTACGGAATGCATCTGTATATTAAAAAACAATTCACATTCAGAGCATCCATGTTGACCTACTGACCTAATTATTTTTGTCAAACAACCTTATACATGAAACATTTATTATCATTATTATATTACTTTTTCTGTATTAATCATCAGCAAAAATTGAATAGTAATTACTAGGATTCGTCTATTATTAGAAGTTTTTGAAGTATAATTATGTTCATATCTACAATATACTTAATATACGTCTAATAATTAATTATATATGAATAACATGCGTCAGTTAAATTTATGTGCACTCATAAGCCAATTATGCTGACATAATACACGTGTTAATTATGTAACAACAAGAAAACGGTATAACCTTTTGTGAAAACAACAGATAACACGTATAATTTTACATTGTTATACAACCAGCGCACATAACCAAATTATTATTCGTAACCCAAAGTGTTTGTAGTCTCAATATAAGTTCAACCCATTTATGCCTAGCGTATAGAAAAAAGGACTCGGCAAACAGCGTAGACCCAGATGTGACGCCTCATGATGCAGGGTCTCATCGGGGTCTGCGCTATTTGCTTAAAGGAATTTCTGTAAGAAATATTCTAAAAATAAAAAATATACTAGACATCCCTAATTTTGGAAATAAATTGATACAATTTAGAAGGATGGGAGAGTCCACTAGGCATAAATGGGTTAAACCCTATGACGAACAATAAGTGGCCGCGCATGCGATGAAATTTATGCTTATTAATTACTTTTCATATATGAATGGTCAGAAGAAATAGAGTTTTGTCATTTAAAACTGTATACCATCAGAGTAGAAACAAACACAATGTCCCTCTAATAAAAGAATCGCATTTATTGTCACATCAACTAAAAACAGCAAACGAATGCAATCAAAATTGATTACATCATGAGGTTGTACAGCTATACATCCATGTATCTTCATTTGCAATTTTCAAGTAGTAATGTCACTACAGTGCAATCCTTTCGCATCGATGGAGAGCGGAATACTTAACTAGTTAATTCAACATGTCATTCCTGCTTTTGAATGTTTTCATGTCCGCAATGAAGGGACCTTGTTACCTTTATGTTTAACGTCGTCTGTTCACGTAACGTTAACAACGACGAAAGACAAAACGCAGAAACAACACACGCGAACGCGTTTCGCCTTGACTTACACCACTGTTGCCATTAATTAAAATTAAATTGCATAATTTTGAGGACATTACATGACACATGATGTTAAAGGCGTGCATGTGCTCGAAACATCGTTTATTATGACATAAAGGGCGATGTTATAAACAGACAATAATAAATATTTAAAAAATGTTAATGAACGCACAAAAGCGCGTCGTTCGAGAACAAGCGGTATTTTTAACAAAAATTTTCACCGAGCCAAGTATATCGTAGTTGTTCATTACTGCACAATGAATAATATATACATCTTATTGTTATTTTGCATACAATGTAAGTGAATATGTTATATAGATTTGGTTCGATTTATTATAACATATAAATATAGGTCTATTTTTCACGTTTTAGTGGGTTTAATACGGTTAGTAATATTTAACATATAATTGCAGTTAAAAGCCCAACCTATGCATAAAAATACAAATTTTAAGATGAATGACACCAAATACTGCGAGTCTCTAAAATTGTGAATTCTGGCTTTTATTCCGAAAGCATAACGCATGTCTGCGTACAACATTATAATCTGCTGTGCTATGATTGTGAAATTCCATTAGCCTCATTCTTCTAACAAAGCTATATAAGAAGACGTTCATAAGAGTGAGTTAATAGTTCACATAATATTAATCGATATGTTTTTGTCGAAAACCATGTGTACCATGTAAGTGGAGGTAAGTGTGCGTGATAGTTGCTTTGTTTAGTTTTGAATCGCGATGGCGGTTAGCCTCGTAGATTATCAATATCATCATTTCAAAAGCACCTTTACCATTGTATTTGATACTTTCGGAAGCCGTTATTGTTCGTCATTTATTTTTCTTAGTTTATGGGACATACTTAAGTAAGGTCTTGTATAATGACAATTTTATCTAATACAAGTGAGATCGTTGTGTTAAGCAATATGTATTGTTTACGTTTGATTTCAATTTGAATAATTAAACTTGAACATCCTTATTATAGTACATGATGTACTTAAATACTGGTTACAGATCTTTCAAAACCAAAAGTAAATGACGTTGGTTTGATGTCCGATATTACTTGTAAAGATTTTACGTATGAACAATATATAATTAAATTATGTCCTAACTCATCACATAACAGCTAATAATATAAGATTAAAAATATTTTCCTTCTCAAATTCAAGAACGTTTCTAAATGTTTGGAGGTTTTAGCTTTTGATAAAATTACTTCTTTACCTTTTCAAACAGAATACTAGAGTAGGATATTTCGAGCACTTTATTCGCGATTTCGCCAGTGCGTTGCGCATGCGTAATTAGTAATTTAATATCGCCGCAGATGGCTCCAAAAGAGTGCATTATCGGAATGGACAATGTTATTTTTTCGGCTCGATATTTTCTCTCATTGTCGATTTCATGAGAGAAGGGGAACTTAAGATAATTTGCGTAACCTAATTCATTTGTGGTGAATTATTCGTGAACAGGGTTTATCAACTCTGGCTCGCCGTAGACCTTTTGAAAACAAACGAACATCGACATTGCTGTCACACACTGTTCCTGAACTAATTGGATTTATCTGGAATGATGGAATATTACGGAAAATTAAATTCCAGACCTTCTAGATCCCAATGACTTGCCTATTGACAAGATAATTATTTGCGGTGTTTCAATCGACGTCCAAAAGCAGTACAATTAGATTTTCTGAGACGAATATTACTAAGTTGACCTGGTTTTCTTGTTTATATCTGTACTGAGGCATAATGTCTTAGTAAGAATACACTCATTTAAAATAAATATACATTTGATTTAAGTAAAACACTTTTATACTGTTATATTTCTATTTTTGATTGAGTGGTGATTTTATGCATATACAAGTAATAAACATCAATGTACAAATGCAGCATAATATCGGTTTAATAAATATCAAAAACACACTGTTTCCACATAGCAATTGGTTTGTATCACACATTTGTACAGCAGAAAATAACGATCCTTTCTTCAATTCCAGTTTGATATGTTATAAATATAACTGAAGACATGTACGTCATTTTGTTACACTTTAATTTGGTATACTTGAAACAATAATACATAAAACATGCTAGACGATTTTAAAAACGTGTTTTTTTCCATCAAAAGTCAGCGAGTTAAAAAAATCAACTTATTAAAAAAAACAATCGCCCTAAATACATAACAATCCCAACACTCGGACAGTTCACCATTATTGGTATTACTCCATGTTTATTCGTTTCAAAATATGAATTATTAATTAAATGTATTTATAATTTATATTAAAATGTGTATATATTATTCAGAAGTATAAGTACAACAATGTTCCAACAAACATTTGGTAAACCATGTTTTGCATTTCAATGAAATATATTACATCATCTTTACATTTCAAGAATTGTTTCCGAATTTCGCCCGTAGAAATTGCATTTAAATATTTCAGAATATGGTGTTTTTGTCAATGTAGCCACGATCAATAGAAACGCCGTACATTGTCTTATTTGTTGATGTGTTAGGTTTTTCATTTAAATATTGCCTTCGGTTCATGGTGAGCTCATGTTTCTCCTGTTAGCTCTAATATGGTTTAAAATGAAAGAATTTAATGCCTCAAGTTTCCCCTAAAAGATCTCTAATTAAAACGCTGTGTTTAATTGCCCTGTCTTGCGTAAGACCGCAAAATAATTCCGCGACTAATGAAGAAAAAAATTGTCCGCGGTTTTGGTGGCTTTATTGATTTGGAGGATGGAGATTTCATGACACTATTAGAACAGCATCTTAAACTAGCAAATATCACCCAATTGGAGGAAGCAAAAAGCGCAAGTATCGCTAGCTGACAGAATATGAAAGTCAATGAAGCGACTTGTAGTTTATGACTCTGGATTGCGCGTAATTGAATATCGTGCACTAGAACTGCAATATTTCTAGCGCGGCACTAGTGATGTCGTTATTCCTAGAATTTCGCGAGGTCGTTTTTTTTAAATTTTATTTGGAAATGTGGAAATTAAGTAAAGTTTCGCTGTGCTGCCTTGAATTTGTATGCTATGAGCGAATTATATGGTTGCAGTATGCCATGTTAGCACTTCAAGAGATTTCAACAGAAAAGTATATCATACACATTGCGGAGTCATAATTTGAATATATATGTTAAGTCATCAGATACTGACTGTGATTGCTTATAAATACGTCATGAGTGTCAATGTCTACAGGTAGATAACATGAGGCCCCAACAAAATAGACTTTTCTTACTAGCTAGTGTTCACATGCAAATAAAACTGTCCCAACAGTTACATGATTATGAGCAAACTGCACTCATTTTTAATGAGTCTATATATAATAAAAACATGTGATGTATTGTGTTAAATATTCGAGCCAGTTTCAAGGTGAGTGGGCCAAATATCTAACTTTAAATTTATTCTCATGTTTAAATATAGCCAGAAAAAGAAAAATGCCCGCTCATAGCGGCCCTCTTTTTAATTGGACAAGTATAATACATAAACGTATGGGGTAAAATAAGCACGCATATTCAGAGCAAGTTTAACCCATTTATGCCTAGCGCATAGAAAAAAGTCATTGGCAAACAGCGTAGACCCAGATGAGACGCCACATGATGCAGCGTCTCATCAGGGTCTGCGCTGTTTGCTTAAAGGAATTTCTGTAAGAAATAATCTAAAAAAAAGAAATAAATATACCTAATTTTTGAAATAAATTGATACAATTTAGAAGGATGGGAGAGTCCACAAGGCATAAATGGGTTCATTGAGAATGAGCCAAAATATGTGATTTACAGCTTGATCTTCAAAACGACCACGTGACCAAGTTGTTTATCCCAATGAACAACTTTTTTTAATAACTTTTCAAAACTATTATTGGGACGAATGTTCTCATCAGGTTTTATTAACATTTGACAAGAAATATGGTCTCTATAGTTTTTAAAACATTTCTTTTTAAATTGACCAATTGACCTAGTTTTCGTCCCAACGTGACCAAAGTTCGAACTCATTATAGGTATAATTGGGACAAATCTTCTCACCAAGTTTCATGGAGATTGGAAAATACATGTGGCATTGAGAGTGATCAGACGCTTTTCCTTTAAATTGACCTCGTGACCATGTGTTTTACTCAACTTATCCCAGTTTCGAGTTTGTACGACATAGCAGAGGGACTAATGTTCTGACCAAATTTCACGAAGATTTGGCAATAAATGTGGCCTCTAAAGTGTTTACACGCGCTTTCTTTAATGCAACCTAAGGGCCAAGTTTTTGACCCCTCGTGACACAGTCGCGAAAAAAACAGAGATTTAATTTGGACATTTTTTATCAACATTTTATATGAATAATTGGTTAGATATGCGGCGGCCTATAGAGTGTTCGATAGGCAAATGTTTTCGACGCACGACGGACAAAAAGCAATCACAAAAGCTCGCCATGACCTTATTGTGAGCGATAAGTCAGTAGGATTTTTTATTATTATTTTTTTTATGTTGAGTCTGTTGTGTATGAAAATAAATTACAATGGTCAACTCTCTACAAATATGTGTAACAATTACACTGAAATTATACATGCATACAAACACAACGTTACAATAAATTAACATTAGGTAATAAAGTTAATAACACTTGCAAGAATCACTAGTCATCATAATCCATGAACCGTGCAATATTTTATGCTTTTTAATTAACCGCCAACTAACTGTCACATTGCACCAGGATCAAGCAAATCACTAGAGAATCTTTTTACGACGATGGGGGCAGTTGAGACCAACGACAACACAATAGATGAAAGAGAATTCCAAGTCGCATCACGTCGTATCACGGCTGGACAAAAAAGCATAACCCTGATTTCTAATGTCAGTAACGGTGCCAAAGGACATGGTGCTTTTCTATTAATTAGACCCGCTCCCCGGTTATTTACTATTGTCGCTCACTGCAAAAAGTCACACTTCAAAGAGCACGTTGTTTTGGAGACAAAGGTTTAATCAATTTTTGACATTTAGTAACAAAACAAATAAAAAATGCCGGATTCGAGTTTTTCATGACAAATTGACTTCTAATGCCAGATCACGAGATGCGAAGATGATTTTGTCAACGCAAAAATGATGGACGGATTTTCGTGGCAAGGACAGCTTTTAATCTAATTAACTTTCTTTATTAGCGGGGATTTCAATGCCGGTCTGTGGTTAGATGTAGTCCAGGATATATCCTGAAATTTATCCGTAGTGTTATTCCACTTCCATTGGGTATTTTACTTTTCATTTGATCGACTTCGTGACAAAATGTTTGACAATTGTCATTTCGTCCATCAGTGAACATGTCCTTTTAATGCGGACTGCTATGACAGTATATACATGACCTTGGTATTCAAACGTCTTTATAAATGGTATATTTTAAATATAAGAAAATAAGTATTACGTTATAAAGGTTTAGTCAATTTTATTTAATACTCACGTTACTTATTTTTTTATTTCGCTAAATGTAATTTTATATTTATAATTAATTTTGTCAACAGCCAGAACTTAGTTACTTAACGTTTTTAATTTGTCTACAACTATTCAAACTAAACTTTTAATGCATAACTCAGTCAATGTTTTTCTCAACTCAAATTTCAACATATTTATTTACTGTATTATTATTTTATAATCTAAACCGTGTATGATTTAATCTTATTGTGGACCGTTATTTCCTTGTTACTTCATAAACAATTTCGTGTTCTATATATAAGGATTTAAACATGCAAACCCGTCGTAAAACGAACATGTTTCACACTGTTTTAGAACTATAATACATGCAACGATATGTAATTTCCATAATTTCAACAATAACACGATCAACGGAAACGAATTACTAACGATTATTTACTCGTGCAGTGTTTACGAATCTTTCTGAAAGTGGTAAACCATTATTAATGGTTCAAGCCATTTCAAAATCAAAGTCACCTTCGATGCACCGTTCGATAACAGGCCATAACTTATAAATCCCGTATTGAAAGCTGAATTCTTTTCCGCTGAATTCATTGTATCCATTATCGACTATGCTTCAATGATAATGGCACAACTGCATTATAAATGCACGACTTATATCAATTTTCAATTTTAATTTAAAGTTAAATAATAATTACTACAATACCGCCGTTCAACCGAAGTTTTACAATAAAAGACTGCCATAAAATTGAGTGACAGTACTGCAATTTTAATAGCTTGTTAACGAGCAAACTAAGGTCAGGTCAGGTTGTGATAAATGAAAGAAATCTGAACAGACAAAATGAAGCCTTGGTTATATTCAGACACATAAATTTAACTGGTAGACATTAACTGCCCGGTTATATTGTATTATTTTGAATTCTACTGCAATAGTTATTAATTTTAATGAACACACTGCGCCTGTAGACTATGTAATATGACTATAAAACGGGTTGATTAATTTGTTTGAATGTAAAGGCATGCATTTTTGTGAAACAAATAATACATAAACCGTATTAATTACATAAAAGGCAAGCGGTAGCTGGGGTGAAATATGACATCGGTACGTTAATATGCCAGCAGAAATGTGCATCTGATCTATTTGAGGCACAGTAAAGTGCTGAACACAATAGACACGACTTTAGCACCACAAAAGGTTAGTTTAACCCATTTATGCCTAGTGGACTCTCCCATCATTCGAAATTGGATCAATTTATTTCCAAAATTAGGGATGTCTAGCATATTTATTACTTTATTTAGAATATTTATAACTGAAATTCCTTTAAGCAAACAGCGCAGACCCTGATGAGACGCCGGCGTCTCATCTGGGTCTACGCTGTTTGCCAAGGCCTTTTTTCTCGACGCTTGGCATGAATGGGTTAATTGGTAATACCTGTTAATAATTTAACTGAATGAATCAAATACTATGTTTGTGGTTCGTGTTTGTATAAAAGAGTCTGTTTACAGTTTATTTTGTATGGCACGGTAAAGATATCCACCCCGAGCTGACGGGAATCCTCAGTGAACCCACAAACTCATGGGGCTATGACATATTTGTTTGAAAGCGCAAACCTTTATATTCGTGTTTTTAGTAAGGCCAATTTAATCGGTTTTATGTTTATTTTAATAAGTTGAATTTTATTTTTTTGCATAAGTTTATTCGCGCAGATAACGGTTTATATTTGGTTTGCTCTTGTCCTTCGTAGAAATTAAAGAGACATGAGAACCGGACATGGCAAGGTCTCTTATTCGTGGATCGCGAACGTGTTGAAGAGCTCCGCCACCCATTGACCCTTTGTTACGTTATCCAGTATCCAGTTATCCTTCATCAACATTATATAACCGTAACGAGTGTATTCCAGATAATAACTTTTCAACAATACGACTCACAAGATGACTTGCAGAAAGTCTTAAGGTGAGTCAAGAAATGTGTAATGCTTACCTAGGATGCCAATCTAAATATGTCTCCATTACTTTGATTGGGTAATCAGTAGAGTTAATTAATATATGCGAACTTCGTGGAGATCGACTGAATATTTCTGCCGTATATATACGGGCAAACATATAGCATAGAATACAAACTTGTTAAAAAAAGGGGTCAATAATGCCATATGTGTTCATGTGTGCTATTTGTAAACATGGATCGGAAAATTATGGTATGAAGCTTCAAAAACAATAAACGGAAGCACACAACACACGAACTAATACTTATAACAGTTGGACTAATTTATTGGAGTAAAAATGTCCAATAACAACTATATTTTACCAGTGCCATGAACATTATTCTATCCCACATGCTCCAAATAAAGCACGACACCAACACTGGAACATAAACCAGACGATTTTTTCTTGCGGGCCTAAAGTCTGATTGGTTTAAACTATCAGACGGCCTCCTGTTACACCTGGGTTGAAACTGTATATAACATACTTATCTGTTAGACAGAATGCGATAATTTGAACAAAAGCCCGAGAGAAAAGCCATGCCCACGTCTGAAATTGATACGTGTTTGCGAAGCGACGAGCTAGACGTGAAAATATTATTCTTTCGGATTACAATTGTAGCTGGATTATTTATGAGACAGCCTTTGTACAGCCTATGTATGATTAGTCCGTCATAATTGCAAACGTTTTTATGTTTGGGACACGTAAACGTAGATAGATTTTCATACTTTGGTCCGATGATCCCAGATAAGGATATATTATCTTGTCCAAATATGCCCGCCTCGTTAACAATCCTAGCGCTTATTTGTAGCTTATTTCTTTTCAAAGCGTGTGAAATGTAATTAGTTAATTATATGACCCCCAACACACGGCTAAGCAAGAGGTCGTGCGGGCGTCGAAGGCGCTTGGTTTTGAAAAGGACGGTATTGGCCACAAAATCACCTTTTGTTCTGGGTTTGAAGAGTTTCCAATAAGATGATAAGGAACTTGGCAAAAGTCAAAGTTTTAATCGGAAAATAATCGCCTTAGATAATTCTATTTATGTATTTGTATGAGGATGATACTTCGGGATTATATGAATAAAAAGCTATTGGGTCAAAATAAAAAAGGTTTGTTAGATAACCACTTAAGATGTTCATAATTATAATGATCTTGATGATAGAAAACAAAAAATGAATATAACAATCAAAGGCAATGGAATGTCAGTTAAATTGGTTAAATCGCGTATATATGTAATTAAGACACAAAGTGTATTCATCGTAGCTTAATAAATTGAGGATATTCTGTCATTTTCTAACCAGACGTTTGACCTAACATAGGAAGAAGAAAGTAGACACACGTTATATTGTAATTTGACCTTATCCATATTATTCTTTCTTTATTAAGTTTACATTATTTGTATGTCTTTTTTAATGTGTTTGAGACTATCTTTTTTATATATTTGAAAACACTGGCTCTGAAAGGATTTCGGAAATCCGTTACTATTCTTGCTTATACAATACATTGTGTTGTACAATTTTACATTACATGGTTACCATTTCTCAATTAAACGCAATACAGTCCAATATGTAGATCAATTGAATACACAAGTATATATGATACACGTATATTAAAGCCCTAATATCCCTCACGTACTCCCGTGTCACTGACACCATACCTGTATCAGATTAACCACGACTCTGGCACCGTACACATATAACCGACAGATCAAAGGCAATTAAGACAAAAGATCAAATGGGACGCGACGAATCTAGCTGATATAACGGTCCTGTGTTCCAAAATGACAATACACCTGAAACAAAACTTGGCACAAAAAACGAGAGGGCTATAAAAACTGAACCATGAATTCGGCAATTTAACAATTAACACAGCTCGGTGCATGCGTATGTTTGAAATGCACGAAAGGTCGAGGATATTCGAAATGGAGTTTTGTTATTCCTAATTAACCATTCCCAACGGTTGACTTACAACATAACCAACGATACTCAGTTTAATAATGCAGAAACTGGTATGCATGTGTAACTGGATACTTAATTATGATTGAATCAAAACGATGTAAGACTAGATCAATACCAACAGGTTACCTACATTACCTCACATTTTAACACCATTAACCTACTGTGCTCTTATCAAAGGCCAGTTTGAACCGAATGCTATAAGGTAAGATCATATCAATTTAATCGTTTTAAGAGATATATGATTTCGACTGGCTGGTAAACATGGGTAATATATAGAAGGGAGAGAACTGCGGCAAGGGAAGACTCTTTTAAATTATACTTTGTGTATTTTCTACTATTAATGTTTTAAACGTATAAAATGAAGTAAACGTGCAACATTTATTTGTTCGTTAGTATTATTATTATAAGTAGTAGTAGTAGTATTAGTAGTATTATTATTAGTAGTAGTATAGTAGTAGTAGTAATAGTAGTAGTAGAAGTAGTAGTAGTAGTAGTAGTAGTAGTAGTAGTAGTAGTAGTAGTAGTAGTAGTAGTAGTAGTAGTAGTAGTAGTAGTAGTAGTAGTAGTAGTAGTAGTAGTAGTAGTAATAGTAGTAGTAGAAGTAGCAGCACCAGCAGCAGCAGCAGCAGCAGCAGTAGTAGTAGTAGTAGTAGTAGTAGTTTAGTAGTAGTAGTAGTAGTAGTAGTAGCAGTAGCAGTAGTAGCAGTAGTAGCAGTAGTAGCAGTAGTAGTAGTAGTAGTAGTAGTAGTAGTAGTAGCAGTAGTAGTAGTAGTAGTAGTAGTAGTAGTGGTAATAGTAGTAGTAGTAGTAGTAGTAGTAGTAGTAGTAGTAGTAGTAGTAGTAGTAGTAGTAGTAGTAGTAGTAGTAGTAGTAGTAGTAGTAGTAGAAGTAGTAGTAGTAGTAGGAGGAGGAGGAGGAGGAGGAGGAGGAGGAGAATGAAGGAGGAGGAGGAGGAGGAGGAGGAGGAGGAGGAGTAGCATTAGCAGTAGTTGCATTAGCAGTAGTTGCAGCAGAAGTAGCGTAGCAGTAGCAGCAGCTGCAGCAGTATCAGCAATAGCAGTAACAGCAGCAGCAGCAGGAGTAGTAGTAGTTTGGATTTGATTGGATTCTCAAAGATTTATTTAGCTGCAGTAAACATGTATGTCAAACGTCAGAAAATCTCGCATTTGTCCATTTAGCAAACGCATCTGTTATATAAGCAGACACAATCAGTTTATTTAGAATAGATTCGCACGTTCCAACACATTAAATGCCATAATCAGGCTATCTGTGCCGCCATATTTACCAAGACGTCAGACTAATGCCAACTGGTTTTTCCCAAGTTCAAATACATAACAGTGCCAAAGGTCTGGTGTTGGCAGCAATTGCAATAAGATCGCTCTGACTGCAACCTTACCAGTAAGATCTGTAGACATATTAGCCCGTCATGGTGCATTTGCCGGCACAATCGTTGAGAGTGTTATCTACCTTCTTGCACGAACAAGCTTGACTTTAAAATATAGCATGCAGCGCTGCACCTTCGACCTCAAACACAGGTGCGATGGATTGACACTATGGTCTTTTACAGAGGCATTTGGTTGCCAGGAAATGATAGAATTGATTTATTGGCGATTAAGACGGCCTGCTAGAGATGTTTTCTGTTTTAATTGATGGTGGTTACATCCAGCTTATGATGCAGATGTTGTTTGAAATGGGGACCTTATCGTCGTCTGGCTAGATGTTTTGTTTCAAATTGTGTGTTTTGTCTGTTACATATTAATATATTTAACTCATTTCAAATTATGGTTACCTCTGTGCACCGATATTTACCGAATTAGAAGAGATGAATACGTTTGAAATGTACTGAATTTAGCAACAGGTTTCTTCGTTACAACAATCTGAACTTCAAAAAGGAGGATTGAGCAAACTTTGGTTTCCCGTACAATAAAGACTATGAACAATTATATAATGCGTTCTAAAGCTTATTGATGCATATAACAAATATACTTTCAAGTGATGCATAAGTTTAATGAATTTTGCAGATTGCATAGTAATGCGTTAATAAATCCATACATATTTAAAGAGGTTTACCCCATTGTTGAAATAAATCAAAGACTATCATAATTATAATTTTTGCACAATATTTCAAAGCGTGCTACACGAACTACATTCTCTTGTTTGTTTATTAATTGTGTTCCAACTGGTCGTTTGTTGCAGCGAGAAACGCTTTACTACAAACAAACACACTTTAAAGTAAACAAAATTATGGACACAATTTGTATATAATTTTGTCTGGCCAGATGTGTTGCTCAAAATGCGCGTTTTACCCTTTTTATAATTATTTATTAATCTCTATTGACATTTTATTAGGCCACGGTATGTAAAAGTTATCTATGTTATAAGGCATGGCTAGCACACACCACGGAATCGCTAGTTTTAAAGGTTAAAGGTACGGTAGTCTGCTTCGATATGCATCTTCACATTCGACATTAACCCCCCGATCACTGGGATTTAAGTCGTCCGTTTACATATGGCGCACAAGGCAGCCACGGCACATTGACTTATTTCCCTCACAGGTACCCATTCATACACCTGGGTGGAGAGGAGCTAGCGTGGGATTATTTTTTTGCTCAGAAAAATCCAGTGCCCTGAGCGGGATTCGAACCAGGGACCTTTCGATCCCTAGACCAGTATCTGACCACTAGACCACTGTCACCAAGTTTTACCATAGCATTCATACTCGCATGGTCATAAACGAAATTAATGAAATTCCATACGTATGGACATTTCATATTTGACACGTATTACTTAGCATATTGTTACCTGTGCAATCAAGTGATAACAATATAGGGTATATGTTCTTAAAGCAAGAACGTAATCTCCATATGTTTTATTCACGTAGCTAACGAACTTTTCCGAAGGATCTAAAATTGAGTTTTCACTTATTTCTGTTACCATGGGAATCACATTTTTGTCATTTTAAAAAATGAAAAGCGTTTATATTCTTCATATGACTCTACCCACATACTAAGTACCGTCAACAAAACCTTAAACAATTTGAGTTATCGCAGGATCTATATATTTCGGGTAAACAAACAAAAAGACAGACGGACAGACATAAACAAACAGAATTAACTTGCGCATTTCCCATATTGCTATGTATCCTAACGCCTAGTAAAATGAACCAAACTTACGTTCTTCTGAGTTTAAGGATCCAGGTTTAAGTTTTTTAGTGTTGTTTTTTTCCGAAACCATTGAAACCACAACTTTTGTTCGAAGCAAAAACAACATTTCCCACAAGGCCCACTATCCAAAGACCAAGTTTCATCAAGGTTGATTTAGTACTCGTTGAGTTACCGCAGGATCCAGATGCATTTACGTAGGTAAATCCATACAGTTACAGATACAAATAAAAGAAAGAAAATAAAAGACGGAGTCCTTACTCACATGGATATGTGTCGAAAAGTAAAACTTTGAAATGCAACATACATATCCCTATATTGTAGGAAAGTGCCAGCATACCATATAAAATAATTACAAAAATATAGGCTCACGTAGTCCCTTGGCAATTCAACATACATGTATATGTAATACGTTTTATAATAACAACATCGTGTTAAATTGTGGCTAGATTACGTACGAACAGTTCAGATGAAGAGAAAAGAATTCAAACAGACACAACAATCTAATAACAGCTCGATCATAATTACAGCTTTAAATCGTAAAGGGCTAAGACAAGTATTGATATATCCATCAATAACCAATCACCATACAGGGGTATAGTATTACACTACTTGATCATGATACAATTTCACGGTCTTAAATTTATGATCGGAGTTGAGAGATTGGCTTCATATTATCAGTCCCAGTTTCGACCTTTTGGGCGGAATTGCAGAGATATGAAATCGATATAATGCACACGTTTTTGTTAACCGATCACTAGTCAGTTTGTTTTGACGGCGGAATTACCGTAATTTCTCCTCTTTCGGTGTGAAAAAAACTACATTCTATAATGACCTGCTAGATAAACTGAGTGACATTGGTCCGATATGCGATGAAATAGATAATTTTGCACTGACTAAAGAAGAGATCAAAATATTCTTTAGTATTAAATTATGATTTGCTCGTTTTAAGATGCTAAATGACAGTCTAAGAATATTTGCATGTGATCTTGATGTTCGCCGTGGAAATCTTTCATGTCGATCGAGCATGGTGAAACATATCTGATGTCATGAAATCGAATGTACACCGCAGTAGACGATCCAAACGGTAATTGTCACTGCTATTTGCAATGTAATCGGGGGAAATCTTGCCGAAGAAAACTACCAAAATTATTCTAAATTGCGGGATCATTATTCTCCCCAACGCGATCGTTAGATTTAATTATGAACTAGATTGTCCATGAGACGGCTAGGAGTTATGACATAGGGTTTATTTGAAATTATTTCTATATTTCGCTGAAACAATGAGTTAATATATCGATCATGAGCAGCTATTATTTAAAGATCTTAAAGCTCGTTCAAAAGCAAAATAATAGGATCATGTCACTGTCGGGTAGAAAAGATTGATCGAATTGATTGAGTTTATGACGCAATTTTTATTTTAATGCGCTTAAGCTGAATGCTTGAAATAAAATATTCAAATCCAACTTAATTACATGTAGTCTGCATTCACCATTAGTACAATTACAATAAAGAAACAAACAAAAGCATCACAGTTTTTAGTAAACTGAAAAGTGAAAAGTGCGAGGGTTAATGCATGCGCGTTAAGTGTCGTCCCAGATTAGCCTGAACTGTCTGCAGAGGCTAATCAGAGACGACACTTTCCGCTTTAATGGTATTTTGTGTTTAAAGATAGTCTCTTCTCAGCATAAATCTTGTTTTAGCGGAAAGTGTAGTCCCTGATGAGCCTGTGCGGACTACACAGGCTAATCTTGGGCAACACTTTACGCACATGCATTAAACCCCTTTTTCGCATAGAACGGCCAATATTTTTATCATATTTATTATGGAATTAAATGTAAGTATAATTTACCATGGACTTTAAATATTATGTTGAACAGCCAGACAAAGTGTAATAAAGTGAAATCGTGAAGAAGAGATTAAACACGAAGGACAAGAGGGAGAAGGAGGAGATATTGCTGCTGCTGGGGCTGCTGCTGCTGGTGCTGGTGTCACTGCTGCTGCTGCTGATGATGATTATTATGTTATTATTATTATTATTATTATTATTATTATTATTATAATTATTATTATTATTATTATTAGTAGTAGTAGTAGTAGTAGTAGTAGTAGTAGTAGTAGTAGAAGTAGTAGTAGTAGTAGTAGTAGTAGTAGTAGTAGTAGTAGTAGTAGTAGTAGTAGTAGTATCATCATCATCATCATCATCATCATCATCGTCGTCATCATCATCATCATCATCATCATCATCATCATCATCATCATCATCATCATCATCATCATCATCATCATCATCATCATCATCATCATCATTTTTATTATAATTGTACAAATTCTATTTATCGATTGATCACTTTAAGCTTTACCATCCCGGACCGCGAATCAGGAAATATTTACTATATTTCGTTTGCGTCTAATTGCAATGCAAACATTAAAACTAAGAATACATGCATTTTGATTAGACTAAAGTATTTTAATTACAATTAAGTTCTAATTATATGATTTGACCACGGCACAGCCGATTTCATCATCATTGTTGTCATGGTGAAACTTTATAAGGTGTATGTAAACATCAAATATTCGCCTTGTAATGATTGAATACAAGACTGCGGTTTATTTAATGTATACTTTATTGTCGACATCACAAATAAGTTCTTTTTTGGTCAACCAATGCAGCGCAATCATTCAAACTGCAAACTGTCTACTCAATAACCACACAATTGCATATCATTTATGGTGGCATATAAAAGATTAAAAGGTTCTATGACTCCTGGTTAAAGAGTAAATAAACTATACAAAAGCCATTCCGGTGCAAGGCGAACATTCTAATTAAAATCGTTCCTTCATACCATTAACAAATGCATTAAAAAAGTTATCGACAACCAGACTTAGTCCCGCCTTGTGTCAAAGGCTCATTGTGCGGAGTCTATTGACTGGCCTTGCATACTTCTACATCAAAGTAACTGCTGAATAATAAACAGACCTTCGATGCAAATGCCAAATCTTGCACTAATTTTATTGCGAAATTTTGTTAAGAAGGTCTTTGCGAATAATAATAGGCATGGTGTCTTAGGTTACATTGATGATAAATGAATTATTAATTTCTTTGTTAATATATACAATACATAATACCATGCTTGCCTTTGATATGCACTTGTCGTTTTTTCTTTCAAATGATAAATGTTACTATTTTAACACTGCAGAGTTTAAATATTTTGGTTGTTTGACAATTTAGGTTAATTACCTTTTTTATAAAAAAAAAGAAAAATAAGAACTTATGAACCTTGGTAAAATAAATGCATGAATTTACGACCGAAATTTAATTGATTATGCTGTCTTATTTGAGAGAATTCAAATGATATAATCTATATCCGAACGGTGTAAGATTAAACATACTTGCCTTTGCCGTACTTTGAAATATATACGGGTTTTTAAGAATATGGAATATATTAAATTGTCACTTTAAAACTATGGCAATCTTAAACAGTAGTATTAAGCACAATTCAGCATTTATTGAATGTGTTAAATTGAATTGTAAAGTAGCATTTACATATTCCGTTTAATTAAATATGAAACAGTTTAACATGTTTATGATTATAAGTTTTTATAATTATATTGTTTTATTAAAAACGAGATGCCTTTGGCAAGTTGTCTTATCAAACATAATGTCAATCATGTACAGTTAAATAATGTAATGACAATTAGTCATTTGCGAATTGATATACTTACAATCTAATAACAAAATAGGTTCTCTTCCATTTTATTCGCCAAGATTCATGTTAAAAAATTATTGAAACAAAATTTTATTTTTATTGTTTAAGATATTTTGACAATCTAGATTTAAACACGTCTAAAATACTTCGTTTTTTCTTCGAAATAATATTTAATAAACCCTGCTCTGTGTTAGTACAACTAATTTCAATAAAGTATGCTTCATTTAAAATTAACGACCTGGTCGCATATGCTGAACGAAAGGATAAGCAAGGAACGGAAATATAAAATTATTGTTTTCATTCAAATATATTTCCGTCTGTTAACCAAAGACTTTCTCACAAGAATCGAATTTCGTCAAATTGTTACACCGCATTCGAATCCTGTTTAAGCGAAATTATTATGTCAGCACGCCTGCATACAATGTAATAAAAAAATGGGCGTGTTTTTTTCTTCTTGATTGACGCTGCCGTTAACATGGCATAGTCCTCATCTGCAAATACGCTGGATGTGTAACAACAGCGGAAAGGTGTATTAAATATACACAATACTGCAAATGGGAATGTCAAAGGAAGGAGGTTTCTGGTAATAAAGTCGAAAATTACACCGCTCTCAAATGTTAATATTAGGGTTACACTTAAGTATTATCCCTTCTTTTCTCAATTTATTTGAATTCAATCGTAAATACATATTTTAACGTTTCCTTACAAATGCATTTTACAATTCATTGAAATTGATTCGTTTCAACCTGCTTATTTAATTCTCAAACCAAACGCCCCTTTTAAGCAAATAAGTTGAATTGAAACGCCTTTCTTTTTGTAAATAACTGACGAAATAAAAATCTACGTCCGTTCGCCCACATAAGGTTTGGAAATCCTATACTCATGTTCATATCGTACATGTGACATAAAAAAATATTGCGTTATCATCATCAAAATCCTCCTCCTCATCATCATCAACATCATCATCATCATCATCATCACCACCACCACCACCATCATCATCATCATCATCATCATCATCATCATCATCATCATCATCATCATCATCATCATCATCATCATCATCATCATCATCATCATCATCGTCATCATCATCATCATCACCACCACCATCATCATCATCATCATCATCATCATCATCATCATCATCATCATCTTCTTCTTCTTCTTCTTCATCTTCTTCATTTTCTTCTTCTTCATCATCATCTTCTTCATCTGTTTCTTCTTCATCTTCATCCTCATCATAAGCAGCAGAAGCAGCAGCAACATATTCATCATCATCATCATCATCATCATCATCATCATTAGAGGAAACATTTTAGTTCACGTCGTCTTTGATATCATCATCTTCTTCTTCATCTTTAATATCATCGCCATGATCACCATCATTATCACAACAAATTACCTCAATAACATGAACGGAGTGTATTACAACCGTTAGTTTCGTCTTCAGAAAAAGTCAAACATCACTAACAACAACGCCATCATTTACATTACTTTAATCATCTCGTTATTAATATTGATTAACTTTTCATAATTTTCATATAAATAAAGATTAAACAAATAATGCATACATGTTTAAACAAGCAAAATAACTCTTCTGACTATGAAAAATAATAACAATATAAGTTCATAGATGTATAATCCTCATTCGAAACCGATAAATAACAACGCGTTTGTAACGCTTTTCCTCGCTAATTTAAAAAATACGCGCAGCACTAATACAACGTTTATAAGTTAAGAGAAAAAAACGGACAGCGCAATAGCTTTTGCCCGTGTTCGAATCCCGGTAACGGCCATATTTTGTATCAAACTTTTTTACTCGCTGTTGTAATAAGATAAGACTAATTAAAACAGTATAGATAAGTAAAAAAAGATTTCCATATTTTTCAAAAATATGAAAATATGTGAACAAGTCCTTTTTAGACATAGCGTTTGCTTCTTTATTATTAAACTTAGCGGCACTCTCCATTGGCAAACAGTGACAGATCACAAAGAGCACACGGGCAAGTATCTCAAACAAACCACCGCGCGACCCAAAATCCCGACCCTTTTGAACGCGGCTCGTAAGTGACATATTGTATTTGAATGAAAAATGAAAAGCCTCCGAAACGCAATATTGCGACATCCTTCAACTCATCTAAATGCATTTTAATCAACTTCTGCAACACAATAAGGGTGGCGTGCAAATGCTACTCTTTCACCTGCGGGGTTCTGATCCATCATACAATGCCGACATGGTGGTTGACATGTTGGGCGGAGGGCTGACCTATAACCCACAACCTCCATTTCATTCCCCTACAAACAGTGCCTATTCTTTCCCCGATAGACCGCTGCGGTCGAGTCTACTGCATTATTACGTTATCGCATGCAAATTGCCTTCGGGTAACAATGCGCAAGTTCACGGCGAATTTATACAGCTGAACTCTTTATGTAATCATGTCAATATCGGTTCGTGTAAATTTGCATATTCTTTTATAAGATCGTTTTGTTCCTGTAACAGTCGAGCGAAATTGGATAAGATTTATACATTTTACCTTTTTCATTTAATAAGCACGGGTAACCCGGCAGTTGACCCTTAGAACTCGATGTCTTAAAGGTTGCAATCTATGCAAAAAAGATGGATAAATATGCAAATTGTTTCCTTTCACTTTGCTCATCGTCAATGATTAGCGTCCGTAATATGCGATTGTTACAAGTTTGAACTTTTTCAACAAATTCAATAGAGTGAGCAGAAGACCGATTTTGGTTTGAAAACTATTCATTCTTTAAATTTAAATAAGTGACACTTGCACCTGTGAGAAAAAAAGAAAAACACTTAGGTTCGTTTTAGAAGGAATTCTCTCGAACTATTTTTGGGAAGCGAAATTTGATTAAAATGCGATGTTCGTAATGTTGAAAAAATCGGTTTCTTCTAATCTGTTTAGAAATCTTTTTTTTTTAAAGGCAAATAGTTTTTATATTTGTTTATGCATGAAACAGATTCGCCAGCATCGCCTTTTCATATATTATATCATTGTATACAGATGATCTTTTTTACCACATTTATATAGCGCCCTTTTCATACAGTATGTGCGTTCAGGGGCGCTTCGCATTTATCCCCTGAGCACTGGACCATAAGTCGTCCGTTAACATCTTGGCGCAGTATGCAGCCATGGCACATTGACTTATTTCCATCACATCTACCCATTTATACAGATGGGTGGAGAGGAGCAGATGTGGGATAAAGTTCTTGCTCAGGAAAATCCCAGTAGTCAGGGCGGGATTCGAACCAGGGACCTCTCGATCTCTAAGCCAGCGTCCTACCATTAGACCACTGCACCCATCTTATCTGAAGAAGTATTCGAATTTAGTGCTCAAGTTTCTATATGTAATGGAGCAAGATGTGTTGAATGAATAAATAATTATATCTTGTTCTACTACAACAGTAATTAATTTCATTACTTGTACAATCTTTAAGGAACAGTTATTGGCCATGCAAACCAAAAATGTAGTCAAACATATTCCTGAAATATTAACATATGTTTCGAACCATTTTTTATCGGCCTGGTGATAGTCGTGATGTTAATAGAAAATAAATGGATACTGGTATTGGTGTTAAAAAAAGCTAAATTGGTAAAGTATCTCGGCAAAATCACAAATGGCATGAAGTCAAAGTTCTATTTTGAATGATGTTTCAGCACTTTTGACTTGCTATAGACTGTTTCATCAAAAGCATTTTTAAATACAATGTAGTTGACACTGGTCGTAAAAAGTCTTACTTATGTACTTGTATCTGATCAGTATTGCTGTTAGAGTTTGTATCCTTTTTAACATGACCATACATTTCTGATGACTTCGACGAGATCCCTTGTCTATTATAATAAACCTGATGAAAGCTAACATGGCCGAAACGACGTTTCATGAAAAATCTCTTTTTGAAGTTGGAATTGTTTTTTATCCCAACATAACAAAATTTCAAGGTTTCGATTTCTGCTCTACGTTATCAAAGTATTATAATCGGCACAATTTAACACGTTTTTAACATTATTCGAAGCCAGTGTTTATCATTTAACTATAATATGCGAGTATTGAAATTCATTGACTGCTGATCAATCATACTTAAATAAGATCTGTATTCAATGAAAACTCTCTAAATCGGTATCCTCACCAATCCGGACAAATGTTCAGGTCTCTTCTGTATGAACTATGTGTTGTTTTATTATATTTTAAGACCACCAGATTGAGTTTTGTATAACTATCATCTGTGCTATCTGCGGTGGTAGCTTACTTGACATTATTGTGATCAAGAAATCATAAAATATTACTTTTGCTGTGCTTTGAACTGTTAATTTATTTCAGATTTAATATTTCCGAAAAAAAACAAGGAATGATTTATCTTCGGTAACGATGTCTGATTTCGGCTTACATTTTTAATTTCTCTGTTCGTTTGTTTTAATATGTCGTTATTGATAATTCACCGCGTGATCACACTGACGTCACGATCTCGATTGTCACGCGAGACGCACATTGCGAGATTGTTTATATGGCGGAGGTGCAGAGGTGAATCTCCGTTTATTTGGACTCGTCTAATTGAGCATATGTCTCCAACATAATATTGCCCGATGATGCGATATTGAGAACCTAATTGGGGTTACCACGGAACCAGGTATGCTATTAAATAAGAATCTGAGACCGCATCCTCACTGTTAGCACGACAGTAACTGAAGTCTCAAATTACTGAGGTTTGCAGTATCTCGTAATGAAAAGGTTTTGTCGCAAACGCCAGCTTAATGTCTTTGCGTAAACAATGAATAAAGCATATTAATTATCAAAATATTTATTTATCCCTTGTATTACGGTTATCCTGTAAAATGGACTACTAAATATAAATATACTATATAAAATATGCTTTAATTTCCTCTTATTCATGTTAAGAAAACAATTACATGTAATTGCAATTGACCCTTATATACCTAAGTTCAAACTGAGAATTCTTACATGAATCCATTTAATTCCTGGAGGTGGTTGCTCTATATTGTTTAAGCTTACATTGTAAGTTAAATAAGAAGGGGCACTTGAATTGAATATATTCGTATCCGGTGTGAGAGAAATACCATCAATTTTACATGTTCAACAACGCTTCAATTTTAGGTTCTAAAGTTTAACATATGTACATATTGGCCATTCAGAATTACAATTGAAGTTTCCATTTAGTTCGTATTAAAAAATAGAAAGTATAAACATTATGGTGCTTGTTAAACGCGTGCATAAGCTTTTGTTTCTGCATCGGTTAAATACAAAACTGGTGTTGTAATCGCCCAATTGTTACGGGTATTTGAAAGAGTGAAACTAAATATTTACATATACAATTGCCATCGATTGAAATATATGATCCCAGTGTTAACCATGCGTTTTGTATGCATAAAACGACGACTGAAACATCACAATTCGTATTAGCAGAAGCCCTAGACTTCTAATAACCACATATAAGAACTTATGCTTAACACTTTCCATTCGCTCACTCGATACCGATGCTATATATACACAATGAAATACGAATAAATTAAATTTTAGTAGAACTGACCTTCATCGCAATTTAACGATGCAATACGTGTGCACATTTACTGTGCAAGACACATGTCTCAACTTAAGACATGAAAAAAAATGTAAGCGTAAACAAAAGTGGGATTGCACGTGTTAATCACCCTCTTCACATCTGCTAGTGTTTGTTTAATCATGGATTTAATTATTGAACAGTGTAATGCAGAAGCTTTTTGTCTTTCTGTGCAGCTACGTTTTATATACAAGATGACGCACCGACGCCCGGATGAATGGAAGACGTGGACAGAAATAATGTTCAATAAAGTTATTCTATGAGGAATGAGATCGTGGATACAACATGACTGGACGAAAGAATCCGTGATTATCATACTTTTCGAAGTAATTCTTTTTTTTAAAGAAATAGTCTTAAATTTTAGTTCGAGGAAGACTTTATAAACATTTGTGGTATGTTGAACTGTTTAGTTAAATTTAAGCATATCATTTTTATTTAAAACATATGTCTCATGTTTCTGTTGAATCATACAAACAAGCTGCCGTTTGACAGCGCTGAAACAATGTTATGATACGACGAACAAAGATATTTCAGCAGGGACATAAGAAACATTTATTTTTCTTGTCGGAACAGTGCGGAATGAATGCGCCGTTTTGTTTGGATGCATGCCAGTCGAGATGTTGAAGGACACAAAATGAATTAATATTTTTACGGGAGAAAACGATTTTGAACGTCCTTTATATTATTGGCCTATTTACTCGATGCCATTTATTATCAGTTTTAGAATCAGTATGTTTTATTGGAACATAGCCCCAAATATGACATGAAATCAACCCTACTGCTTTGCTGGTCATCGTAATTGAATTGCTTCAAATAAAAAGACTCTAATAAGTTAAGAGAAAAAATATGTTATTTTTATTTCTTGACTTTCTTGAACTCCCTTCTATCCCAATACCTCAATCATACATTATCTGTATGTAACATATTTTAGTGCAAATGACATCTCTTTCGGAAAACCGTAAATTCCTGAACTTTTATTGGGCCACCATACAAATTCTTAATCCTCTACAAATAGTTATCATAATAGAGGAAAGTAAACATGCAGACGCAATAAGAAACTTAAAGAAATTTTTTAATAAATCATAATCAGTATTTAGTTATTGTTACCCATTTTTTAAACGTTAAACAAAATGACGAACACGACGATAGTAATTCAATGTAGAAATTATTAAATACCAGAATCATTATAATAATTTAATGAAACTTACAGCTAGTTTTACTTTTCAATGTAGTAAATACATCAAAAATTACACTATTTACATTTAAACTGTCAATTGATACTTATTCTATTACACCAAACAATGTAATTGTTCAATAATTAAACCGATACATTAATCACATCAAATAATAGTTTACTTTCTTATGTGAACTCGGCAACGATACTATATTAATGCGCTCCTATAAGCGCGTTTTTAATTTTATGGATTTTAATTAAATTATCAATATTAACTGAGCAATATTTTTTATTAAACAAGAGCATGATTGATTGTGCTATTTTTAAATAGTCTAACTCTTTTTTGCTGAATGATTTGTTTATTTTAAATATGTTTAATTTCTGCCATTTCATGAAGAACCTTTATTGTCTTCTAAAGCTTTGGGTTTTTTAGGGATTCACCTCCTATTTATTATTATTATTATTATTATTATTATTATGATTGTTATTATAGGTATTGTTGATGGTATTGTTATTGCGCGTTTAGCTATGTAACCTTGAAAATAGACACATACTCTCCTTGTGTGAAAATTATAAGTTGATTACGTTTGAAATTCCCGGTTGCATATTTGCACGTGTCGATAACGGGTGATAAATGTGTACCCCGTTGACTGCTTTTGTGACAGCGTACGTATAACAAATAAAAGCCATAAATGTGTCTACCGTTCTTGCGGAAACCAGATACCCAAGGCTTTAGAAATGCACATGCTACCGATGTGTTGAATTGGAAGATATATAACATGAGATTGCGTGACATATGTTGTTATATGTAAACACTCACCCAAGGTTTTGTGCAGTGCGATTTCATATTCGCTATGCTCATGTTTACCCTGCAAATCTCTACACTTATAAGGTTACATTAGCGATAAAACAAACATGAAGAACAACATAACATATAATGTTTTATGTTTTATTTAATGCAACTACAAATTGTGTCCACCAGTATTAAAAGATAAAATCAAACTTTTAATTTCTGTAAGAATGCATCAACATCAACAACAGGGATAAAATTCATTAAAACTTTGATTTGGTTTTTCTTCATTCAATGTGGTACACTATGGTCAAACTATATATCATTTTAAAGGTAAAGACGAATAGAATGACATAAACACATTTTTGACATTCAATATTTTTTTGCTTTATTAATATTTTTGTTTAAAACCAACACATTTGTACACTAATTTACAAAATCTCATTCTAAAGTTAGGAAGGATATGCACTACCGTAAGTTGAATAAATACAAAGCTATATACATATACAAGGTCAAGTTAGCAACATTTCACAGAAAATTATTGTCAGAAAACAACAAATGAGTTATTATTCAACTGCATTTTTTGGATAATTTTCCTAAACAAAATTCTAAAAATAACTAAACTGAACTACTTTTTTAAAATCCAGGTATGGTGGATAATAAGAGTCACCATTCTATTTCAAGGGCTTAACAATTTTGCTATAACCAAATGGAAAATTTTAAACCTATAAAATTGAAAATAAATATAAAGAAATAGGTTTGGCTGGGTAGAAATCATTGTTATAAAAGGAGATATTGCTCATCAATAACAAGATTTTATGAGTTTTGTGCAGACGACTCTAGAAATCATAGTTTTACATAGAAATACACAGCTAGGTATCATAGTTTTTTCTTTCTTCCATCCTGAACAACTACTGTCCTTGTACCGTTTTAAATAATGTGTTCCTTTTGGCAAACCGAATCTTTTTATACATTTGTATATCGATTCCTTCTACCCATTTTGAAAGCGTGGCACTCGCTGTGCTCCGTAGAAAAAAACGTGCATTACAAATCGGTCGAAATCACGTGAAGTAGTAAGAAAACCTGGTATGTGTATACACATACCTGAGAAAACACATCATTATTTTGACAGTTGGTCGCGACTAGTAAAACAACTGTTAACATTAATCAGGAAGAGATCGCGCTTAATAACAGAAATGATCACACAGAGATATAATCACTTACCCCATTTCAAATATTTTCCAGCTGAAAATTTTCCCCCACACGTCTTTTTTTAGTGTATTTGTATTGTTTTTTCTGGAGCCGAAGTGCATCTCACATAATATCCATCCGACTTCCGTTGTTTTCACTTTCGTTATTAAAAACTTCATTTAAAAGAATTATTTTTACATTTAGGTTGTTGAAGCAAATTATTATTATATATTATCAATAAAATAGTATACCGTGATGAATTGAACGGAGTTTCGTATCGATCTTTCTGTCAGTCTGTAAGCGTACTATTTTGTGCGCAATAATACAAGTACACGTGATTCGACAACAATTGTAAACATTGGCGAAACGCTTCTTACAAAGTTACTTTTTGGAGTGTTTATGAGGTCTGATCATGCAGTTTGCACACATCAACTGAAAGATTACAATCCAATGCATTTGTCATCGTCAACCGTTTGGAATGTCAATTAGGCGATGAGTGAGTTTTTAGCATGTTTCTTTCAATTTATTCATCTAAAAATGACTGCCCCAATCGTTATGAAATGACATGTGTTCGAGTTTTGATATTTCTAGATATGTAAAAAAAAAATACTATTTAAGCGTAACTTGCCCTCATCAATGTCGATATTATTAACTAGTTACATAATTTTTCCGCCGAAATACGTTGAATAAACATCATTCAGATTTTTGAAAATAATGTCTATTTTTGTGTTTAAAATCGCTTTGTATTTTGATTGATTTTGTCGATGGTATGAAATTTTGCTGCACACAATTTGTAGCAGTTTGAAGGAAAACCACCCTTTTAAGCAAATATGTAAACATTTTCAATGTGGCACTCTTCGTTTAGTCAAATTTGAGTTCAATTCTAGGGGTCCCACATTTTTCAAACTGAGCCTCTACATGAACCTTAAAGTTATTTGTTTCACGCTACAGACGATATTTTGAGAAGAATCAATACTGATCTACCATTGACGGAGTTTGAAGTTGAAGAAGTCAAGACATTGGATACTTAACATTACTCCAGATAGTACATCAACCAGCAGACAAAGTAGAGTTAACAATCTGGCATTTAAAGCACTCAATGATGTACCAACTTTTGTTTATATTGATAGGTATTGTACTCAGAGTCGGTGGTGTACCGATATACAAGTTATGATTTTAACCCATTTATGCCTAGTGGACTCTCCTATCCTTCTAAATTGGATCAATTTATTTCCAAATTAGGGATGTCTAGTATATTTATTTCTATATTTAGAATATTTCTTACAGAAATCCCTTTAAGCAAACAGCGCAGACTCTGATGAGACGCCGCATCATGCGGCGTCTCATATGGGTCTACGCTGTTTGCCAAGGCCTTTTTCTAGACGCTAGGCATAAATGGGTTAAAGTAACTATCGTACATAAGATAACAACAACTAATAAAGCGTTTTTCTCTTTTGTTATAGCAAACAGATCCCCATTAACGACATGCGACATACTTGTGCAAATACAACGCTACCTTGGCGGCTACGGCACAAAACAAGATGTAAGAAACATTAACAGCTGTTTCAAAGACAGAAAATGCAATTGGATAATAGGGGAAAAAAATGCATGGAAAAACAAACATTGTCACTACAAAGAAAATTATGATTTTTGAAAGTCATGAATGTTATATATTTTACAAAACGCTCCATGGAAATCTCAGATATTTACCAAAAAAATAACAAACCAGAAAAATGAGTTTACACAACATTAGCATTTAATATTAATGGACAATGCAATATTAATGCATACATTTTAATATCACTTTCTATATGCTAGCATGTAAGTTGTAATGCAATTTTCATGGTATATTTATGTTCAAATTAGTCGGCACTGTTTTTGCAAAAGGAAACTGCATATCGACGACTAAACGGTGGATAAGATAGCATAGAACAGAAACCGGCAAGAAAACAAATACGAGCAGAACGGTAAATCGTGCGTTTACGTTACTTTGATGTCAGTTGCATGAACATCTGTCGTGTATATTTGCATTGTGTATATCCCCTTGAAGTATTTACAGACGGCATGCATCGCCTCTGTGTTACATCGTGCAGCTGGTTTCAACGCACTTATTGACTTTTGGTATTGCTTCCAAATCACATCCTTTACCAAAAAGCAACCCATATTCTTTCTCAGAATCCCTTATCAAAAAAAAAAACTTTAGGAAAACAGCAAAGTCTGAGATCCTCTTCCTCTGGTATAGTTCTTACAAACGGGTTTAATTTTTAGTGAATGTATATGAATGTATATTATAGGCTTTTCGCGGGGATTCATCTTTTGTGTCTGGATTTCATAATAAATACATATTTCGTCCACCCCCACCCCACAAACACACAAACATATACTTCTTGTAGCAGTTCAGGTATTCTTCACACTTAACTTGTCATGCCTCCTAGTATGTCAAAGTCAGGATTCTGTGAATTGAGAATATTCCAACAAGGTTAATAAACTGAGTGCAATCTGCTGCTAGAGAGCGCCGAACAGATAAATAGACCTATCGCTTCCAATAAGCATCGCTACAATACAGTTTAAAGTCCAATTTGTTATGGCGAGTAAGTTAGTTCCTAGTTCCTTATTCTATGTGCAATCTTGCATAACGT
Organism: Dreissena polymorpha; assembly: GCF_020536995.1. Classification (NCBI taxonomy): domain Eukaryota; kingdom Metazoa; phylum Mollusca; class Bivalvia; order Myida; family Dreissenidae; genus Dreissena; species Dreissena polymorpha. Next base: position 134,887,116 of record NC_068357.1, on the reverse strand, counting down.
TTTGTTTCTGACCATCGACATGAATTAGAAAAGAGCTTGGCTTCACATGGTATATACTTCCAAACATAATCACGCCAAAACAAATTTACATACAAAAGGATTATATTTAAACGTTGATCAGTTCATATGTATTCTGTTCTGAATGCGGTAAAAGCTTTAAATTAATAATTGTTTCTACATGTTCAATGCTTCACAAATAGTTATCAAAAATATATTACGAAAGCATGTCGTGTTATTTCTTCAAAAATATCTTAAGAAGGACCTTCATGTCAAAATATTCACGTGTTGCATGCAAATCACACGATTCGAGTATATAAATGTTGCATAATCAAGTCTTATTTTAACATTTGCAATCAATTTGATATTCTTCGTTAAATCATGAAAGTGATATTATGGCCATCTAACACTTAATAGGTGTCTATCGCAAGTTCGCAACCGTTGTTTATTTTTGGTGTTTTCACTTCATATACACTAATATTTATTAATGCAGCATCAACATACTAAAACAATATCTCGGAAAGAGAAAATAATGCATTTGAATATCAACCGTTCTTTCGTTTGACAACTAATCATGCATGTACGATGTGAACCTAAATTTAGTTTTAGTGCAGATTCGTGCATACGACACAAAGACACAATTTTGTTTTACGGATCATTTCGGCTTAGAGGACTGGTCGAGTCACGTAAGAATATTGAATATAAAATATATTTTTATAAACAACTGATAGCAAGATGATTTGCAGATAATTGGCCAGTTACCACATTTTAACTAACACTTTTGACCTGTTAATTCTTTTCAGCTCAATTCAACAGTGCAAAATGCCCATAATATCACTTTTATAAAGATAATTGATATCGACATTTATTGGGCATTCATTTGGTCTGAAGAGATGTGCTGTCTGCGTACGTATCGACATCGAGCTAGAAACGTATCCATAATACAATTCAAAACTTAAATGTGCTTCGTCGACGTCTATTAATATACATATACTATGGTAAACGTCAAACTTACAATTTCTACTCACTAATAATGTAAGCGTTGTATATTATCATGTTAATATAGACATTCATTTTTAGGCATGATTTGTGAATGTTGGATCTTTATTTGTGATATAAGGGTGTCGGGCGTCACATGCAAAGCATTTTTCTTTATGCTAAGTTTGTATTCAATTATATATATATTTTTTAATTATATTACGATATTTCCGACTCTAAGTATTGAATTAAATTGTATCGATATCGATGTTTACACAAATAATATTCATATACAATATGAAGCTATAAAAGGGGCATTTTCACGTTTTTGTTAAATTGACAAAATAATAAAACAAATTGTTTCAGATTGCCACATTTTCATTGTAGATATGATATTTGTTAGAAAATAGTAATACTGAACATTTACCATGCTCTGAAATATCCATTTTATGCATCTTTTGACGATTTAATAACCTAAAAATTATAATGCGTTGCAACGCAAAACGATTGAATAATTCGGAGAGTTCTGTTCTTGTCGTTATATTTTGAGATTCTACGAGGAATGCTAATATAAAGTATTAATACATCACGGATGGTATGAGAACGGATGGTCGAGTGGTCTAAGCGATAGATTTTACTTTACTCCCGGGGTCAGTGATTTGAGCTCAGTTGAGGGTTACTTTTTTCTTCATTTAATTGTATTCTTGTTTTACTGGAGCTTTTTAGAACCATTGTTTACATTTATCAATATAAAGCAATTAATGACAAACTTCAATACATGCCAAAGTCTGTGAAAAGTCCCATTTAAAGGATAGAATTCAATCAACAGGTGGCTCACCGAATTCCGCTGCCGCTAACGCATATATTGACCGTAATGCAGCACGACAGTGACAATTGAAGTCCTATTGTATGCGACCTAAATTCGAGATTAATTTCTTGAGTATTTGAATTTTATTTTCTTGCATGACAAGCTATTCAAGGTTCTAACGTCACGTTTGTGACTGCACTATATATAGTTGTTAAATCATATAGTATAATTATTATATTTCTAAATCGTTAAGAAACATTTTTTATAATATAAATAATGGGTTCTTTATTACACGGTTTTGGGTTCGTACAAAGACAACCACAGGAAATGATAAGATAAATAATGAAGTACACAAAATTATACAGAATATGCAAAAAAGACTCGAGTTTATCATTCTTCGTTCTCTACAATAGTGCATTGCGATAACAGTCATAGTGACCAAAAAAACTGAATCGCTGAATTGCTTCCTCAGTACGTTAGAGATCACATGAGTTCAGAATCAATCTTGGCCTTTGGCAATTACACGTAAAACAGTTGCAGGTAAGTTTTCACCAGAGGAGAGGCGGCTGTGAAAAGAGTCATTCTGAAATACATGTAATACGATGTTGTCGTGTCGTTGGAAATAGCTATAGCTTAGTCGGAATATCCGGTTGTCTGGTGTTCCGTATACTATCTTTCTGAGAAATTCAGTTTTCTAGCCTTCTGACTACAGTCCATTTGAAAGAATTAGAAATTATCTAAAAACATTTGTAACACTAAAAAAGTATCGTGTTTTAATAATCTTTAAATGAAAGACAATGTAAAGATCAGTCATACATGGATAAAAATATAAGGAAACACGTACCCAATACCTTTTAATAAGTACCGTGGTGGATATTAAGTATTTGATTTTCATTCATTAGTTGGATCAAATAATGATAAAATTACACATACTTGTAGCTTTTGTAAACCATCTGTTTAACAACAGTAATTCATAACTTTGTATTTATTTGTATATTTACCTGTGAAACAACATTAATTGTATTTATATGTATATCTACCTAAATGTATGATGAATAAAGTCAGTCGATACATATCAACTATATAAGTGTATATTGTGTATTTTAGGGTCTGTTGCCAGTATTTACTTAAATACAATTGATTTAGTAGAACAAATAATATGGGACTCGCCTGTCTTGTAGAGAACAAGCTAGTCTAGTTTAAAATCTACCAAAATCAACCTGTTCGTTGTTTTTAAAGTATAAGAAACAATAATAAAACATTTATAACAACATATTGATGTCACAATGTTTTATTTTAGCTCAATAGCATCAGACGTTCCAGGCAAAAAACATAATTCAGTTTAGTTGCACACGGCACATCCGGGACGACACATTTTGCCTTTATGTATGTTTTCGTTTAAAGGATGCATATTCCAAACGAAAATCGATTTTTTGCGCGAAAAATTGTCCTTGATAAGCATTAAAACGTTATATTTCTAAGTTTATGCTTAGAGAAGTATTCTTATGACGCGTTCAGCCATAAACAGTATATGAGTAGCATAGTAACGACATTGGTAAAGGTTTCAGTGAGCATAATTTTGTTTCTGAAACTTACTAATTTTTTTATTATTTAAACAGTATAGTGTTAAGTAATATTTCTGGCCACATAATTACACCTTGCACACGTGCATTCGTGTATTGTATATCAATAATTGAAACCTTATACGGGGATTTGTTTTAGTCGAAGATATATCATCTATTTTTTTATCATCGACGTAAAATAAATGCTCAAGTCATATGCTAAGTTGTGCTCTTTTTACCGTCCTCAAAGTGGCCTGCATAACGATACCGCACCAGATCAGTTACACGGGGAGGAACACTATTGCATTTGATCAAGTAATGCTATTTGCATTGTAAAGTCCTCCCTCTTGAATTCTCGTTTATGAGAGGATCGAAATTAATATGTGATGTTTGTATTGGGTAACACCGTCAACGATGCTGTTGGCGTGAATAACATCCCAAGGTCAATATGCTTCTAATTTAGTGCACGATAATTGCATATCACTTTACTGAATGCGCATGATGTTTGGAGATATAGACACAGGTGACGCCACTGTAAACATTGTGGTTTTACAACAGCATTTCCTTATATCGTCCATGAAGTTGCGTTTCCATGTGAGATTAATTTATTGACGTTTTTAATGGCTTGAAAGAAGTTTACTTATAATACCTTAAACGTAGAAACACGTATGTATACCGAGGTTGTGTAATTGTTATCAAACTTATTGTACTTGTATTTAAATACTTACTACAGCATCAAGAACGCCCGCTAGTCCAAATGCCGTATTTTACACATGGACCGTGCAGTTAATTAGTTTCTTGTAAAGCTAAATAATAAGCGCTATCTCCCAAAAGCAATTTACTATTGATGCATATCATAAGGTGTGATAATTTGTTTCTTTAATTGGTCACATTGAGATCAGCCTGTCTGAAATGTTGGATTTCGAATGCCAGCTAACAACCAGACAAAGGGTGTTGACATTACCGTGTTGTGTTACGATTACAGCAGTGACAGTTCTGGTGGGGAATACGGTAGATCTTCATTGTAATAGACCGATTGTATAAGCCATCATTTGAGGTCTTGATAGGTAAACATATTTCATTTACCGTTCTTTTTTGTTTGAGCAATCTCCGACTTTGGTAAGGTAGTTTCTTAAGTTCACAAAATAGAGAAGAGGTATATTTAGAACATGTTGTTAAGACTTTATACCATAATTTAATTAGGTTAATTGTGATGGTTATGTAAAGAGTAAATGTAGATCCAACATTTCGTTTCCATAAGATTTTTAATTCAAGATAGGGAACCGTTATTATTTTGATTTAAATGTGGTAAATACTATGAAACGTGAATCAAGTTATTGTTACTATGTTTTATCGCTTCGTTGCTATACATTTGGTTTGATAATAAGTTTCATTATACATGTGTAATTTTGTTTTCCAAGGAAATATTCGATAAAGCATATGAAAGCAATTGCGATTTAAATACGGGATATAGTGTATTTAATTCTTTCTTCTTCTTTAAATTAACCAAGTTGTTTTGTTTACCTGTATATTTGCATTATTTGCCGTTTTAATAGTTGTTTCATTCATATAACGGCGGTCAGTTTAAAAACTCACACCCTTGCACAGTACTAGGCGCACATACTTATGTCAGTAACTGACAAATGGCCGTAGAAAGGACTTCATGACCAAACTCTACAGGTTTGTTTGTCCACGCTTTAGATTGAATTCCAACCCACTACCAACTGCGCTATCCAGTCATAAGTAATAAACGGTTTAGGCCTAAGTACAAGGTTAGAAAACCTTCGTTGATGTTGTCAGTTTTCGACGTGTTTTTTTTACCAAAATGAAATAGTGATGTGATAAGCACAACATTTGCGTGCACGGTCATCCAGCCACTCGGGTTTACCATTCTGCACATTTATGAATTTATATACATATATATAAATGTTATTAACAGTTGGTGCATTGAATTAAAAATGAACAGATTTAGCCTTGACATTTTATGTGTCAATGACATTTACTTTGTCAGCGCTTCGATGTATGAATACCCCACATAAATATTAAAATGGCATGTGAAATGCTTGCGTGCAAACGCTTTCATATGTGACATCTATTTATGCGACAGCACTATTAACATATGTTCTGTTTAATGTCAAAGCTATATATCAACCTATGCATCCTTTCTTTCCTGTAATAATACATGACCTATGAAATTTGTGATTAGTCATACAATTTGATTATCAACGAGTACATGTTGGATCTTAATTTATTAGATCTCTCTTTAAAACCTGCCCTACACTGCCCGTAACAGTTCTGTTTCTTTATGTTCTATCCCTTCTTTTCCTGTCCTTCACTGTTTGACCATGTCGTGTTCGGTACTCTAACAACATTACTCAGTCATTTCATATGCTTTGTGCTGGCATTTTCGTTTAGCCTTCTTTTGTGCTGTTCTGACCTTTCATGCATTGCCTCTATTTTAATGTCTCGATAATATGTGTTGCCCTGTCGTTTTAGCATACTTTCTTATCCTTCTTTGTTTCACAAGACACCTAACATGCATTATAAGACAAAGTATGAAAAAAAGTTTATTAAAATGATGGCCACATAGATTTTAGTAAATATGTATTTATACATGTGTGTGGATATGTCAACAAAACATAAAAACGGACATCACGAAAATATTAGCACTAACAATAGTAGTTGACCCTCCTTAGTTATAATATTATAATATTCTCAACCCATTTACTATATTGATGACTTAACAGAAGTGCATGACTCAGTGCCAAATAAAAACATTCTTTAGTACTTGACCTTTGACATAGCGACCCCACTTTCAATAGGGGTCATCGACTGCACAAGGCCGATATCAAAATCCAATATCGGTGTTTATCACCAACTACACAATATCAAGATCAAACAAGACAGTGATTAATGTCAACAAGACATAATACCCTAATGCTGAGTTCTTCAACATGCTCATCAATTTTGCATACTAAGAACAGAAATCTGGAAAAAAAAATCGTAGTTCTTAATTTCTTCGTAATCCGGTAAAATCACCCGGGGTCAGAGGCAATCTTGGCTTTTGGAAGTAACAAATACGTATTCGCCCGTTGAGCGAGCGGCAAATATGAAACAGGTAGCTGGGGCAACCGTCACCTACCATTGAGAATAGCTATTGGATCTGCATGGAGATTGCATGTAAATGCATTTGTTTGTGTACCGATTTTAGGCTTTCCTTTTGTTTAATTAATCATCATATTGGATAATATATTTGCTGATATTTTAAAATGGGTTAAAATTGATGAATATAACATAGTATTTAGTAACATTTTCCTGATGCAAAACGATTCGTTGAGCAACACGCCATATAAGAATTTACGGTATTTTGACTAAAACAAGACTGATGACCATCACCTTTTCACGAAAATGTGTTCAAATATGATATGCTTTCATAATAAAATGCATGTGCTATATTTGCTGTAGTATTACTTTAGATCACGATTGCATGAGAGTTTTTTTTCCTAAGAAACATGCTTACAGCACATATAAAGTGGTATTTACAGTAGCAAAAAGCGCATGGCATTCTTGAATTAGAATACTTTAAGCGGTATTTGTTTATTGACGTAATACACTTTTTGATCAAATACTATTGCTCTTTCACATACATAATTGATAGTTGAAGCTGTCTTATACAAACCTTTTCTGTATATCGAAACATCAATCGTTCACAACACTCAATTAGTGGTAGGTACTATCAAGTTTAATTTCATAATCATTTTGATGAAGCCTCCCTTCCCTCATTTATGCATATTAAGAGAGGTTCTGTTTTATGCCATGTTTGTACTTGGGTAACAGCGTGCACACCTTTTTGAAGCAATTAACCACCCAAGTTTAATATACGTTCCATTTAGTACAATATACAACTCTATACAGTTCAGTCGATAAGTTTAAGTGTATTCACATTTTACAACACTTGAAACCATATTTAAAACGTCATGTTCAAACGCATTATCGATACAGACGGATCATTATCAATTGTAATAATTGACAAATTAATCTTCACTAAATGGAATCTGTTCTGATAGAAACAATCAGACAGATACTTTTTTGCGAGTAAACATAAGGTTACTGTAAAAGGGTCAAAGGCAAGATTCGTTTACTGCATAAGTTCAGTGATTGTTTATTAGGACTCACATATTTTGCGTAGCCCATTAATTGTTTTGAACTTAAACCTTTTTTAAGGACGTCAAATAAAAACGCCTGCTAATAACTGCAGCAAACCAATGAACATACACAAACAGCAGGTTAAATCCAAATACTATGCAGGATTCCTCGTCTTGATACTTTTGACACATCTCACTAAGGCATCAAAGTGCAATTTATTACCGGGGTATGTAGTATGTTTACATTAGCAAATGCAAACATAATACTGTGATTATGATTATTAAGTTTCAAAGTTATACAAACATTGGTAATTTACCAATAAATGATTTGCAGTCAATAATACCTCTCGCGATTATGTTTTTAGCGTTTCTCTATTTTTTATTCAATTTGTATAACCTATTAATTTGTCTTGTGTAAAAAAATAATAGTTGTGTCATACATGATTAGAAAACTACACGATGTCTTAACATAACTTTAAGGTATTTAGAGTCTGCAGTTGCGCTATTTCACATTTTGAATATAGGCCTCATATGATGTCCAAATAATAATGTTCCATACGTTTATTTGATATGCATCTAAATGAAAATCTAATAAAAGGTCAGCAATGTAAATCAATGTTATATCAAATACGAACTCTTAGCACCTACCAGTATATGGGCGTCTGTGAGAACAGCAGCTCACGCTATTTCAACAATAAATGCTCATAAATCTGATTCTGCTATATAATAACAGCATAAATTGACCAAAAGGTCCACTTTAATCTTACCTTCTGACAGTAACAAATAGAAACCCTCTCTGTGTTTTGACCGCGAACAATATTAAATTAACATATCGACTGAAAGACGATCGCTCCGCCCACTTCACGTGACATTGCGTTGAGAAAATCAAAACAACCAAATACAAAGAGGGAATCTATGCTTGTAGATTACGCGATACGCCGGATGATTTTAATAAATAATTGTTTCATCTCTTGTTATACTGGTGAACGTGTTTTGTATCATTTAAGTTCCACGCTAAAGCGAAACCTATTTGTTGTTAAATAACATTAGCTATTTATAATGGGTATATTGTTAATTTAAACATACTTGCGCGGGTTCCACAATCCCCTGTGTTACAACGTGTAAATGTGGCAATAGTAATAAATAACACCCCTACAATTGAATTAATCGATGCTATATATGAGAATATTAACACAGCATTGTTTTCACTTGTTTCGGCCACAAAATAGCGATTGTAATGGTGATTTTGGTACGTTACGCACAACGGGTAACGAAATCCCAAATGGTGTGCATATAAACATGATATTATTTAAGTGCTGCACAAAAAAGTTGGGTCGTTTTTGTACATGTTTTAACTTTCTATAATGGAGATTTCGGCAGGTCTACACATTGATGCTGCCACACGCACTGGTCAAGATCATGTTGCGGCTTTTTAAAATGCTATTAATTTAGCGCCTCCAACTAATCATTCGTGCAACCCCGTCGACAGCGTTAAACGATTTGCAGCGACGCTTTTAGTTATTGGTTATAGGTATACTTATTTATCTCACTTCATTGAACAGCACACATGAACAGAAATGACAATCATGCTAACATGTACGTAAAAAATTCCAACAAATATAATACATGTTTTCAGTTGGTTTCACACATATTTACAACTTCAAAGTCAAACACGATCCAAATAGTTTATTATGTACAGTCCTATAGTCTGTCCAAGTAGCGATTGCCGCCTTTCGTTTCGGACATTTTTGAATGTTCAGAACCTGTTGATTCTTTCGACTTCCATCAATCCAATGTGCTGAACACTTTGATTGACACTATGTTTCAAAGGATATACTAAAGAGGTTGAGCAGGTTTTTTATTGTTCTTCACTTGTGTCTTGAAACTGTCCAGTCCACCATGACTGCACGGCAGGAAATCTATATACGCCATGTTAATTAAAACGCTTTGTAGATCGTCCTTCAGATCATGCTTTGAAATAAATAAACGTATTTCTTTATTCCTTTTTGGTCTCTTGAGAAGATCGATAGCTGTTACATATTCATGGTTATATGCATAACAGAAACACACAAGATAGTATGTCACACTCTGAAGGTAGTTGTCCATCTAGGCAACTTAACAGGTATAGATTTTTCAAATCAGATTCCAATTTGTTCCACTGCATTTGATTCCCGTCATCAAAATTCATCCCAAATTTTATTTCTGCCCATTCAGTACAACACGTGAGGTAAAGACCATAACGAATACACATGCAACAGTTTACAGAATAATGTTTGTGTCATAATTCTTTTCTGCATTTGAATGTTAATGTTTGTTAGGTTTTGGGCAGCTGCAGTCCTGTCATTCCTAACAAGCCCCAGGACTTTCACGATGTCTTGATCTCCATTTGCTTTGTGTTGTTCACCTAAAACTGCATATCTTGTCCGTCTGAAGTCCATGCCCGTAGGTTCATATTTGCTTCATTGAAATTCTGCTGTGCTTATGTATACAAAACGCTAGCTTCTTTCAAAAGTTCGCAATCCATGACTAGGTTATATAAATATCGTCCCGGATATGCCTCTTTCTGTCAATATTTTTTAGAAAGTTTACTTTATGCATTTTCTTAATTTGCTTTTTTGTTTTTTTGTTTTCAATTGTATTGAACTTGTATTGAAAACGTGACATACTTCTATGCTGGATACTTTAAGACGATGTGCGTATGTATAAGTCTAAATAAAATGTCTGTTCTGTTCTGGTCTTGAAAATTTACTTAATTATCATTAAATGGACTTGCAATTAGTCCAAAGGCATCCGACAACATCGGTATTCTTGCAGATGTTTTTATCAACAATCAAATTCGCCATTTAAACAAGAAATAAACGAGTTACATTTCGTTTCGATGTTTGTTAACATTCCTGACGTAATGCCTTTTCAATATCCACCATGAACCCAATTTTATTAGCCGAAATCTCAATATCATACTTCATAAATATGTCAGTAATACATATTCACAACAAAGCTATCATTGAGGCCAATCCCATCTTTTTCTACGACTCGAAGTTATGGGGTTGTCTTTTCATGCTTCTTTGCAATATGAATTGTAAGCTTATGTTTCTGACCCTCATTCTGCCCGTTCTATTGTCCCCATTTGTTCTTGGTTTTTGTAAATGCTATTCAGTTCAGGGTTTTTCACAAATTTTAGTGTTAGTAATTACAGTCTACCATTTGCCAAACCTCGGTTATCTGGTAATTCTGGTAGTTCATCTTTCCAAGGCTATGCAACATAATAGCACCCGTCTTTAACACTTTATATTATCTTCTAAATTTTAAATTCTGGTGTCATTTGTTTTCAATTGCTCTCGCGTTAAAAAAGTTTGACTATAACATTTATTTTACAAATATCAATCAGCATAACTGACCAAACACCGATCAGTAAATGATATTCTTGGTGTGAAAATAAGCCATCTATTTCTACGTTTCCACTAGTTCTTGCAGCGACTATCCATTCAAGTTAAGACGAAAGTAGAAGGGGTTCATCTTTAATTTGTTGTTTTTTTCGCTCTGGATAATCTGTAACTAAAATTCATTTTCAATCAATACGTATATCGCTCAAGAATCAGTAGGTTTTTTTGTGTGTTGTTTTTTTTTGGAGGGGGGGAGGGGTCCTTGATCTGCTAGTTTGAGATGCTTGGACAAAGACTTGGAACATATCCTTTTGTAGATTGTTAATGACATTCTTCCAGCTGTTGCAGCAATGACAGATACCGAGTTTGCATTCATAAGTACTTCACTGCCATCCGTTAATATTCAGTTTTGATATCCTGTGTTCAACACTTTGCTTTAATTAATACCAAACGCAGTCGATTTTATGTCTTTCTCTCCTTCATATCGATGAAGAAATTCCTTTGCCATCTTTTCGGTCATGTACCTTCGCTGTCGCCCATAGAACGGTAATATTTGTATTTCCATTTCTATATAAGTATTTGGATTTATAATGGTTTCAGATTATAGGTACCACCCATGTTTTAAAAATGTACGTATATAAGTTTCCTAGTACATATTAAAACGTAATTCATATAAAATATATACGCTTTTCGGTCAGCTATAGGACACGTGCCCCCAGTTCCCGCCGGTAAATCCGTCCTGAAAATAAATATTAATTTCGTGAACAGAAGACAATAGAAATGCTATGAACAATGCCAATGAATATGCATACTTACATATGTTTATATATACTGATTATTTGTATGCAAAACGTAAAAATGTCTCACTTACATGGTGGTATTGTGTAAAATATAAAGAAGTAAATAACAAATGTTAATAAGACAAAGTATTCCCAATGAAGATGTGGGAACATGATGCTGTGGTTCGTAAGGCATGCCATAAATTGCACAGAGTAGAAAAAGGTCATCGGAAAAAAATTTATTTGAATTCGCTTCCACACTTGTAAAGAGATCACTCATGATTCAGAAGCAATCTTAGATTTTGACAATGTCGATGCTTCTGCACACGAGGAACACTTTTCTGTAACTTGCGTTGCATGTGCAGGCGCCATTTTTTGTATGATTATGGTCTTGTCTATCTATGAGATGTTTTTATTTATCGTCTTATTTCCTTGTGTTTTATACGCGAATGTAGTTTTGTTTGAGGATTTATTGATATATATTCGGTGTTAATATTGACCCAAGCATATCACTTTTTATATATCAAAAAAACATGTGCACAAACAAGTGTGTCCTTGATTTAGCACTAAACAAAAAATGCACGGACTAAAACGGAAAAAAAACTATTGAAACCATATTGATTGTTTAACATGTATGTATACATGTACAAGTAATTATTATTATGTTATCACGTTTCATTAAGTACAATATGTACAGAACAAAAACAAAAACATAAGAAAAATAACTTAATACTTGTTGTAATTGTTAATGCTTTATTAATTGTATATATTTATTTTCAATTGTTGTACTCTTGAATATTTACTTTGTTAATTTGAACCATTATTGATAGAAGAAGATATGTTCAACGTATACTTTCAGATATAGAAAGGTACCAGTGATACAGTAATTATCGCATAATTGCACTGTAAAATATTTATTCGTTCGAAATATTCTATTGCATTTCTGCACGTTTTGAAAATGGGTGACAAAAGTGAACACCGTTGAGTGCTATTGTTACAGGGAAGTATAATTAATAGCAGCAATAAACCTGTCTACCCGTTTAGACTCAAAGAATATGTATTATACTAACTTGAATTTCTACGTTGCTAGGTGTTGTTCAACACGTATTAAAGGAGCGCGTATGGTTGTTTCTTTTTTGACAGGCATTTCACTCACAAAACACACAAAGTATCATAAAATAATAAAAAGATTCAGCACGTCATGGTGCACGGGTAATTATCCAGACGCGATACTGCTGTTTTCTCAAAATAATCTTAAAGGGACCTTTTTACAGATTATGGCATGTATTGAAATTTGTCATTAAATGCTTTTTATCCCATTTTCAATGCGACATTGACGGTATAACACCTTATGTCTTCAGTCGTTCAATGTTCTCGGGGAAATGATTTTAACATGGGCGCCATTGATGCATCGGATCACACACGGCATACCCATAACATTATATAAAAAAACACGTTCTGCGCGCTTTAAATTCGTCGTCCGAAGTCGGAAAACGTATTGCCCTGTATATTAAGTCAAATAAAGTGTCAGTCGCTGCAATTGTCTGTTTATTCGTCGAAATTGTCAAGGTCGTCGATGTTGTACATGTATGGTGACATCGACATCATTTTGTCAGGAGCAATCGCCGCCGTATTGGATTTTGATCATTTTCTTTCGAAAATAACATGACTTATAGTAAAGTAAAATCTTCTTTTCGCGGTCGTAATGTGTTACAATTCGCATACTGCGTAAAATTGAATCGAGGCATATGGTTATATTTTTACTTGTTTTATAGTTTGTGTGTGAATTTTTTAAAGACTATTTTGCGTACCAGAACAAAAACATGTATATCACTACGCATGGTTACATTTGTTAGATTTTAAGCGCTTTTAACACTGTCTATCATCACCACCGGAAATAGATTACTAGCGAAGCGAAAGTAAACAAACCAACCATGGAGTGCAGTCAGTATTTACCTAAAATATCTAATAATAACTCGCTCCTGGATAACCAGTGCGTGTTAGGCATCTTACAGAAAGATTACTCTGTTTAAAAATGTGTATCTATCTTGCAATTCGTATTGATGAAGCGTTTTTTACAAAAAATTATGACTGCTTGGTACCGAGTTGAAATTGGAACTTCTCGAAGAAACAGCTTTTCTTTCATGATTACATGGTTTGCCATCGGGTATGGAGTTGATTTCCTATACTTATATGCAATATATACCATCTTAACGCTATTTCTTGTCTTGGTTTGATTATTGTTCGTGGAAATCTATTTAATTAAAATAACTGTAGTGTACGGCGAATAGTTGTTTATGGCAAAAGTCGTGTACGGTGAATAGTTAAAGTCATGTACGGCGAATAGTTACAGCGTATTGGCCAAAGTTGTCGCAAATTAAAATGATTTTAAGAAAATATTTTTTCAATGTACATAAATGTTCTTAAAAGCGGACTTTTGCCCGAATTAATGATGTATAAATCTTAATTTTAAACTTTGTTTTTGCCCCCGAATAAATACGCAAACACAGCACATGTGCTGACTTTGCGGTTGAACGCTACAACGCTGTGAACAGAAAGTCAGCCAAGTTCCAATAATTACACGAATTGAATATAAAATCCTGATTGGAAACCACTTGTAAGTTAATATTTTATCGATTCATCTTGATTTTGAAACATAACTACGATGAAATACACTAGAATCGTATTAAACTAGAATACGGACTGAACAATGGTCGATCGATTTATCATACCACCGCATTGATATCTGCCTGATCTATAGAGAATAACAGGTTACTGTCTGATCTTTTTGTAAAATATCAGGCAAGGCTAAGAATACTATAACGGCGAGGCTTGCCGAGCTGTTATTTTATTCGCGCCGAGCCTGATATATTACATAAAGATCAGGCAGTAACCTGTTATTCTGTTTATAGCGATTTTTCATTATTTCTTAAAAATCGGGGACGTAGAGGTATGATAAACAGAAAAACAGGTTAGTGCCTGATCTTTTTGTAATATATCAGGCTCGGCACGAATAAAATAACGGCTCGGCAAGCCTCGTCGATATATTATTCTAAGCCTTGCCTGATATATTACAAAAAGATCGGACATTAACCTGTTATTCTCTATCTAGAAGTTACCAGTAAAACAAAGCATATTTTTTTTAAATATCAACAATGCATCAGACGTATTCTTTGGCCATAAACGGTCTCATCGTAAAGAATATAAGTGTATTTATTTGTTTTATACCAAGATGGTCACGTATTTACGAAATTTTCATTTATTTTCCCTTACAAACTCAAAACTATTTGCCGTACACAATTTACTTTTATTTTGCTATACGCCGTACACGTCAGGTTCTATTCGCCGTACACAACGAAGTTTTAATTTTAGCCAAAAAGTTTGCATACTAACTTGATTTTTAGGCTGAAGCTGGCAAAATCCGATAGTTTCTATAATTGTATTTGCACACCATTGAAAAATTCGGCAAAATTATTACAGTTTCCTCGGACAAAAGAAAAAAAGATGTCCCAATGAACTTTATTTTCGGTACCAGGTAGCTGATGATTGATCTATTTCAACACTCGAATGTATTTATAACGAACTCCCAACTACTTACGATATAAGTTTGATATGACCATTATTAATTTGTCACACAGTTTTTTTTTTAAACGTTCGCGATAAAAATGGTAAACTTTATTTATTTTACGAGCACTGCCTCTTGCGTGATGTTTAGTTTCGCTTCGCTGGTTATCTATTTCCGGTGGTGATGATAAACAGTGTTAAAGACTGAATTAAAATTATTGTTAAGGTTATTAGATCTATTTATGTTAAATGGCACGTTTAAAAAAATCAAATGGGATAAATAGAATACTAGGATTAGCGTTGAATACAGAGAAGTTTATGTTGCTCGGCTCGAACAAAGCTAGGGCTCCCGGCGTTCTAAGCCTCGCAACATAAACTTCTCTATATTCAACGCTAACCTAGTATTCTCTATATATTGATAAACGTAAAACATGTTATCTCAAATGCATCAGTAAAAAAAAAAAATTAAAGAAATAAAAGATGTAAACTTCATCTGGTCTCGAACCACTGGCCCCTAGAGTAAAAGTCGAACGCTTAGGCTACTCGGCAATCAGTGCTCATACAATAAGAGATGTATTGTATACTTTATATATTAAGCAATCCTCGTACTGTCACAAAATATAACGACACCAACAGAATTCTCCAAATTATTCAATCGTTTCGCGTTGTAAAGTTTTTATATTTTTCATGTCTTAAAAGGGGCCTTTTCACAGATTTTGGCATGTTTTGAAGTTTGTCATTAAATGCTTTATAATGATAAATGTAAACATTGGATCTAAAACGCTCCAGTAAAAAGCCAAGAATAAAATTTAAAAAAGGAAAAAAAAGTAGCCCGCAGCAGGGCTCGAGCCCGTGACCCCCGGAGTCTTGGAGAAAAAAACCAATTAGACCGCTCGGCCATCCTGCCAAGTATCTTTAAGAGACGTATTTTGTACTTTATATAAGCAATCTTTGTAGGTTCACAAAATTAAACGACAACAACAGAACTCTCCAAATTATTCAATCGTTTCGCGTTGCAACGCTTTATAATTTTCAGGTTTGTAAATCGTCAAAAGATGCATATAATGGCTATATTAGACCATGGTAAATGTTCAGTATTACTGTTTCCTCACAAATATCATAACTAAAACGAAAATTTGCGAATCTGAAACAACTTTTTTCAATTTTGTCAATTTACCAAAACGTGAAAAAAAATAAACAAAAAAAACGACCTTACAATCCTTGTATAATGTGGTATTTTACTATGCTGAAGTACGGTTCGTGACGTGTTTACGTTGCTTAAGAGTATTTATACAACGGTGCTTTTTGACGATGCTGCGAAGCAGCTCGTCTAAGTTATCATACCATGAAAAAATTCTTCACAATGGCGACCTATGTAAAAGACCAAGCCAGTCCGATTGAGATAGCTCTATTTTTCTAATTGGCATACCTCTCTGATTATCATTGATAAAAGTAAAGGAAGCTTAGCTATAAATAGAACAGCATATTCTTGGAAAAAGATTTAATAATAGTTTGAAAACGTTAATTTTAAATCAGTTACATGTATATTCAATCCCGGGTTCAATCCATTATATGTTTATCAATGAAACAACTATGCATTTTCTGTATTGTATTTGACATTTGTCTGATTCTGTAAATAAATTGCGAATAAAAACGTGTATAATTAACGTTTAACGCGATCATGAGTGTAAAGAAAACGAATTATTTCGAACCTGACATTTGTAAACATTAAAGCGAGTATGGTATATAAACAGCATAATAGCCGTGAAACATATATGAAACTCGCTCTTATGTGTGGTCTTTCATTTTGTATATTTAATAAACTATTCAAACAGAAATTAAAAAGCCACATCAGTTCACACACTATGTTTGATAATTCATTCGTTTATTGGATATTGTTTTCTGTTTTAAACACATATTAGGTCATATCGCGGAGATTTAGTTAACCTTACCATGTGTTCATGGGCGAACTCGCGTATTCAAATCGTATTCGACTATATGCTCATACCTACTTTCGTGAATCATCAAATTATTGCCGTACTTAACGAACAAACATGCCTAAGCTTATTGAATTAGAGAAAAAAACAATCATCAAAAGAAAAATATATGTTCATGCACATGGGCATGTGAAATCACGTCCGTACACATAACATCATTAACTTAGCAAAGGAAACAACGAAATATAAAGTTTGGTATGATATACATGTGAAATTAAAGAGCATGGTGTAATGGTGTAATTCAAGAGCATGTCAAGTTTTGAACATATCTGCTACATAACGTAATGTTACAACCCACAAGCATTTTACTGTAACATAACGTTTTTAAAGATAAGTGGTACAGAAAATACACGTCGAAAATCTTTTTAAAGATATTTCTTGTTATATTTGATCGAGAATGTAACCCGCCTCCCAGTTTCGCTGAATGGGTCAAGTTCCCCACGGATACTACTTCCCCGTACCCCCCCCCAAAAAAAATAATAAAAATTCGTACCCAATTTTGTTCGAACCCAATTAGTTTTTTGTACCCAAATTCTTTTTCGTACCCAAATTTTTTTGTACCCAATTTTTTTCGTACCCATTTTTTTCTTAACCAAATTTTTTTTTCGTACCCATTTTTTTGGCATAACTTTTGTACCCAAAATTTTTGTACCCATTTTTTGCGTAGCCAAAATTTTCGTACCCACATATACGGTGGTGTAGATAAACGTAAATTGATGCTTTTATATCCATCCTCTTCAAAAGCATCGTCACACCCGTACTGTTAGTACTTTGATTTCAGATGGACATTCAGCAGCCGTCATACGAGCATTTATACTTGTGATATATAAGAACCACAGTTGAAATCAGTCCCACAAGTATTTTTAAAAATTATGCATTTATTCAGTGATAATTATAATGCTAAGTTTAAATGTATATATACACGTATTTATCATATGCTGTTTGTTGTAATATGTTCTTTGACAATGTAATTGTACAACTCATGTTCAAATAAACATATCTCTATTGTCGACGAAAACAAAACCGCTAACAGGAATGAATTTTAGTCATAGTAGGAACGGAACCAAAAAAGACCATTGTATAAACTATCAATATTTTCTACTTTGATGTCAGATTCATTAACATATGTGCACTGTAAATATCGGCTTTTTACTTTTTATTTTGTAAATGTATAGTATTGTGCATCTGGCTGCAACGCTGTTATTTGCAGTTTGAAGTGTTATTGCTTCTAGTTAATCACAATCTGCATTGGATTACAATTTGGATCTACTTAATTTGCACACGTGTTCAAGCTAACATTTTGTTTGTTCTATCTAAGACGAGTCAATAGGTATATATAACTTACACACCGTTTGCTCTGATATCATTGCAACGAACTGGTGAAATGTTTGAACAGTGATGCTGTTCAACAGTTAATGGTATAACAGAAACATAAATTACACACAAGGTGTATAGAAAACGTAACTTCATTTTCAATACTTATATGTATTGTGGTTAAACAATAACAAACTTTACACGAACCTATATTAACGTACTGTTCTTCAGATTAACAATTAATTATGGGCAGTCATAGACTATACTTATCCCACTGGCGTACCTTACGCAAACCTTGTCTGAGTACCGATTGATTCGATCGATCGCATTCATACTTAATGAATAGAGAAAACTGTTAAATTAAATTACGCAATGATTTAGCTTTAGTTCTAGTTCCATAATTGAAATTGCACTCTTGTTTTCTTGTTTAAAAGAGCCCCTCACTTATATGATTTACACAATATTTTACCCGATTGATATACTTTTGAATATAATTTGTCAAGCAAAAGCCATGATATATAAATACATTAACATGGCAACACATACTTTATTTTTGTATGTCGACTGGAATAAAAGAATGTGTGGTGTTGATAGAAGTATTTGTAAATATATATATTTGTTAGTATTTAATAGTATGACTGATTGTTGAGCAATACCATGATATATTTACTATAAGCATTAATCAATTGCGACTGTTGCTATACATGTTGAAACATGTGTGCATTACAAGTATAGAATGGATGATACAAGAAAGATATATGCATACATCTTTTTCAGGAGCATGTTGAAAAACAAACATGCCGAACAATGTTAAAGCATTTATTTTTCTGACAATATCATTTACCTTGATAATAATCGCAAATCATTGTGTTCTATTTTATAAAAATGAATGTTATCTTTTTTTAAATAGGCAATCAAAGACAAAATCCGAGACAAAAGTGTTCCTTCCTCCTCTTACTTTTCTGCGTCGTTTTTCTTTGACATATAAAATTAAGCACGAAGTCAAAATCAAATAATATAGCGTTCTCAAGAAAACATGATCTCAAGATTCTGATATCTGCGACAGTCTCATCAATTTTGCATAGGAGGAACTGGCATCTTAAAAAATAGATTCTTGAGTCTGTCTCCCCAATCCGTTAGAGATCACCCGGGTTCAGAAGCAATCTTGGCTTTTGACAGTAACAAATAAGTCTTCACCCTAGAAACGCCGGCCTATGACACACGTAGCTGGGGCAACCGTCATTCGCGAATGATACGGTCTTGCCGTTGGAAATATCTGTTGGTTAAGCATGGAGATTGGATTTTCCTTATTTTGGTTACCCATTATGGAAAATTATGGTACAGAGCAATAAATTATAAAACTGGAAACGGCATACCCTTTTAAAATTATATGTAATTAAATAATATAATAAATAAACTTGATTGATCGCCTACAACTACTTGGTACAAGATGAGGAAAACAACAGTGTAAACTTACGCAAAGCGGTAAAACATGTACCGGTAAACAATACTGTAAAAGTATGTGTGAGTGTGTTTGTGTGTATGTATTTGTGTCAATTCAGTAGCATATGGACTTCAGATGCACACTTGCATCATGTTTGACCTTCTACCTTTTTACAACAGTGTTATGGATATTTATGTAAAATAAAAGATGGTAAACTATATCTGCAATGTATCAATGTAGCGGTATCCGACGCCTTAAATGTCACGGAGTTCAAATACGCGGTATTGGGTCTGACACTTCTTCATTACCTAACTTTTTATATAGCAATTTAGTGAACACGTTTGCAGGAAACTATTCGAATATGCTTACCAACAAATTGGATGCAAAATATGGGATACAAATTACAGTTTATATTATGCAAATCATCTTACTCAATATTGTACCAGCTGTGTGTGAACATGCGAATGTCTGTTAATACAAAACGTTCGATGTGCACATGTTTTAATTTACAGATAATATAGATAACAGTCTATCTATCATCATATGTGCATTTTCATGGGAACTGCATTGTTTCTGTAACTATTAAAATTGTTATGAAAATTGTATTTATAGTTTTCCATTCAACGATAACCCATAGTAGCATGTTGGTTTCATTCGTTTATTCGTTGCGTTAAAAGTCTATATCTGACTTAATTGTATGAGAGAGATCTTGTCTTGTGACCTTGTAGTTAATGTTTTATTTTATTTATATCATTTCGTTGTCTCACTATAATAGCAATCAAATAAGAAATATATGTTTTGTTCGCTTTGTATGTTGCTAAAAAAGTTTTAAATATGTTTATTGCAAACAATGATTCTTTCTAGCCTGACACCAACACGTATAACTGTGCAATTAACATTTGGTCCCAAATGACAGTCATACATTCAAACTAATTAAAATTTTAATGTTGCGTTCGATTTTCTTTGCTAATTTGTGCTAACAGTTATTTTTCCCGTGTTGTGTTTTTTTATAAAAATATTTATTTTTATATTAAAAGAAGTGGACTGACATTTGGTGTATCAACTCAGTTAAGAATTGCATCTTTTAAACCCATGGTATTGTAGTATTGGTCATTAACACATTATAAAACGTCACCGCATCGCTTAAAAATCATATTAATTCATCGTTGAATGTTTTAGCGCAAATAAAAAACAACTGGTTGTAAATGATCGAACATGCAGTGTTCACTCTCTGAATAACTTATGCTCCGAATGGCAAAATGCCATCCAATTAGCAAAACGGCTTCATTGTGGCGCACAAAAAATATGATAATCTAATTGAAAATTAACTCCGATTCTCGCCATGTCCAGTGCATGACTTTGATCAATAAATCCACTTATAAATTTCATGGATAGCTTGATTTGTTAATAAAGGCTTTGATATTATTTTTTGTGGGGACAAAGCGGTCGATCTGAAGATTTTAGGGTGACAGGTGGCCGTGACACATTGTAAATTACCGACTTGTCTTTTCGCCTATTTTCTCTTGTTTTCGCTAATTACAGAGCGAATTGCGGTTCCAAACCAAGCCTTGCGGTTAAAAATTAAGAGTCTTCTATTAGACCGAGAAATGAAAATTTATTAGGATTGTCATGGTAACGAGTCGCTTAATTAGAATGGCATTTCGGAAAAAGAAACTAGAATCCTTTTGTTTTCTGGGAAACGATCGAAATAGACAACCATCGTGAGACAATGCAATTATATCAACGCTTGAAACTTAATAAATGTTTTATAAAGTGGCGTAAAAACTTTAAAGAAAAAGAATAACGAAACCAATAAATATATGGCTTAATTATCAGAGGATGCGTCTGGCCCACAACATTTTTCAACGGTGATATATGATGTATAATCAATATAAATGGACACAAAGGAAAACTATGGAAATAATGATGAATCGCTGGTATAAACGTGAATTTAAATGTACTATTTTTTTATATTTAATTTTAATGTTCCATGGTTTGTGTGAGAGTTTCTGTTTTGAACAGACCCTATTCAAATGGGGGCAAAGCATAGACAACGTAAACTAGTATTTCCGCATTTGATGTTGGCTAAAATAAGTGGCATTTTTAGTCGTTCTGAATTAAAATCCGATTTTTCGTCAAAAATTTAAAGTATACCAAATGAACCAAGCATTTAAGGAGAGAAAGAACACGATATACCAGTACATTAAAATATGAATTAAATACAAATTTGGTTTTTAGTAATCATCTATTTAGAATAAAATAACATATTTGTTTTAAATTAGTAGTGTATATGATGTTCACCCTTGCAATATATAATATTCAAGATACTGCATATTATGTTCGAATGATAAAAGCTGTATCCAACTACGTACGAGACGCGGCTATTGTTGTGTTTTTGCTCATTTTACGGTCAGGTTGTTTGAAATAAATTATACGTGGACACGCAATCCGCTAGTCAGCAAAATTGTGCATGTAATACTCATAATTTACATTAAGTGTAGCATACGTATGCCGAGTGCTGTAATTATAACTCAAAACTGCAAACTATAATCGTGACATGGTTATTTTAATTAAGTAAAACGATACTGCTTTCATCTGCATTATTTATTAGGCTAGAAAACTTTTTGAAGTTAAGTTGTTATATGCCATTGAAAACAAAGTGCAGTCATTATTCACGCTGCATTGACCTACAATAAAACGGTTTTCTAAACTTAAAACATGAAAACCGATTTAATAAGTTTGACAGACACTTTGGCTTATTGGACCTGACAAGACAAATGAGTCAGAGAAAATTTCAATTCATTCGAAATCGGAATATATCTTAAAACCTTACAGTGCAAATAAGTTGTTTAACAATTGCATTGTGATGATTAAAATGAACATGTGATTTTATACGAATCGTAAATGTACTTAAGCTCAAATAACACTGTTGTGTTTTTTAATATGTTTAACAATATTGCTTTTTTGTACTGGTGGTTGTGTTGCGGCATCAGTAGCAGTCATACATAAAGTATTATGGGTGCCGGTATTAGTTTAAGTAGTAGTAGCGCTAGTAGAAGTTGCTGCTGTTGTTCCTGCATTCTGCCGATGTAAATTATGTCCCTGCTGTTAACCCATTAATGCCTAGCGTCTATAAAAAAAGGCCTTGGGAAACAGCGTAGACCTAGATGAGACGCCGCATGATGCGGCGTCTCATCTGGGTCTGCGCTGTTTGCTTAAAGGAATTTCTGTAAGAAATATTCTAAATATAGAAATAAATGTCCTAGACATCCCTTATTTTGGAAATAAATTGATCCAATTTAGAAGGATGGGAGACACCACTAGGCATAAATGGGTTAATGTCACGCTTGCCGCTGCTTCTAACGCTGCTGCTGCTGCAGTTGCCCGTGCCAACGCCGCCGCTGCTGTTGCTGCTGCTGTTGAACAATAGGAACAATAGTGGATGCGGCGGTCCAGCTAAAATTTTAGTGTCGATGACGCCGATGACATTATACTTCAAAATGTAAATGGTGAAAATTAAGAAAAGGATTTTTCAGGTATCACACAACGTTTTCGTGCGAGGTGATCGGTAGACAATTTTTCAATAGGAGGTCGCACCCTTTAACAAGCGGCTTGTTCAATTGAAATCGAGACTAGTCTGCCATGCAAACATCTTGACGTAAAAATTCGATTTAATCTTTCGGGCATTTTTCTTTGTAGCGATCAGGTTACAAAATGCGAGACATAATACACCTGAGCTTGCAGCGTACCTTTATATGAAGTCGCGCCGGATAACTTGAGTAATAGCCCTAGGTCATGCAACATGGACATCTATACACCTACTTAATGCCAGATGCAGAGTTCGACATGCACCGTAAATAGAGGTAATTTAATCGCGTTGCCAGACTGAAGTATCTAGGCCAGGGTGGTTAGACCATTTGGGTCAGTTGACTGCCTAACGTATGACATGCACAGATCTCCATATCAAATGCAGGTTAAGATGTTTTCGGCGATAACAAGTTCGAGGCCCGTATGTGGTTTCAGCTTTTAAAGAGGTCGAACATAAAGGACAATGATCTTGTTTGCGTAAAAGTACCATATTGTACTGGGTTGCTTTATTTAAAGGGATTTTGTTGCGTGTGTTTTTATCATAAAATCGCATCCAACGCATAATGAGGAGTGATTTCCATTTTATCCCCGACCATTGAAAATTAGTTTAAATAAATAAAGCATATATAATAAGAAAATAACTATAATTATTTTATTAAAAAGCGCATACAATATTATCATGTGAATAACGCGTATACAATATATACTGTAAATTAATTTTAAAATAATTGCTTATCTCAGTTTTCTGCAAATTATAAACAAAATGTAGAACGCATCTCCGTAATTACGAGTGTATTATATGACGTGATTTTTTTGTTGGGAAGCGATAAATATAGATTTATATATATAGATAGTTTTTCTACTCGTGGAAGATGATAAGTTCGGACGTTAAATGTAATGTCTATAGAGGACTACCGTTCGGTATTTATAATAAATTGTTTACCCAAGTTCAATACAAGAAGCACTAGCTAGACAATAACGCATAATAGACTGCACAGTGGTCCGCTATATTTCACACGAACTACATGTTAAAATATGCGTAAAGAACATCTTACCTGTTAGGGTTTTCCATTTTAAATACATTTTATTAGATTTATAAAACATACATAAAACTACATGTATCAATATCCCCGCGGACGTTAAAGCAGTCAAATGAAATGATATGTATCCTTATAGCGTAATGAGTTTTCGTTATCTATCAAAAAACTAATTATTCATTCACTATTTAAGAAAATGACTTAAATACATGTTTGGCTGCCTGCCTGCATGTCTTCCTGCCTGCCTGACCGCCCGCCCGCCAATCCGTCCGTCTGTCTTTGTATGTATGTTTGTCTGTATGTCTGCCTTATGTATTCATATCCCATCCGCGTCATCGACTGTCCGTCCCTCCGTGCGTACATCACTTCATGTTAATCTGCATGCAACTCCGTACGCCGCTCGTCTCTAGCTGGTTCCCCCTTGTGTTGACGCTCGGTCGTTCTAAGCGCACACCAGTGCACTATAATGATTATCGTGGGACACATAAGTACCAAATATATCTGATCGCTTTAAACACATGTGTTAAAAAGAAATGATATCGCCCCATGAGTAATTAAAATTTAATGGCACATTAAATTGTGCACGTTTTTGCACCAATGGGGCGATATAGACACACATAATGCGATGAATCAACGCCAAATTAACCCTTTTATGCCTAGTGGACTCTCCCATCCTTCTTAATTGGATCAATTTATTTCCTAAATTAGGGATGTCTAGTATATTTATTTCTATATTTAGAATATTTCTTAGAGGAATTCCTTTAAGCAAACAGCGCAGGCCCAGATGAGACGCCGCATCATGCGGCGTCTCATCTGGGTCAACGCTGTTTGCCAAGGCTTTTTATATAGACGATAGGCATAAATGGGTTAATCACGTGATAAACACCTGCAAAAAAGTATTAATAGTAGAGGACATTGACCGTGGTGAATATACCATTTTGTCATTAGCCATACACTCAGACACATTAACCCACGGTCTTAACTGCGTCATTGCCAAAATAAAATGAAACGTGGCATCAGTTATATGAATGCGACTCAATATAATACGTATTGAACTACATAAAAAATAATGAATGTCAAAGCAATTATGTATCTTCCCTGTATTATACATCATTTAGCTATAATGTATACCATGCAAAAGGTTAAGACCCATATAAATAAAATTATAATAAATAAACGGCACATGGAATGTCTGTCACTTTAAAATGCAGCAACTCACATTTAAAATAGTATATATCACTAAACTGTTTGACTGAAAATGTGAATAAACAATGTCGTTGAACATGCTTGATCATATTTATGATGCATTTCAATAACTCTGATATAGAAACGAATAGCGTTTGGGGTTTCGACCTTTAAATGCATATTATAATAAAATAAATGTCATACAGATGCAATAAAAATGATTGATTTATTTTGTATAAGGAGTGTTCAGCTTAAATATCACCCTGAAAAATACGTTCATTGAAATTACGCGCAGCTATTTAAATCATTAAAAATATTATCTAATCAATATTGCATGCGCATCAAAATCTGAAGGTGACAATGCTTGATTTATCACCATGCTTTCATGTGTATTTAAGGACATCTGCTTACATTTGAAAAATACTCGTATGTAAAATGAAAGGATCAGATTTGAACTGGATTGCATATTCAATAAAATACTTTTATTGGCGAATTATCTTTTATTAAATAAATGTTCATTGAAATAATCGTATTACTGTCTATTATAATTATATAATTGATATGCTAAACCATTTTTGTATACTTTATTTGCTCTATTTTTTTAATTTTATCATGCTTTAGCTTCTGAGACATTAACATTATTATATCGATTCAATCAATTAATATACATGTATTTAAAAAACTGGGATCTGAACGTATTTTTAAACAACACTCTACCCACCAAAACAATACATAAGAGATGCCAAAGCGTTATCTTTTTCTGAATACTTATTCACATATTATTAACGCATCGCAAATATTGAGATTCCATTATACAAATAAATAATCCAGAAGTACGCTTGCAAGTGCTGATTATGTCCATAAGAACGGTATGGGATTGTAACAAACGACGCCCGGGATACTAATTCGTCACTCTACCAACTGACTTTTTGACCAAGTAAAAAATGTTTGTAACACTGCTATGTTGTAATTCTACAAGCCGAAATCAAAAATCATTGTAAAATGTCATGTTCCATATTGAACATAGTTCGTCAAACGTGATATTTTAACGGGATTTTAATTTCAGGGAACGACCCAGAAAGCTGGATGATAAGGCTTGATAATGTAATTGCATTAAAAAAGGCGACAACAGCGAGGTAAACAATAATTGTGGTATTACACATGTATTTTAGTCAAAATTTTTACTACAGTTTTGAATAAGGCATTGAAATGTTTGTAAAGACAATAGCAGTATTTCGGAATTGTAATTCGGACTTCGAAAAGGGCGTTCCACAGTAGACCCAAATTTTATTTTACATTCTCTTGTTCAGAAATACCTCAATTAAAATATGAGGCTCTGTTTCATATATACGTGGACATGCACTGTGGTTAAAAATGCTTTAAACATGTTTCGATGGAAAATTACTTAGCATTATGTACCAAACAGTTTAATCTTGTGTAAAAGTATGCTCTTTTTATTCTGAATATTCCAATTAAGCTATTGTTTTACGACAAGGAACGATGATGTCACCTTTTTTCTCTATTTGTAGAAGATCTAGAGTTGTATTTGCAGTGTTACCTTTTGTCAACTATTTGATGCATTTGTAACACCGATACTTTACTATTTGTGCGAAGTTTGGGATAATACCAATCAAAGGAACTTGAAAAAATTTACCTTAAATTTTGTAAAAGATTACTAAGAGTAAAAAGCAATTCGTGTTCTGCTGCAGTATATGGTGAACTGGGCATATATCCACTTTATAGCCACCGATATATTATAATATAATAATGAGGCTCCGAAAGACTGCATTAATGGCAGGAGAAATCGGGTATCAAATGTAAAACATCTCCTAAATGATTACGGGTTACCATTACGTGTTTGAAAATTACCATTATGATAAAAAGAACACCTTTATAACTGAATTTAAATGCAAAGTCATATATTGTCTTTAACAATACTGGCTTCACACACTCGAAAGATTTAATAGTGTACGCAGAATTTAAATTATCGTTTGAATATGAAAAATATTTAGATGGCTATCCTACAAGGCTCAGATTTTACTTCTGTAGATTAAGAACGTCATGTCATCCATTATGAATTCAAACGGGTAGGTTCAGTAATAATCGCATAGCAAGGGAAGAAAGATATTGCATTTGTTGTAACTCACATGGCATAGAAGATGAATACCATTCTATGCTTATTATTTAAAAAAAAATATTATTCATGTGACCATAATTATATAAATTCATAAGCCTTATGAGAGCATATACTACAAATGCGTTATTAAAGTGATATTATGGGCATTTTTTACTGTTGAAATGAGCTGGACCGTATAATAGGTCAAAAGAGGTAGTTAAAATGTGGTTACTGACCAAATATCTGCAACTCATCTTGCTACCAGTTGTTTATAAAAAATTTATTTTATATTCAATATTCTTACGTGACTCACCCAGTGCTCTAAGCCGAAATGATCCGTTAAACAAAATTGTGACTTTGTGTCGTATGAACGAATCTGCACTAAAACTAAATTTAGTTTCACATCGTACATGCATGATTAGTTGTCAAACGAAAGTACGGTTGATATTCAACTGCATTATTTTTCTCTTTCTGGGATATTGTTTTAGTATGTTGATGCTGCATTAACAAATATAAGTGTATTTGAAGTGAAAACACCAAAAATAAACAACGGTTGCGATAGACACCTATAAACTGCTAGATGCCTATAGTATCACTTTAATTTATATGTGTTAGTAAAAGAAGCTCTTTTAATCATAAGTCCTTATTGAATGTTGTACATGATATGAATACGACCAGGTGAATTTTAATGTTCCGCGGATTCGTTTAATTGATTGTGTATGTGCGTGTTTGTTTTTTGTTTATGTATATATTCCAAACTATCCGATTGCTACCCGCTACTTACTACTATTACTATTGGCATAATAAACCATATGTTAAATGGTAAAAGTTTGTTTTATACAAATAAGAATTCTTTCAACATACATATGTAAAGAAGACAAGTCTTAATGTATAATTTGCTGCCATATGGAATGTATGGAATCTATGCAAAATATGTATGCTATTTCTTACTATTATTATAAGCATAATAATCAATTTTCTATTTAATTTTATTTCCACAAATATAACAACACGAAAGCCACCCTGCGACATAAATATTTTGTAAATGCGATCCGCTTTATTCACCCAAATTATTTCATGTATTACGTTAGATAATATGTATGTGCATGTACACTGCATATAACTGTATGATCACTTCCTATTCACATGACTTGTTAATACGTGTTAAATGGTAAAGACTAACAATGTACAAGTCGTAAGAAATTTATGTTCTGTTCTGTTCTGCCAAAGTGCCCATAATGTTCGGCGGTACTTTACGCATGTCAGCAACCTCCGCGCAGAGATTTGACTGGAACCAGAAGAACTGGATCAGATTGTAGTTGAGAACAAGGAACAACAAATCTGAGTGGAGGTTGGTATACTGACATGTCAGTATTAGCCGGTGTGTACACAAATTCGAAACAGTCATAGTACCAAACCTAACAAGAAAAACAACAAAAGAACATACACAAATATACAACAGTATTGCCTTTAGGCGTCACAACGCTTTCAGCATATCAAATGTGGTTAATACAATACAAGATGAAGACATAGAGGATATATGTTGGATTCGGTGGATTATCGATTTTAATTAAAATCGATATTCCACCGAATCCAACAAATTATATTTTTATTTTATGCTTTTTCACCGTTTAAATACATTGTTAAAGCGTTTAAACTAAAGAATTTCGCTGGGATAATGACGTCACAGTAAACAGTGAAAATTTTCGATAATTATCACTGATAATTTTCACTGTTTGAAACAGTGAAATTATCAGTTTTAATTCACTGATATTTCTCTATAAACCACCGGAAAGCATCAAATAAAACAATATAACATATAACATTTGACTAATAGCAACAGGAACAACAACTCAAACTAATGAAAAAGTAAAATAAGAAGGTCGCTTAATTTGTGTGCATAAGTGGTCTATTTATCAATTGTGGGTCATCGACAGTATACACTTATTTCATGGATGCGCGGTGAACAGTCAAAACTGTTTCCCAAGGTAAAAGGGATGACTTTGGTATTGTTGCCCGAGGCCGATAGGCCGAGGGCAACAGTTCCAAATGTCAGCCCTGATACCGAGGGACAACAGTTTTGACTGTTCACCAAGCATCCATGAAACAAGTGTTTTATTACCTGATCAAATTTCCAACATAGAAATAACAGCAAACTAAATGTTTATTTACACACAACAGTAATCGATAAAATAAATAAATTTGACTGTTTAACTTTAAAATGACGTC
Organism: Dreissena polymorpha; assembly: GCF_020536995.1. Lineage (NCBI taxonomy): Eukaryota > Metazoa > Mollusca > Bivalvia > Myida > Dreissenidae > Dreissena > Dreissena polymorpha. Next base: position 134,856,990 of record NC_068357.1, on the reverse strand, counting down.
ATTTTTTCGACGAAATGACGTCATTATTCCAGCGGGCAACAGTTCAAATTATTACCTGATGTCTTATATAAATGATAATTAATTATTTTTTGCTATTTCCTCGTCGAAAAAGAAATTTGCAATGTTTTAAACTGTTACCGGTGAATATTGAACTGTTGACCGGTCAACAGTTTGAACTGTTGCCCGCTGGAATAATGACGTCATTTCGTCGAAAAAATGACGTCATCGGCCTATCGGCCTCGGGCAACAGTACCAAAGTCATCCCTGATACCTTGGGAAACAGTTTTGACTGTTCACCAAGCATCCATGAAATAAGTGTTTTATTACCTGATCAAATTTCCAACATAGAAATAACAGCAAACTAAATTTTTATTTACACACAACAGTTATCGATAAAATAAATAATTTTGACTGTTTAACTGTAAAATGACGTCAATTTTTCGACGAAATGACGTCATTATTCCAGCGGGCAACAGTTCAAACTGTTGACCGGTCAACAGTTCGATATTCACCGGTAACAGTTTAAAACATTGCAAATTTCTTTTTCGACGAGGAAATAGCAAAAAATAATGAATTATCATTTATATAAGACATCAGGTAATAATTTTGACTGTTCACCGCGCATCCATGAAATAAGTGTATACTGTTGACCGGTCAACAGTTCGATATTCACCGGTAACAGTTTAAAACATTGCAAATTTCTATTTCTACGAGGAAATAGCCTAAAATAATTATCATTTATATAAGACATCAGGTAATAATAGTATTTGTTAGTTAAGACGCTATATACCGGACCATGTAGAACCTCCTTGCGATAAAAGTGGGGCACATCGGGCTAGACGGTCATTAAAACACGTATTATTCAAATGGCAAAGGACATGCAACACCTTTGTGTCACCATCTAGCTGAACTCTTACCTGTAATTAGTCGTCCGTGTGGTAAAACTTGTGCAATTATACCGCCCCGCTAAACAAAAATGTGTACCCATCAAATTGACGTGCAGTAATGTGCATTATGCGGATCCAGTCGAACGTGAGGGTACGGTACACTCTAATACCTTCAGTTGAAGGGGTACAGCGACTTTTAAAAAAACGAGCTTTATGATCTTCCGACAGAATAAGCGCAATCCGGCGTTGTCTTAAAAACCGCATTTAACGTTGCATTATCGATGCTCAACCACAAACACTTTGCAGATTTTGTGATTTAAATAATTTTTCTCACTCTATGCTTTAGTAAAAATTAACGATTCTATTAATGTTAAATCTTTCAACGCTTTGAACGCTTTCATCCAATGAAATCCGATTCGAATGTGGAATCACTGTACATGCTTTCTTGAAATGCAAGTTGGACATATGACAATCAATGTCAATATTGGTGACAAGGCAGAGTGTGGAGAGATAATAAAATAAAACGCCATGGGCCAAGTGTTAAGTATTTATTCAACAGACTGGCGAACCATTTGGTCGGTCGATAAATGTTAAAAATAAATGTTTGCTGAACATAAATGAAAAAATTAAGAAGCCCTGAAGAAAAAGCATATTGAAGATATAGTTATTTTGAAATATTGATGAAATAAGTGTTTACTTATATGAATACACAATTAATCGTTAAGCCATGGGTAATTGCAAAATAATCAATTATGATAGAGGTGGTGTTTAACGTTTTATTGTCCATGTATATTTTTTTTTCATAATAACCCACTTATGCCTAGTGGACTCTCCCATCCTTCTAAATTGGATCAATTTATATCCAAAATTAGGGATGTCTAGTATATTTATTTCTATATTTATCCTATTTCTTACAGAAATTTCTTTAAGCAAACAGCGCAGACCCTGATGAGACGCCGCATCATGCGGCGTCTCATCTGGGTCTACGCTGTTTGCCAAGGCCTTTTATCTAGACGCTAGGCATAAATGGGTTAAATTGCACACATCAGTTCAAGAATTGAGTAGCTAAGAACTTCCTTTTTATTGTTTTGTTTTTAAGTTTTATATGCAGCCTGTGTGCAAAGGATAAAAACAAGAAAATCTCTTCGTTAAGCTTTCTCAAAACTCTTAAAGGCAATCGTAATATAAGCTTCGAAAATGAAACATAATACATACGTTCATAATTTGCTGGCTTACCAATTAACTCCATTAATTAAATCTGAAACATGTCTTTATGCCTGAAAATATTTTAGATATCGTTACAATGAATATATTAGTATTGAATACGGCTACAATCGATAAAGGAATATTTTACTGAGGTATCTTAATAGTCTTATTATTTTTTGATACACGTTCGCGAAGAAAACCAGTAAGAAAATTGGACACAATTTAAGCATGTAATGTATGTTAATTGAGTAATCATGTCAATATTGTTGAAGTGTACCGTAACTGGTTCTAATTAAATTAACACGCGAATTGATACCCGTGCACTCAAAAGTAATACAATCATATTTTCTTATTACAAATAAAATTGTTAACAAAATATCACCAGAAAAAAAAGTTATTTATCATTAAATTAATGAGATGAACATTTATTGCATGACAATAGACGTTCTTAGTAGATATGAATGTATGACATTTAACATGACATGGCATTTATTTGTGAAAATGATAAAATTTACTATTATTGTCTATAAATTTGAGACTTATGTTAGTTTTTCTAAACGTATCATACAAATTATTATATCTAAGAAATGAACAAAGAATTAAGTGTAAGACACCAGTGTAGCAGTATTTAAAGTTAATAATTTTAATTGAAAATGACTTCAACAAAATACCTTTCTTTTTATGTAATCATACAAACATCAAGTCACCAATGACTGAAAGTGTTTGTTACTACCAAAAATACGTGTGTAATTTCCTACCAATTATATGTGTGTAGTTTACTACCAATAAAATGTGTGTACTTTCCTATCAATAGTATGTGTTTACTTTACTACTATTAATATGTGTGCACTTTCCTACCAAAAGTATGTGTGTACTTTAATATGCGTGTACTTTCCTACCAATAATATGTGTGTACTTTACTACCAATAATATGTGTGTACTTTAATACCAAATAAAATATGTGTTTACTATACTACCAATAATATGTATGTACTTTCCTACCAATAGTATGTGTGTTTTTTACTACCAATAGTATGTGTGTACTTTCCTACCAATAATATGTGTGTACTTTACAACCAATAGTATGTTTTACAATAATGTAATATTGCCGTATTCTAAAAATGCTTTGGGGAAATCTAAGGCTGAGAAAATTCTTATAGAATACGTATTATTACTTTGTCTTCGACGACAGTTGTTAAGGTCATATTCAAGCTTTTCAAAGATAAAACCCCTCATCCTTATTTTGTAACGTTTATTTACACTCTTTTAAAGGGGCCTTTTCACAGATTTTGGCATGGTTTGAAGTTTGTCATTAAATGCTTTATATTGATAAATGTAAACATTGGTTCTAAAAAGCTCCAGTAAAAAATCAATAATAAAATTTTAAAAAAGAAAACACAGGTAACCCTCAGCAGGACTCGAACCACTGACCCCTGGTGTTCTGGAGTAAAAAGTCTGCGCATTAGACCTCTCGGCCATCCTTCCGTATACCATTAGTGTTGTATTTTATACTTCATATAACCGATCCTCGTAGTTTCACAAACTATAACGACAACAGCAGAACTCTCCAAATTATTAATTCGTTTCGCGTTGCAACGCTTTATAATTTTCAGGTTTTTAAATCGTCAAAAGATGCATATAAAGGCTAGTTTAGAGCATAGTAAATGTTCAGTATTACGCTTTCCTCACAAATATCATAACTAAAACAAAAATTTGCGAATAGGAAACAACTTTATTCAATTTTGTCAATTTACCAAAACGTGAAAAGGCCCCTTTAATACAAAAATCATTACTTATTCACATGTTGAAACAAATATGATTTAATTTTAGAAAAGTTCTACATTCATATATAAGAGTGTTCTAAGAAAGGTTCCGCATACCCCCGGGTCATTATTTAACTTATGAATGATTCACATATGTTACATAGGTCACTAAACTGTCGTCAGAACTGAACAAACAACTTGATTATATTTCCTTTTAAGTAAGTTCAAACATAAATGCGATATCACTTGTTCACGAATGCTTAAATGATATTTCATGTTGTTTTAAATGTTAAACCGCAGTGCAATGTACATGAACGGATGCTAATTGTTTATTTCATTGTAAGAAAGACATGAGTTGCATATCGTATTTTGATTACAATCTCTAGCCATCTTAAACGATGTATCAATGTAATAACCCCGATACACGTTCGTAGTACGTTCTGAAAAAATGTGACTAAACGGGCTCGAACTGTGCGAGAACGGAGTGATCGTAGTAGCAACGTGTTACGAACTGTCTTCGAACTTTGTGGACGGCCTGGAACGGCGTTGAACGGGAGAGGTATTTCAGAACTTTGAGCCTACTCAAATTTTCTACAGATCATCCCGTTCTACAATTAAACGTAGTAACAACGTACTGGAAACGATATGGACGTACTAAGAACGGATAGGTGGTATTAAGGTCGCGTTAGGAACGTGCCAGAACGTAGTGCGATCGGACCAAAATTACATGTACGATTCCACGCCGATCGAGTCCGTTTCTAGTCCGTCCAACCCGTTCTCAGACAGACCGACCCCGTCCGCACTACGTCTCAATTACGATCTTGTTTTGTGTAAATAAATAGAAACTAAAAGATAAGTTCTTACAACGCTTGCAACACGCTCTATAAGTTTCTAGTAAGTTTTAAGTACGTTGTACTCGTTTTTAGGAGTTCGCAGTAGGTTCCATGTACGGTGTACTTGTTCAATGCAGTTGTTACAACGTTCAACCCGTAAATACAATACGTTCAAATAATGTGCATATAAATAGAGGTCGTTGCCTCAAAATTCATCATTTGTGATATTAAGTTGAAACATGGACATTCTTGTTGCTGTTATTTTTTTTAATGTTGGCTTCGTGCAATTTATGTTAGAAGCAGAGAAGCAATATAATGTTTTGTTGGGCCGAGAAAGATGGCGTAGACGACGCAGAACTTGTTTGGTGAGAAATTGCTTAAAACCAGAGACAAGAATAGCCGTAGGTCATTATCACCAGCTTATCCGCTTGGACGACCAAGAGTCATTTTACAACTTCTTGAGAATCACCCCGCCAATGTTGGACGAGCTTTCGGAACGCATCACCCCACTTACAGAGAAAAGTGACACCAATTACAGAAAGGCTTTGAAACCAGGAATGAAGCTATCACTCTCCGTCATCTGGAAACAGTTGATAGCTATGTCATACTTCAATATGATTTCCGGGTAGCCAGAACCACAATAGGCTTAGTAGTGAGAAAGTACGCGATGCATTGGTGATGGAGCTGAAACATGACGTTATTGATTGTCCTGTTGATAGTGACGCTTGGGAACGCGTTGCCGAGGAGTTCAAGACGCGATGGAATGTTCCACATGCATATGGAGCTCTGGATGGGAAACATGTTGCTATCAGAGAGCTTCAAAAGACAGGGACCATGTACCATAACTTCAAAGGCTTTTCCTTAATCGTCCTTATTGACTTGGTAGATGCAGACTATTAGTTTATTGGGATAGATGTTGGTGGTTTGGGAAGCCAGTCCGATGCTCAGATCAACAACCAGTCAGAACTGAAAGAATGTTTGGAAGACGGCTCTATTGGACTTCCTCCTCTGTCACCCTTGCCAAACGATGACCAGGATTTCCTATACTTTCTGCTAAGAGATGATGCATTTGTACAAATGTACGTCGGTCGGCTCAAAGCGTGAAACATATATAAGAACTGGTATGAAGGTAGTCGGTTTTATAATCGCCGTGAAGAACGTGGCTGCAACTACGTCCTACGTACTAAGAACGTAGTAGGACGGAGTGAGACTGCCTTTGAACGAGTTACCACTGCACAACGAATAATGTAGTACTGCGTACGAACGTGATCGAACTGGCTGAGGACGGACTCGGTCTGACTGGAAACGGTATACCAACGGGGCCAGTGGGCAAATTGATCCAATTTTAACTGGATAAAGACGGACTGGCAACGGGATGGGACGGGATAGGAACAAGCTGCACGTAGCGCGAACTGGTTATGAAAGTCATTCAATCATATTGTAGATTTTTTTTCTGACCAAAACTACACGTTCAAGCAAGATCACATCCCGTTCTGGATTTTCTTCAGAACGTGGTCGAACTGTCTAAGAACGTGCTTGGTGTATGGGCTCCATAAAGGAAGAACATCCTCGCGATCCCACACCCCCACCCCAACACAAGTGTTCAAATGCTTTGAAGACAAAATTGCTTTTAAGGCGAACGATTTTGCTTATACAATTCCCTACGCAAAACTTATATCGCCAAAAACTAACAAGATTGTAATCGTTTTATAAATAAAAAAAATTTAATACAAGATACTTCAGTTTTGTTTTCACGCAAAAATTCCCGCAAACTCTTTACGTTCTCTATTTTTAACTAGACAGGTTAATATTAAAATAAAAAACAACACTAGTTTTTTTCATTTTCTCTCTACCCTTATAAGCTGCATCAGCTTATATAACAAAAGCTTATCCCCAATAGGACTATTTAAAAAGTGTTTTAGTAGTTTCGATTTTCATTTTACAGCAAAATGTGCACATTTTGCGCGATCTTCATCTTATATCACCTAATTTCTCAATAATGTCGCCACACAAACATTGTTTGTCCTCTTGCGTACTTCTGAACATGTACGGCAATGGTTGATATTTAAAAAGAAACGACATCAAAAACTGGTGTTTTAGTAATATTTGCATTGTACTGTACAACGTTCCAGATAACGCTTTCATTGTGATAAATACAGCCACTTCTATTGTGCGTAGAAAGAACACATTCAATGTCGTGAGTGGTAAATCTTTTTGACTGTCATGATTTGCTTCTAAATGCGGATATGCGTGTGTTAAAACCAATTCGGGGTTCTGTGGCTGCAGGAATCTAAGAAAATAGCATCTTTGAACTATTTTCATCGTGGATTTTTCAATAACCCAAGGGACAATCGTAAATTTGATTGTTTTAATAGTCCAAGGGACAAAACTCTTTTTGAAAATGAAAATCGGTTCAGTTAATTCTTTCTCTTATTTCTTTTCACCATAATTTCGAGTACTTACAGAAATTGTAAAATATATAGCGCTTGTATCGGATTTCCAACGTGACACATACATTACTCCTTTTTCTTGTGATCCATCGAGGGAAGAGTAATATTGCTTTTTCATAGTAAGTCGATGCAACAATACGGATGACCGTGATGTTACTGGATATAAACAGATTGACTACTGGTAGTTGTCACATTGTCCAAAAATTAAAGAATATTGTATATTTGAAAGAGCCAACCTACAAAACATAATAAGAAAAAAATGATGGCATTTTTTCTCTTAATTATCATCCGTTCAAATAATGGCAATAGGTTTACAATGGCAACATGTTTATTTGTACTGAAGGGCCTCCAGCCAAAATACAAACCTATATGCATTTATCATACGTAGTGACATTGTATACAATATAAATAATAGTAATAGTGAGACGTGTTAAGTAAAAATAACAAAATATGCTAATAGAAGGTCAAACATTTAGACATGAGTAAAATGTTTTTGAACAAATATCGCAGGTGGATGTTTTCATATAATTTAGTAGAGCATTTACGAATTGGACCGTATCGCACAAAATATACCAAATATGCGAGTTAGACTTCAGTAACAGTTAACTCGCCCGTATATGCAACGTCAAGATATCTCCCCAATCCAAAAATTACGGTGGCAGAGAGGTGACCATCACTCATTTTTTTAAATTGCACTCCTCTTTTTTTCTATCTCGTGGCCTCGACTTAGTAACTCGAGGCCACGAGTTAGCTATGTCGTGGTCACGAGATAGAAAAAAGAGGAGTGCAAAACTAAATAAAAGAGGATTGCAATTAAAAAAGGGCGGTGCGGTAAATAAAGGAATGGTGCATTAAACAAAAGAGGAGAGAATTTTAGCTATCTCGAGATCCCGAATTAGCTTACTCGTTGCCACGAAATAGTCAGCCAATCAAATTGTTCCACATGGTCGTTCATGGTGATCTTTATTTAAATGGAAGTAATCATCAACAAAAGAGGAGAGAATTTTAGCTATCTCGAGATCCCGACTTAGCTAACTCGTGGCCACGAGTTACCGGTAGTCAGCCAATCAAATCGGCCCATATGGTCGTTTATGGTAATTTTTATACAAAGGGAAGTATTCATCACAGTAAAAGCCTGCTTTTGCCAGCTATTTATATGCGTACAGAATATTTGCACATGTTACGCAAAATTTGATTGGCTGACTAACTCGTGGCAACGAGATAGCTAAAATTCTCTCCTCTTTTGTTTAATGCAACCTTCTTTTATTTACTGCACCGCTCTTTTTTTTAATGCACTCGTCTTTTATTTAGTTTTGCAATCCCCTTTTTTCTTTCTCGTGGCCACGACATAGCATACTCGTGGCCACAAGATATATAGTTAGTCGTAGCCACGAGATAGAAAAAAGAGGAGTGCAATTTATAAAAACAGGAGTGAATGTGTCACCTCTATGCCACCGTAAAAAATAGCTTGTTGCCTAGTGTCAGACATGATGCGCACAAAGACATGTTTTGTTATACCGTTAGTACATCCCAACCAGTTATCTATGAAATGGTGTTCTCTTATATGATCATAAACAAGGCAGACTAATAAAAATTGTTACTTATTTTCAATAGTACATGTATACACATTGATAGTAGACACAATATACTCAATCTACTTTCCCTGTCAATACCGATACGACAACCTTTTTCTGTCATAAGTTGTTGACCAGAACAACGAACATTCGATGAACTGTGTTTTAAACGATATGACAGTGGTGTAGTTAAGCTGCGTTCGGGTTTAATTAAGCTTTTAAACAGTTTATAGTGTAAGCCTTTTGCACGAGAATATATATCTCCTAAAAGTGTTTGTTTTTTGCAAAGTCAAATAGTCTGGCAAGGAATATGTTTAAGGTTCATGGGGGGGGATAAAATTCATTAAAACTTCGCTTTGGACTTTCTTCATTCAATGTGGTACAATATGGTCAAACTATATATCATTTTAAAGCTTAAGACGGATAGAATAACATAAACACATTTTTGACATTCAATATTTGTGTGCTTTATTCATATTTTGGTTTAAAACCAATACATTTTTACACTAATTTACAAAATCTCAATCTAAAGTTAGGAAGGATATGCACTACCTTAAGTTGCATAAATACAAAGCTATATACATATACAAGGTCAAGTTAGCAACATTTCACAGAAAATTATTGTCATAAAACAACAAATGAGTTTTTTTTTTCAACTGCCTTTTTTGGATAAATTTCCTAAACAAAGTTCTTAAAATAACTAAAACGTAACTACTTTTTAAAAATCCAGGTATGGTGGATACTAAGAGTCACAATTTTATTTCAAAGGCCTAACAATTTTGTTATTTACCTCTCAACCAAATTGCAAATTTTAAACCATCTCAAATTGAAATAGATTGCAGACGACATATAAAATTGTAAAGGAACATAAAGAAATTGGCAAACCGATTGATTTTATATTTCGATTCCTTCTACCCATTTTGAAAGCGTGGCCATCGCTGTGCTCCGTAGAAAAACGTACAAAACAAATCGGTCGAAACCACGTGCAGTAGTGAGAAAACCGGGTATGTGTATACACATACCTGAGAAAACACATAACTTATTTTGACAGTTGGGTGGCAACTAGTAAAACAACTATTAACATTAATCAGCAAGAGATCGCACTAAATAACAGAAATGAACACGTAGAGATATCATCACTTACCCTATTTCAAATATTTTTCAGCTGAAAATTGTCCCCAACACGTCTTTTTTAGTTTATTTGTATTGTTTTTCTGGAGCCGAAGTGCATCTCACAGAATATCCATCCATCTTCCGTTGTTTTCACTTTTGTTATTAAAAACTCCGTTTAAAAAAATATTTCTACTTTTAGATTGTTAAAGCGATGTATTATTATATATTATCATTATAATAGTATACCGTGATGAATTGAACGGAGTTACGTATCGATCTTTCTGTCAGTCTGTAAGCGTACTATTTTATGCGCAATAATATAAGTAATGTGATTCGACAACGATTATAAACATTGGTGAAATGCTTCTTACATAGTTATTCTTTTGAGTGTTTATGAGGTCTGATCGTGCAGTTTGCAAACATCATCGGAAAGATTACAATCCAATGCATTTGTCATCGTCAACCGTTTGGAATGTCAATTAGGCGATGAGTGAGTTTTTAGCATGTTTCTTTCTATTTTATTAATTTAAAAATGGCTGCCCCCATGGTGATGAAATGACATGTGTTCGAGTTTTGATATTTCTAGATATGTACACTTTTTTTTACTATTTAAGCGTAACTTGCCCTCGTCAATGTCGATATTAATCACTAGTTATATAATTTTCCGCCGAAATACGTGGAATAAACATGATTCAGATTTTTGAAAATAATGTATATTTTATTGTTAAAATCGCTTTGTATTTTGATTGATTTTGTGGATGTTATGATACGTTGATGTACAAAATTGGTAGCAGTTTGAAGGAAAAACATCCTTTAAAGCATGTATGTATACATTTTCAACGTGGCACTCTTCCTTTAGTAAAATTTGAGTTCAATGCTAGGGGTTCCACATTTTTCAAATTGAAGCCTCTACATGAACCTTAAGAAGGCAACACTGTTTCCAAGTTCATTGGTAATCCATGCGTGACCAAACCCGAACATGTTTAACATGTGTGCCCCACGTTACTCGACCAGCTTCGTCTTAGCGCCGTAAAATTTAGTAACACTGCCTATGGTATCTCGAAGTAGCCATCTGTGTCAGAGAAACCCAGTATTTGACACACTTTAACATAAAGTTAACGTTTAGCGGGAACGTCCATATTCTGCTAATGCAAAACTGTTTGTTACGTTTTGATTCAAACATGATAACCTCTAATAGCGAATTAAAACTGTTAAAATCGCAAACGAGGAAATGCTTTGAAAGGAACGTGTATCTTTTTTTGTTACAACTACTGACCTAAGACTTTTCCGGAATAGCCTGCATAAAGAAGAACTGGAACCAACGTTAGCCTTAAATCCTGATCAGGCCAAAAAAAAATAGGTCCGTTTCCGGTCTCCTCGATAAAAAAACAGGGTCGGTAGCTAGGGATTTTATTTATTTTTTTGTCTTTCGGGTACTAGAATGGAAGACTACTAAGAAGAAATACATGTGTGTGTATATATATATATATATATATATATGCGTTGTTTGCTTGATATTACATCTTATATTGATAAATACAGAGCTCCAGATAAGGGTCGTATTTTCGTAATTACGAATTATTTTCAAGTCCGTTACGAATTTATTTTAAAATCTTGTCGTACCATTAAGAATTACAAAATCAAGTTACGAATATTATTTTTACATCGGTTCGTATCGATTTTTATTGAGTTCTTTTCGCGTATTAAAGATCTTTGCGGTGCTTATATAGAATGGTTATCGGGTTTGTTTAACAAAGCGCATTTTTTCCAATAAAATCGGCGTATACAGTCTATCTGTCAAAACACAATGGCGGCGCCCGGAGAGCGTCCTAAAAAACTGCAAAGCGTCCAAAAACACACTTTTAACATATTGTAAGTAAAGTGAGCCGAAGTTAAATGTTTAGAAAGACATTATAGAAAAGATCTTAAACGATGTTGTATGTTCAGTTGCCGACACAGTCGGAAAAGCTAAACAAAAACGCGACACGACGGGTCCAAACTTAAACACAAAAAAAAACATTGAACGAGTGGAAGGGACAAGTCCCGTGGCTAATCGTTGAAAAGATTGAAGGGGAGACCCATTTTAATTGTGAAATATGTAAAAATTCATCTAAGGCATGCAATCTATGCACAGTTTGGGCATATGAAGGTATTTGAAAAATAAAATTGTATAATACTGAAAAGACACTGTTGAATTCGTATAAATAAAGTTGCTAGTATGTGTATTTTGATTTTTTTTGCATGAAAATAACCATTATTATTTATTTTTAGGTCATTGAGAAAAAAATAAGAATTATTTTTCAAAACTTAGTAGTAACGTTAAGAATAAAATTTCAGAGTTAAGAATTCTTTTTGAAAATCTGGTAGTAATTTAAGAATTTCACAAAACCTTATCTGGAGCTCTGTAAATATATGTATAATATTTGCTTTGTTTGCTTTTTTCCATATTTATTGCAGAATGTATTAATAAAATTTCATTCACTTGTTTAGAACAAGTACAAAAAAATTATTTTTTTCGGCACCCTAATAAAAAGTTAAGGGTCGGCGCCGATTCGGGAGACACGGTCGGGCGACCGGAAACCGACCTATTTTTTTCTTGGCCACATTCGAGTTCGTGTACCGGTACGGTTGGCGGTGATGGGATGACGTGTTCTCTTTTATTTTTTTTTCGTTCATGTACTTCGTTCCCATGCTAATTAAATCTGCTAAGGTTGCACATGACATATCGAATTCGAAACATTAAAATGCACAAACTATATGAACATATATATACCTATGGATAGCAAGCCCAGTCCATAAATACCACATTGATATCTTCCCGAACGATTTCACTATATATTTTACCAGCGAATAACACCCACCTGCAAACAACGACCAGCGACCGCATTTTTACATTCCAAAAAGTCTAGTTCTTCTTGAATGCTCTGAGCTTTTATGAGTACATACTTACAGCTCAGACCCGGTGTGTCAGAAACTGGGAGTTGGATTATTACAAAGTTCTATCCCAAAATCCAGTTTGAAAGCTAATTAATACATGAGCGCTTAGTAAACTGTTTATTGCATTATTTCTGGTAGGCAGAGCCTAACCAATCACTAATTTTAAAGAAACTGTGAACACAATTCATTCACATAAATTTGATATACAGAACGATCAACATAGTATAACAAAAGAAACTTTTTCCATGATGTTCCATTTATAATTGTTCAACCGTACACTATGGAGTGGTAGACTCACTTTCATTCTTCGGCAAATGCACTGTAAAACATTAACTTAGGTGCCAAGGTAAAACAAAGATTGGGTTAGAAAAATTTCAAAGAACGGTAACACTTAGGCGATTTAGTTAAGCTGGACTTTGAATTCACATTTGAGATACCCGCGCATTACGTTGATACCGAAAGATGCTGTGAACGGATAATGAATTAATTATTATCTCTCGATCCAAAAATAACACACTATCCGGACAATATCAGATCGAGCGTTTTGAAGTCCTGGACCCTGTAAAACATTGCATGACGGTCGGTAATTTCTTAGACCGAAGTTAGTCATCCACTGAGTCAAATTTTTCAACCGATCCTCATGTGTAACTGGGTAACAACTCACAAAGCGGGTCGCAGACTTGTTCACCGACTTTTGTAAACTTCAAATGATTAAAGAATATCTTAAACTGATAATTAAACGCATAACATTATACATTTATGAATAGTAAATGCTCTAATGTGTGCGTTAACAAGTATACTAGTCTTTGGAGAAACAAAGTATTGACGAACAATGGAACGACATAAATAGGTACGAAGTGTTTTGCAAGTTTTATAAACGTAGAAAATCATGCACCGTATCAAGGATAAACAAGTCGGAACACGGGGAACAAAATTTGTAAAATTTGAGTTTTCTATTACACGAACATGCCTTTAATAGTAAAAGACTTCTCTTGGGAACAAACCGACAAAGTTTTGTTTATAACCGTTCCATTGAAAGGAGTAAAAGCGAATAAGGTGGACATTTTTTCATCGGAAGAATACTTGAAGGTATTTCGGATGTATAAATACTTTGGATAACATGAGCATATGATTGCTAAGGTATCTTTTATTGAACCGAAAGGTAAATCGTACATTTATTTCACATTCCTAGAATGTTATTTTATTAATTTATAATTAAATATAGTAAAACAAGGAAATGTTCAACTTTTATTAAAATATTTTTTTAAATTTCACTTCTTAAAAGGGTTTTTTTTTCCTTCTTTATTAAGTACCCATAAAAGGTTCTCACAATTGAGAAAAAAGTTCAAAATTCCCTATTGATATTTAAACAATTTCCAAAGGGAAAGAAAATTGCATCAATTTCATTCCAAAAGTGCCTCATCTGCAAGTGACCAAATAAAATGAGCACTAAAACTAAACATTGCAAGCCAAAAGGCATGTAAATGAATATTTAAATTGGTTTCTGAAATTAATACCAAGCAATTAAAAAAGACCCTTTATTCCCAATCTGGAGGTTTTAGGACAGGAAATTTCCCAATTTCAGGGGTTTTTAGCGCACATTTTCCCAATTTGTACAGTACATTTGTACTGGTATTTTCCCAAAATGGGCTAAAAAAACGCTGTAGTATGTTAGAAATGCAAATGATATAGTCGCACAAGCAATTGAAATGTAAATATTTAGTTTCTTCTTATATGATATATCAATTTGTTTTGATGGAATATTCAAGGGGTTTAAGTCATGGTGGAAGAGACACTGGCTTAAATAGAGAAAATCTAATTTGTGGATGATCTTTATATTATACAATAAAGTGATAGGTTATTAAATATTCAAGGGATAAGTTTATTTTTTTGGAACACTGCATGAGTTGAAATGAATATTTAGAATGAATGTCGATTTACAGCTTTTCACTGAAAAACAACCTACATTCTGGGAAATTTGAATTGTATCATGTACATAAGACAATGTTGGTTTGTGTTTTTAAGAAACGATTCTACACCATTTGTTTGTAACATTATTCCATATTTCTCTTTTTATTTGTTCAGATTAGTTACCCACCATATTTGTTCGAGTGTTTTCTGTATGCCCCCGTGCATGATTCTGACAGCGTTGCTCAGATTGGGAATGGGGCAGTGGTGTTCAAGCTGCTGAAGAAAGATGGAGAAAAATGGCCTCAACTTCAGTCTGACATAATTAGTAAGAATGCCTGCTTTTAAATATATTAAGTTGACTTTGCCGGCTATATTAGTTGGTAAGCGCCGGACTACAAATCAGAGAACTTTGTCATATATTTAGCCTGTCCTCATAACTTCTGTGGGGATTGTAATTGAAATCTTTTCTACAGCTATTTGCCTCCACCCAATACCTCTTATTCAAGTAAGGCAGTTGACAGATACTTTCATAAGTATTTGAATATAGTACTGAAAAATCAGCAAGCCCAGTTAGTGTTATTTGGTAAACTGACTGCCAACATATATTTGAAATAGTGTCGAAAACTGCAAACATTAACAAATAAACAAACATTCTTAAGTATATATACATAGGCTGATATGCATGAAAACACTTTTTATGCCCCACAAAGGGTGGCATATAGTTTTTTAACTGTCCGTCAGTCCATCTGTCTGTCCGTCAGTCAGTCTGTCTGTCTGTCTGTCTGTCCGAAAACTTTAACATTGCCCATAACTTTGCAATATTGAAGATAGCAACTTGATATTTGGCACGCATGTGTATTTCATGGAGCTGCACATTTTAAGTGGTGAAAGGTCAAGGTCATCCTTCAAGGTCAAAGGTCAAATATATGGCTTCAAAGCGACGCAGTAGGGGGCATTGTGTTTCTGACAAACACATCTCTTGTTAAGTGTAATAATGTTATACTTCAAAGACTTAGTGTCCGGTGGTAGTGCTAGCCTTTTGAAGTTCCATGGTGCAATACAACCGTTAGAAAGTTATTTTTACAAAATACATCTTTATCAATATTTGCCCTTGTTATTTGTCAGCTCTTTCTTATGAATATCAATTTAAAATGAAGAGTTAAAGCCTATGCTATAAAGGGTTTTGAATTCTACCTAGACTTTGACTTTTGTTCAGACTAACTGTGAACAAAAAATTCCATAAAAGCGGCTGGTGTCGTTCACTGCACAAGCTGATACTGGGATGATACTTTATGCACATGCATAAAGGCCAGTTTGCCAGAGACTGGCTCATTTAAAGACTGAGCCTTCATTTATTTTGTTTTGTGCATCATTTGATTAGTTTTTTTAACTTTCATCATATTGAGTTTGAATATACACTACGAACGAGCTAGATGTAGCCGTTGTCTTGTGTTATATTCTCAGCACAATATATTTTCAAGAGTTACAGTAATAGTCCTCATATTGTAACTTGGTATGAATTTTTTTACTTTCATTTTTCAGATGACAAAGATGCAATGAAGAATAAGCGACAAGAGTCATCTAAGAAAGCTGAAGAACGTTTGAAAGAGCAATCAAAAATGAAGGATGAGGTGAAGAGAGAAAATGAGCAGTATGCATTGAAAGAAATAATGAAGGTGAACTTTTTTTATTAAAATAAAACAGGCTTTGTCTGAATTTTTGTGCTAATTAAAGTTTGGTAAATGATTGAGTTGAATTATATAATAACACTTGCATCAGTTTCCAGAAAATTGTAACTAAAACGCTCAAAATACTTATCACTCTAATGGGGTACAGACCAGTTACAAGTTTAAAAAATAGGAATAAGTTTAATCATTATTAATAAACTAAGCAAACAAAAAAGTTTTATTGATATTACATACATATTTTAAGGTGCCAATACTAGTCTTTTTATTAAAAAAAAAATATTTGCTGTTCAATTAATATGAACTCGACATTTAAAATAAATTTTTGAAATTTACATACTCTAAGTTTGTAGCGAAAAATGTTTTAAACATTGAAACATAAATACTATGTTTAAGAATAATGGAATGGTTTCATATTATTGGTAATTGTGGTATTGAACAACAGTGGTGTTGATAACAATCATAAAACGCAGTATTAAAACATAGAAAAATAAATATGTAAATGACTGCTTGATTGCCCCATAGGCTGAGGAGTCTGAACGTGAGCGTATAGAGCAGCAGAAAGAGTCAGAGAGACGTAGAGCCACTGAGGAACTGGAGGTGTGGAAGGAAGAGCAAAAGCAGGCAGCAGAACTGGTATGTATACAGCAGTGACTGAGAACTTAAAGTGGACCTAGAATAGAAAGTATTTTTATACCCCACAAACGAAGTTTAGGGGGGTTAAGGGGAGTGAACTTGTCTGTCGGTCGGTCGGTCAGTCTGTCGGTCCGTATTAAGTGTCCGCTCTCTAATTCAAGTAGTTTTCATCCGATCTTCACCAAACTAGGTGAGATGTTGTATCTACATAATGTCTAGGCCAAGTTTGAACATGGGCAAAAACTAGGTCACGGGGTCACTTAGTGCGTTTTAAACATTCAGCATGTTGTCCGATCTCTAATTCAAGTAGTTTTCATCCGATCTTCACCAAACTTGGTCAGAAGTTGTAACTTGATGATGTCTAGGCCAAGTTTGAACATGGGCCTTGCCAGGTCAAAAACTAGGTCACGGGGTCACTTAGTGCGTTTTAAACATTCAGCATGTTGTCCGCTCTCTAATTCAAGTAGTTTTCATCCGATCTTCACTAAACTCGGTCAGAAGTTGTATCTACATGATGTCTAGGCCAAGTTCGAACATGGGCCTTGCCGGGTCAAAAACTAGGTCACGGGGTCACTTAGTGCGTTTTAAACATTCAGCATTTTGTCCGCTCTCTAATTCAAGTAGTTTTCATCCGATCTTCACCAAACTTGGTCAGGAGTTGTATCTAGATGATCTTAAGGCCAAGTTCGAACATGGGCCTTGTCGGGTCTAAAACTAGGTCACGGGGTCACTTGGTGCGTTTTTTAACATTCAGCATGGTGTCCTCTCTCTTATTCAAGTAGTTTTCATTCGATCTTTACCAAACTTGGTCAGAAGTTTTATCTAGATGATCTGAAGGCCAAGTTCGAATATGGGCCATGCCAGATCAAAAACTAGGTCACAGGGTCACTTAGTACGTTTAACACATTGAGCATGGTGTCCGCTCTCTATTTGAAGTAGTTTAAATCCGATCTTCAACACACTTGATCACAAGTTGTAACTAGATGATGTGTAGGTCATGTTCGAACATGGGCCATGCCGGGTCAAAAACTAGGTCACTGGGTCACTTAGTGTGTTTTAAACCTCACCATGTTGTCTGCTCTCTATTTCAAGTATTTTTTATCCAATCTTCACCAAAATTGGTCAGAACTTGTATCTTGATAATGTCTACGGCAAGTTTGAATATGGGTCATGCCGGGTCAAAAACAAGGTCACAGGGTCACTTAGTGTCTTTAAAACATTCAGTATGTTGTCTGTTCTCTAATTCAAGTAGTTTTCATCCAATCTTCACCAAACTTGGTCAGAAGTTGTATCTAGATGATGTCTAGGTCAAGTTTGAATATGTGTCATGCCGGGTCAAAAACTAGGTCACGGGGTATCTTAGTGCGTTTTAAACCTCACCATGTTGTCCGCTCTCTAATTCAAGTAGTTTTCATCCAATCCTCACCAAACTTGGTCACAAGTCTTATCTAAATGATCTCTAGGACAAATTTGAACATGGGCCATTCCGGGCCTAAAACTAGGTCACGTGGTCACTTAGTGCGTTTTTTAACATTCAGCATGGTGTCCGCTCTCTAATTCAAGTAGTTTACATCCGATCTTCACCAAACTTGGTCAGAAGTTTTATGGAGATGATCTTAAGGCCAAGTTAGAACATGGGCCTTTCTGGGTCAAAAACTAGGTATAGGGGTCACTAAGTACGTTTTAAAAATTGAGCATGGTGTCTGCTGTTTTTTGTGAAGACGAAATGCAAAATATTATGTGATAATGCGACATGTGGGGGTATTCGTCACGTCTGTGACAAAGCTCTAGTTAACATTAGTACAAATAACTGAATAAGGCATGTGAAGACAATGACTTAAAACCAAACAATATTATTTTGTGGCTCAAAATTTTCAGACATACATATTTTGTTCTTAATTAATTACTTTAAATTATTGGACAGTTTATTATACAATTCTTTTTTACCGGAATTCTGCCCTGTTGCGTTTATCTGGTGACACTTTGATCATGCATTTATACAACCTAATTAAGGTAATAAAACCTAGCCAATGAATGCAAAAAGGCAATCGACCATAACATTTGCATTATAGGGTAAATACATGTGTATCGGTAGTAGACAATTGTTTCACCCAAGAGCTTCAAGTGAAACATATATAAAAGTAATTTATGCTATACCCCACTGTATTTTACAAGCATATGCTATTATTCATTGATTAATAATGCATACCCATATTGATTGTTGATGCAATATTTGTTTGTGTCTCAACATTTTTGGACACCTTAATTTGCAAAATATTTTGTGTATCCTTATTTAAAGTAATGAAAGAAAAATGTGTCAGTTATTGAAAACTTAGTGTTATAATGGTATAGTTAAGACAGTCTATGAAAAACAGGCCTAATGCATGTGCAAACTTTAATTCCATATTAGCCTGTGCAGTCCACACAGTCTTAGTGGAACAACACTTTACAAAAATGCATTTAGTCAGGAAATTCCCAGAGCTCAGCTGCTGTCAAAAGACTAAAAGGTCATTCAACTACCTTGAAATGTAGGTGTCCGAAAATTATATTGAAATAAATGCAAAAAATCAATGTACAATAATTTTCTTTTGATTTTTAGCTCGACTATTATATATGAAATATATATAGTGGAGCTATCCTACTCACCCCGGCGTCGGCGTGAGCGTCTGCATTAGCGTCTGCGTTAGCGTGCAAATGTTAAAGTTTTCGTACTACCCCAAATATTTTCTTTGTCCCTTGACATATTGCTTTCATATTTTGCATACTTGTTTACCAACATGACCCCAACCTATAAACAATAGCAGACAACTCTATCAAGCATTTTGTCATAATAATGGCCCCTTTTCCACTTAGAATATGCAGCAAATGTAAAAGTTTGCGTACTGCCCCAACTATTTTCAATGTCAATTGACATATTGCTTTCATATTTTGCATGCTTGTTTACCAACATCACCCCAACCTATAAACAAGAGCAGACAACTCTATCAAGCATTTTGTCATAATTATTGCCCCTTTTATACTTAGAATATGCATATTGATAAATCTATGTTAAAGTTTGCGTACTACCCCAAATATTTCCTATATCCTTTGACATATTGCTTTTATATGTTGCATATTTGTTTACCAACATGACCCCAACCTATAAACAAGAGCAGACCACTGTATCAAGCATTTTGACCCCTTTTACACTTAGATAATTGAACCTTTTGCTTAAATTGCCATAACTTCTTTATTTATGATCACATTTTATTATAACTTTGACAAAACAACACTTACCTGAATACCACAATGGATTCCACCCAAACAATACCCCCAACCCCCCCCCCCCCCAATTTTTTTTTTTTTTTTAAACATCATCTAATAATTACCACACCCCCACATTATACCCCCCTCATCCCCCCCCCCCCAACTTTTTTTTTCTACATCATCTTATAAATTACCACACCACACATTATACCCCCCTCTCACCCCCCCCCCCCCAAAAAAAAAATTATTTTGTATTTTTTAAAGATCGTCTAATAGATTATTGATTATGAACAATTTCCCCATGATGGCTTACGTTATACTGTCAAGCACTCGAATAGTCGAGCGCGCTGTCCTCTGACAGCTCTTGTTCTTTTTCTGCTTGAAAAATAAATTAATAGAACTTCACAGCTTTGTCAACTCTTGCCTTAAATGATATATAACAAAAAGTAATTAAAGCGCTGAAGGCAATGAATTTGTTCGCTGTTGTATAATCTTAGACGCATCTCAGTTTACAAAATTATGTTATAGCTTTTTATATTGCAAGTTTAAAATGACCACAACCAATTCAAATTTATAAAGAGTGTGTCTTAAAGCTTAAATAATTGATACAGCTAATCAGTGTGCACAGGCTAATCTTATTAACCAGGTTTTCCGAAGGAAAAAACTGGTTATTAGATTGGCGAATGCGGTCGGGCTGGCTGGCTGGCTGGCGGAACAAGCTTGTCTGGGCCATAACTTTGTCGTTCATTGTGAGATTTTAAAATCATTTGGCACATTTGTTAACCATCATTAGACGGTGTGTCACGCGAAAAAAATATGTCAATATCTCCAAGGTCAAGGTCACACTTTGAGTTCAAATGTAAAAAATAGCCATAAATGAGCTTGTCTGGGCTATAACTATGTCATTCATTATGAGATTTTAAAATCATTTGGCACATTTGTTCACCATCATGGGACGGTGTGTGGCACGAAAGAATCACGTCAATATCTCCAATGTCAAGGTCGCCACGACTAAAAATAGATTTATTTTAAAACAAACTTACAAAGGGGGTTAATATTGTTTGTTCATTTCAAAAGTTCAGTTTGAGTTGTCTCCCTTTATCAGATTTTTTTTCACAATGAAAACCTGGTTTTGTGACATTTTTGTCCCTTGTTTGACATGCATTAAGCCTCGTTTTCCCTGAAAGCAGCCTAGACTGGCCAACGTTGTCTTACAAGCTGTTAAATACTTTTGAATACATACACACTATGTAGTGTATAATGACCAGTGGGAACTATAAACAGGCAGATGCGGTGGTAAGCCCAGACGCTGTTAGCATTCGTTGTCTGCTTAATTTTACTGCAGTTATCCACACAGGCAGTCACGGGTTTCAGTTCCTAGCGTAGTTAAGCCCATACTGATTTGCAAAATTGCCTCTACATTATTTGTGAGCTTACGCTCACAAATAAAAACTGAAAACATACTGCTTCCTTTATAGGTCGACACTGTTTAAAACGCTGTTGGGCGACTCCATTACTTTCTACCTGTATACATAGTATACCTGTATACCTGTCTACCTGTATACCCAATTACGCGAATGTAATGGTCAATTGCCCTCAGGCATGCATCTACATGTATCAGGTTTTATGACAATAATCTGGTTGTAAAAATTCATGATTGAAGTGTCACAAGATAAGCGAAATCAGGGCAAAAGTCTGTAAAATAGAGTGGTGAAATATACTGTCCGAAAACTAAGAGAATTAATTATGGACGAAATTCTGTATGTCTACAAATTAAGAGTCACGAAAAATAATTATTTTGGCTAAAAAAGAGGGTGTCCGAAAACTAAGAGTTATTTTTCATCTCTGCTGAATTAGTAGGCAAAGCAGGAGTACAATTTCGACAGTTTAAAAATCTTGCATACATCTACAATGTATTGCAAATTTTCCGCCAAGCTTATTCAATCTTTTAAGATATTATTAACAAACTCTGATGGATATTTGTCTTATTACATAATTAAAATATATTATGTTTAATTTTCAAATCAGTATTGTTTTTCTAAATTTCTCAATTTAGATAAAACTCATTACACACTTTTATACTATCAGGTTAAGATTGTCAAAATAATCCTCATGGCATGAACTCAGCTTTATTTCAGCATTGCTGTAATAAAAATGTCATCTTAGTTAGTACTATCACAGTCTGTCTTTCTTTCATGACATTATTTCATGTGAATCATGTCTTTATGCTGTTTCTTCTTTCTCACCGCCCTGTTTGCTTTCTGGTATTCTGCCCAAGACTCCTGGCTGGTGATCTTCTCTTGCGTCACCCATGGCTTGTTCTTCCTTCTCTCTTTCCCAAAAACTTCTTCGACCGATGACAGCAGGACTTCCTTAATGTTTTTGGTGATAGTGTCAATGTCATTGTCTACTATGTTCAGGGCTGCAAACTTACTACCTATCAGTGCTTGAAATGTCTTTTCTGCTATCTCCGAATCTTTCAGTTTCTCCATTTAAAATCGTATCGGAGAGTTCATGGTGATGCACTTGTTCTTAAGCTTCAGCTTGATGGTGGTGAGTACTTAGTCATGGTCTGCGCCAGATATATGTTTTTGTGTTGGCCTTGTTTATGTTGATTATGAGGATGTTTTTACAGGACCTTGACTATTATGTGCTCTTACTCTTCATAAAACTGTTCACTCGCTTGCCTTCATAGTCTGACGTAGGTGCGACACCTGAATAATAATGATATTGTGAGGTCTTGTTAAGATAAGGATAGAGATGGGCTTGCTTAAGACTGGGGTGCAACCGATAACGCTGTTGACAGCCTTCTTCCTTACGATGAAAGCAACCCTGTGGCGATGTTTCAAATTCTCCCCGCTGAATCATATCTTGTGGCCCGAGTCTGATGATGTTTCTCGGAAGCAATGCCCCCTGACCTCGGCTAGTCAGATGATGCCCCAGCAGTAGCACTTCAGCTTGTGCATAAGTTTGTGGATCTTGCCACACGCATTGAGTCTTCTTACACATCATGTTCCTATGGTTGTTTCCTTTGTTGCCAGCTTAATTAATTTATAAGCTATAGTTGCTAACTTGTGTCATCCACCCTTGAGACTTGCAGTGGAGTGCGCCGTCATTGTTATTCAGGTTTGGTATTCTGTTGTCTTGTCCTCATAATTTCCTTTCAATGGGCTTGAGTAGCTGTTGGCGGCGCCTGTCTCCTCTCAAAGAACTGGAGCAGCTGGTTGTACAAAACGTGCCTGCCCCCTCACTTTGTTTTGCCTGCTAGTAGAAGTGGTTACTAGGGTGTTGTTGGGTCAAGATACTTGAACCAGAAGTTGAGAGTTGAGTGTCAGGTGAGAACCAGTTGTTTCTGTTGTTTGAATGGAGATGCTGCAAACAACAATAGTGTAAAGAACTCAAAATGAAACACCGTTAAAATACAAAATATCTCAGGCAGTTGTGACTGCTCCATATATTTTGTAAATGGTTTAGGCAAAAATGCAGTATTTATACAATATAATTGCAGGAAAAGCAGAGGTTGTTAGAAGAAAGACGCAAAGAAGAAGCAGCTGAAAGAGAAAAGCGAAAAGAACAAGAAAGACTCCATAAGAGACAAACAAGAGGTAAATAAGCGTCTGTATTGAAGCATCAGTTCATCCAAGAATTTAATAATAGAATCATCATTTGTGTCATTAATGCTTCAAAATGTTTTAATTCTCATCCATGAATTCAAAGTGAAATTCAAAATAGCTGGACTCATTAAGAAAAGAGATATTTCAAGAATATTCTTTAATCTATGTTTTTGGTTCAGATCAAACGTCAGCTGTGCTAGTGCACTAATTATTAGCTCATCTATTTTTTGAAAAAAAATTATGAGCTATTGTCATCACCTTGGCATCGGCGTCGGCGTCTGCGTCGGCGTCCGGTTAAGTTTTGCGTTTAGGTCCACTTTTCTCAAAAAGTATCAATGCTATTGCATTCAAACTTGGTACACTTACTTACTATCATGAGGGGACTGGGCAGGCAAAGTTAGATAACTCTGGCGTGCATTTTGACTGAATTATGTGCCCTTTTTATACTTAGAAAATTGAAAATTTTGGTTAAGTTTTGCGTTTAGGTCCACTTTTTTCAGAAAGTATCAATGCTATTGCATTCAAACTTGGTACACTTACTTACTATCATGAGGGGACTGGGCACGCAAAGTTAGATAACTCTGGCGTGCATTTTGACAGAATTATGTGCCCTTTTTATACTTAGAAAATTGAAAATTTTGGTTAAGTTTTGTGTTAAGGTCCATTTTATTCCTTAAGTATCAAAGCTATTGCTTTCATACTTGCAACACTTACTAACTACCATAAGGGGACTGTGCAGGCAAAGTTATGTAACTCTGACTGGCATTTGGACGGAATTATGGGCCCTTTATACTTAGAAAATTGAAAGTTTGGTTAAGTTTTGTGTTTTGGTCCACTTTACCCCTAAAGTATCATAGATATTGCTATCATACTTGGAACACTCGCAAACTATCATAAGGGTACAGTAAAAGGACAAGTTGCATAACTCTGGATGTCATTTTTACGGAATTATGGCCCTTTTTTGACTTAGTAACTTTGAATATATGGTTAAATTTTGTGTTTCGATCCACTTTACTTCTTAAGTATCAAGGCTATTGCTTTCAAACTTCAAATACTTTCATGCTATCATGAGGTTACTGTACCTGGCAAGTTGAATTTTACCTTGACCTTTGAATGACCTTGACTCTCAAGGTCAAATTATTAAATTTCTCTAAAATTGCCATAACTTCTTTATTTATGATTAGATTTGATTGATACTTTGACAAAACTACTCTTACCTGACATACCACAATAGACTCCACCCAAACCATCGCCCGTACCCCCCCCCCAACCCCCCCCCCTATTTTTTTTTTTTTTTTTTTTTTTTTAAGATCATCTCACAAATGACCACCACACCCTCACACTATAACCCCCCCCACCCCACCCCCTCCCCAATTTTTTTTTTAAACGGTTAAAAAACAAAACTATTTATTTTGATTATTTATGTTTGAAATACCGTCCAACCATCGCACCCAAGAATCCCCCCCCACCCCCCCTCCCCCCACCCGAACCCCCCCCCCCCCCCCCCTATTTTTTTTTTTTTTTTTTTTTTTTTTTAAGATCATCTCACAAATTACCACCACACCCTCACACTATACCCCCCACCTCACCCCCCCCCCCCCATTTTTTTTTATGAAACGGTTAAAAAACACAAATATTTATTTTTATTATTTTATGTTTGAAATACCGTCCAACCATCGCACCCAAGAATCCCCCCCCCCCCCCCCACCCCCCGATTTTTTTTCCCCTTTTTTTCGCATTTTTGGAAGAAAATGTAATAAATGTCCACACCCCCACACAATGCACCGCTCTTCACTCCACCCCTCCCTCCTTTGTGATTGAAAATGAGAGTCCCTTAACCTTTAAAAAGAAAATAGATGAGCGGTCTGCACCCGCAAGGCGGTGCTCTTGTTTTTTAAAGATGCAATACTATTGTCTGCAAAAATAACTGAACAAAAAGATGTTTAAAGTCCATTGATATTCATTCTTGTTGCTTCTGTAATTTAAGGCCAGAAAGCCAGTATATTTGAAGAGACAGCGCAGGGCGCACCAAAGCGTGAGACTGGGAAGATAGCAGTGTCCTTCACCCAGCGTCAGTTCCCCACCCCTGAGAGGGAGTCAGTCAGACCAATGGAGGATGAGGTAGGATATGAGTGGAAAATAAATGATTACTGGAGCCATTATAGGAGGTGGAACATGAAACCAATATCAGCGCTTGTGTTAAGTGTTTTCTGGGTGTAAATTATGCCACAAAATGGCAGTCATATGTACGTTTCACAAATGTGGAAGTCCCTTGGACTTCCAATAATCTCTATATACAATGTTTTCTTATCTACACTGGGCCCGTATTCACCAACCGATTTTTAGACTTAAGAATAGACTTAGAACCAAGAAAAAAGTGTTCAGTGTTTGAATATATACAGGCCTCCACTGGTGATTATGTCATTAACAAAATGTTCTATATGAAAAATAATATAGAAAGAGGTGTTTACTGCAGAGTTTGATTCAAAATTGAAGATATTATTGAATATTCTAATTTAAAGAATTTTCTTTATTCTTAGACTTAAGTCTAAGAATTGTTTGGTGAATACGGGCCCTGGATATACAAATCTCAACAGTTAATCTTGTCATTCATTCCGTTAATGCGAAAAGAATACACATTTAAGTTTCAAAATAACAATTCACATGTATTTTGTGCTGTCCGTCTGTTGATAAAAGCGTGCCAAAATTTTGATGCATAATGTACAGTGTCAGGTGTTCAGCATGGTTGTATTGTATTGATTTAATTATGTAAAAGTTTTTTAGTTATTTTTAACAAAATAATATTTTAAATAATTTAAGGGCATTAAATGATACATGAAAATAAGTATGTTTGATATAAAAAGGATGTGTAAAGTTTTTATTCGGTACTAGGTAAGATTTACAGAAAGATGAGTTTTTTAATTCTCAGAGAGTCACTTGCATTTTTGCAAGTGTTCTCTTACATTCAATCTAATTATCTTAATTTAAATTCATCTGTTGATAGGTATAAGTTATGAATAAATATGAACAGTGCTTGATACTCGCACATTGCATCACCTTATACACTCTTGTTCAATGGGAATCCCTGAATCCCACAATTCACTTTGTATATGCAATTGAAACATATTTGAAACATGTATGTATCTGGTAATCAACACATACAGTAGGGTTTACTATAATGCTGGAATAAAAGTTGAACTTAAAGCTTTATGTCTCAGACGTGCCAAAACTTTAGGCTTGGAAGTCAGGACTACATGTACCAACTTTTGAAAGCTAGCAGTATCACTGCTGCTTTAGGAAGGATTGGCATTATTTGCTCCCTATCAAGTATTTATGGTAATGTTAGCACACCAAACTTTTTTCATAACCCAACAGGGAGGTTCTATATTGGAGTTAGTCTGACAGTCTCTTTCTGAGAACAAACTGATATAAGTTTTTGCAGCAAGAAATATCGACATTTCTTAAATTGGAATACTTCGTCATATGTAGTCACCATGAAGTGTAGATGTGAAAGACATTTTTTCAATAACATTGATAAACATACTTTAGATTAACGTTTACTCACCTTTAAAACATAGCTGACAATCTATTGAAAATGCTTTTTTTTAGCTCATCTATTTTTTGAAAAAAAAGAGCTATTGTCATCATATCATGAGGGTACTGTACCTGGCAAGTTGAATTGATCTTGATCTTTGAATGACCTTGACTCTCAAGGTCAAATGATTAAATTTTGCTAAAATTGCCATAACTTCTTTATTTATGATCAGATTTAATTGATACTTTGACATAACAACACTTACCTGACATACCACAACAGACTCCACCCTAACCATCCCCCACGCTCACCCCAGAATCCGCCCCCCCCCCCCCAATTTTTTTTTTTCCCCCCATTTTTTTTATTTATGAAAGATCATCTTATAAATGACCCACACCCTCACACTATACCCCCCTCTCACCCTTCCCCGACCCGACCCCCCCCCCAACAACAAAATATTGTTTTTTTAAACATGGTTAAAAAACACAAATATTTATATTTATTATTGTATTTTTGAAAGACCTTCCAATCTTCCCAACCTTGAATCCCCCCCCCCCCCCCTTCCACCAAAATTATTTTTTTTTGCATTTTTTTCTTTTAAAAAGAAAAATAGATGAGCCGTCTGCACCCGCTAGGCGTGCTCTTGTTTAATATACACCACAATATGAGATAGGGCAATATAAGCTTTTCTAAAATTATGTCTATACATGCACATACAATTGGAAAATGTAGAAAATGTCTTATTGATTATGGATATCCAAACTTGGTTTCTCTTTTTCACTATAGTTAAAGAAGCAAGCCGAAATGGATTTCATGTAATTTTTAGTGTTTCCAGTGATTTATACCTTTATCCCATAAGAAGCAAAGTGAAAATGTGCAAACAGCATATAACCAGAACAGCCTGCAAGTAACTCGCAGTCTGTTCAGGTTTTATGCTGGTTGCTGCTCATACTGTGCTTAGATACTGTATCTAAGGTATGAAACTGAAACCTTTTAAACTTGGATCTTGTAAGAAAGGCCTTTAATAAAATTGAACTTTATGAGGGACTAGAAATGCATCAAAATACGTATCTAAGTGGTAGAGGGTAAAGAAGAAGCCAAACTAAATTGGTTGTTGTGTTTCTTTTTTGCAGTGGCTCAAGAAGCAGGCTGAGGCGAAACGTATCATAGAACTGGAGGATGAGAATCTCACAGAGGAAGAGCGCAATCCAGTCTGGCTCAGAGATAAGGGGAAGTAAGTGTGTACAGCCAATGTTGGCTCAGAGATAAGGGGAAGTAAGTGTGTACAGCCAATGTTGGCTCAGAGGTAAGGGGAAGTAAGTGTGTATAGCCAATGTTGGCTCAGAAATAAGGGGAAGTAATTGTTTACAGCCAATGTTGGCTCAGAGATAAGGGGAAGTGTGTACAGGGAATGGTGGAAAGTTCGAAATATAGATTAAATTTGCAGGAATTATTTTCTTATTAAATATAAGTGGATTTTTTGTTTAAAAAAAAAAAACTTTCAGGACTTAATGTAGTATAAAAGAAACAAAATTCATTAGAAATACTTGTAGCATGTCAAATATATTGCCAGGAAATCTAGATATAAATAGCTAGTGCTTTGGTTAAATAAGATTTTTATTTTAAAACTAGGTGGAACATAATTTATTTACTTTCGTTATTCAAACTTTAATAATACTAATATAATAAAGTACACTTGCTCATAATAATGTGCATATTACCTTTATTCTTGTTATAAATCAAGATAAATCTTTACTTTAATGTTTTGTAATTGTTTGCAGTGAGTTCCATGTTTTGTAATTGTTTGCAGTGAGTTCTTCAAAGCTGGGAACTATGAAGCCGCAGTCAATGTGTACTCCCATGCCTTGAGACTAAACAACACACTGTACTCGTATCCTTTCAGTTTAAGAAGATTTAAGAAATAGTAAGGTATCCATTTTTTGCTGATGTAAATCTTTCACAAATTTGATGTTTAAAATAAATTTAATTTTTAGCCACTGTCCATCAACAATAAGTTTATAAACGCTTAAATGACATCAGTGCCAACAAAAGAAAAAAAATCCACAGCATAGTATTTTATGGTAATATTTACATTTCATCATGCCTCTGTTCAAAAGAGCTTTATACTTAAGTAGAATACTTACTGTAGGCTGTAGCTTATTTATTACAGAGGCATCAGTTGCTATAACATGAATAGCAACAAGAAGAAAATACCAAATGAAAGCTCGGCAGTTTTCGGAGCAAACCCGAGGTATTGTCATAGCCAGCTCGTCGTCCGCCGTCCGCCATAGGCGTCGTGCTAAAACCTTAACATAGGCTCTAAAATCAAAAAGCTTCCACCTACAACTTTGAAACTTCATATGTAGATGCACCTTGATGAGTTCTACACGCCACACCCAGTTTTGGGTCACTAGGTCAAAGGTCAAGGTCACTGTGACCTCTAAAAAAAAAAAATCTGACAAGCTTTCGCCGCCGAGCGTAGGCACCCGTTATGCAGTGCTCTTGTTTGTTATGTGACAGATTTAGATGAATGGAACATTTAACATGCATAGTTTCAAGAGTTAAAGGAACTTGTTAACAGTTTTGCTAAATGATAATTAAAAAATATATATATCATAGATTAAAAAAAAATGTATGAATTATATTAAAAAAATAAAACAATCATTTGTTTGGTGAAGAAAGAGACCCGAGCTAAAATAAAGTTTGGAAGATTTCTCTTTAACCCATTTATGCCTAGTGGACTCTCCCATTCTTCTAAATTGGATCAATTTATTTCCAAAATTAGGGATGTCTAGTATATTATTTTTTTACATGTATATTAAGAACATTTCTTACAGAAATTCATTTAAGCAAACAGCGCAGACCCTGATGAGAGGCCGCATCATGCAGTGTCTCATCCGGGTCTATGCTGTTTGCCTAGGCCTTTTTTCTAAACGCTAGGCATAAATAGGTTAAAACTATAAGCATTCCAGCTACAACATGCTTCTAGCAGAACCAGATTAACTTCCTTAACTACTTGAAGATGTTACTCCAACCGAGCAGCCTGTCATCTGAAAATGCGAAACTTCTTTAAGTGTATTGAAGATGCATCAAGGGTAGGTTTCTTAACATTATTACTATGTTTCTTGTGAAACAAGCATCGAAGTGATTATTGAAAAACTTTTGAAAACTGCAAGCTGTGATTTCTGATATTTATACTTGTTTGTATAAAGCTTTTTTATCTGGTTTGATATTAAGAAACCCATTCTTAGTCCAAGAATAGTTAAGTAAAACTGAAATAAACATTTTTCTAATGGAAAAGCAAGCAAGTCACTCATTCAACTAGATAAATAAGTGTTGATAGTAAAATTTAGATTTATAGCCCTTGGGTGATCTATTAACAATTAAGTACTTTCTATTCTCTTTCAATCATCCTACATTAAACCTGATTAATTATATGCATTAACAGAACAAGTATTGCTGATAGCCAACAGTGGCCATTACTAGTACACAAACTCTCTTTGTACTTAGAAGTAATAACATTCATTTGTGAAAAAGAGCACAAATAACAGATAAATTGACCTAAATAGGTTGTTCAATTTTTGTAAATAAAATCCCTAACTTGTGTATGCACAATTGAAGGCCCTAGAGCTCTTGGTTCCTGCTGTGCCACAGAATGCAGACAATCGGCTCAAGTGTCATGTGCGGCGGGGAACGGCATTCTGTCAGCTCGAGATGTATGTAGAAGGTAAGCCTGATAACAGAGTTTGCTAGTTAATTCATGTTTTTGTTGTTTTTTTTTAAATTTCAAACAGTTTTAAAGTCATCTCACATTGGTCACTTAATCCTTTGCATGCTGGGAAATTTGTCGTCTGCTTAAATGTCGTCTGCTGAATTTCTAAAATTAGCATTTCTTCGATTTTTTTC
Organism: Dreissena polymorpha; assembly: GCF_020536995.1. Classification (NCBI taxonomy): domain Eukaryota; kingdom Metazoa; phylum Mollusca; class Bivalvia; order Myida; family Dreissenidae; genus Dreissena; species Dreissena polymorpha. Next base: position 134,825,694 of record NC_068357.1, on the reverse strand, counting down.
AAAGAATACTATCAGAATAGCAAACAGTTTGGATCCTGATGAGACGCCATGTTCTGTGGCGTCTCATCTGGATCCAAACTGTTTGCAAAGGCCTTTAAAATTCGGTTCCACACTGAAAGGGTTAACCAACTAACACTTTTCCTGGGTTAGCTAGTAAACTAAAATGCACATACTCATGCCAGTAATTGACAACTGCATTACTTAAATCAGCAATTAGGGGGAATAGTGGCCATAGAAATATTTATATGACCAAAGCCCACATAACACACTACCAGCTCAGCTAGCCTTAATTCTTAATACTGGATACTCCTTTCATTCCTTATGACTGTAACTACAACAGCTTACTGTATGATATTTCTGTGCCTCTTAGGTCTCCAAGATTACGAGGCAGCCCTGAAGATCGACCCAAACAACGAACAGTTGCGGGCAGATTCTGAGAAAATCAGGCACATCATCCAGACAGAGACTGTGAGCTGAGATCTGCCAAGATGGGAAACCAGTTAAATGAAAAGAGATTTTTGTCAGGTCGAAACAAGTGTTGAGTGCAAAACTGTGTTCTCTGACATTTAATAGAATGTTAAGCCAAATGGTTATTTTCAAGGTTAACTTGAGCCAGATATTTAGTATCAGCATAAAAAAGATCTGATACAAACTGTACACAATATGGACTTGTACAAGCCTGCTCCAATTTTCTATTTTTCTCTCATCAAAAGGAAAAAAATTATACAGAACTCCTTAAAATATATATAAATATATTTTACATATTATTTTTTTTTAATAAATATGTTCGACCTTCTGCTATATTGAGTGTAAGTATTGGAAAAACTGATATTGATACTAAAAATAGATAATCATTTGCGAACATACAACCAGTTTTTAGTTTCATTTTGTTTGTTGAAGACTTCGTATTTTTTTGTTAGCAAATATATACATACATATATATAATGTATTGAAGAATCAGAATGCTCAAACTGTAACTAATTTGTACATTCAGTTTATTGTGAACAGTGTCAAGTTTGTACCATTTCAAACAAAAATGTGAGCCATGTATTGTGTAACTTCAATAGAAAAATCTTAGCCATGTATTGTATAACTTCGATACAAAAATGTAGGCCATGTTTTGTATAACTTCTATAAAAATGTAAGCTATGTATCATATAACATCGATACAAACATGTAGGCAATCTATTGTATAGCATCGGTACAAAAATGTGAGCCATGTTTTGTATAACTTAAATAGAAAAATTTGAGCCATATATTGTATAACATCGTTACAAAAATGTGAGCAATGTATTGTTTAACTTTGCTACAAAAAAATGAGCCATGTATTGTATAACCTTGATAGAACAAGAGCACCGCATAACGGATGCCACGCTCAGCTGCGAAAGCATGTCAGAATTTTTTAATTTTTTTAGAGGTCACAGTGACCTTGACCTTTGACCTAGTGACCCAACAAGAGATGTGTTTGTCAGAAACACAATGCCCCCTACTGCACCGCATTGAAATAACATTTCTATTTATCATTTGATAGGTATAGAAATCATCTTCCTTTAAAGGTTATTACTTCCCTTGAATTTTGTCCAATCCAACCATGGGGGGCGGGGGTCTCACAGTCAATTATGACCATGTCAGACATCACTGACAACCAAGGCCTGTGGTTTAAAAGAGATCATAGCCAGAGTTGATCATGTATCTATGGACATAAGTCCACAGGTATGTGATGAACATCAAAGAAATTATAAGGATATCATTAAAAAAAACTTTGACAAATCAATCATTTGGGTTATAAATAATCAAAATAATAAATCTGTACAGTAACTGTGAAAAGAACTTCAATTCTTGGTAAGGAAATATATAATATGAGATTTATAATTATATAAATTACTTCCCTTGAAAATAATTGTCTGTAAAAAATCTCTATATTTTTAGTAGCAAATAATTAAAAGCCACTACAGTGACTGTAGATTCACCACTCAAAATGTGCAGCTCCATGAGATACAAATGCCAAATATATAAAGTGGCTATGTTCAATATTGAATAATTTTCTCCCTTTTTAAATCTTATTACTTCCCTTAAATCTGTATTTTTTACCATAGACCGTAAAGGATGACCTTGACCTTTTACCACAATGTGTTTGTCAGAAACACAATGCCGCCTACTGCGCCGCTTTGATTTATTTAACAAAAATATATACGTGGGCAGGTCAGACAACTATGTCCATTTAAAGCTTATTACTTCCCTTGACTTTGTTTTTTCGACCCTAGACCTTAAAGGATGATGTTCACCTTGAATTTTACCACTCAAAATGTGCAGCTCCATGAGCTACACATGCATGCCAAATATCAAGGTGCTATCTTCAATATTTAAAAAGTTATGGCCAATGTTAAGGTTTTAGCACTACGCCTACGACGGACAACGCGCTGGCTATGACAATAGCTCGGGTTTTCTCCGAAAACAGCCTCGCTAAAAATGTGAGCCATGTATTGTATAACTTGGAAACAAAAATGTAAGCAATGTTTTGTATAAATTTAATAGAAAAATGTGAGCCATGTTTTGCATTACTTCGATAATAAAATGTGAGCAATGTTTTGTATATATTTAATAGAAAAATGTGAGCAATATATTGTATTACATTGATACAAAAATGTGAGCCATGTTTTGTACAACTTCGATAGAAAAATGTGAGCAATGTTTTGTATAATTTCAAGAGAAAAATGTGAGCAATATATTGTATTACATCTATACAAAAACGTGAGCCATGTATTGTATTAAGTTGATCAATACAAAATTGTGAGCCATGTATTGTTTAAACTTTGATACAAACCCTTTAGCCATGAATTGCTCTTCATACAATTTATTTAACTCTGCTTCTAAAATATGGTGCTGAATGCAAAACATCCAGAAATTTATTATGATTGTGTGTACAGTCACACATTTTCTTTCATAATTACAAATTATTTCATTGACATGTCTCATTTTTTACTGTATTTATTTTATTATTTATGATGGAACATGTTTTTTGTTTGATGTTTGTATAATAAACTTTAAGCAATTGTTGTTACTTGTTTTCAGGTGTCTTTAGTTTTGAGGCATTCACAAATGGTGACCTGTTTAGTTTATTTCTTTTAAGCCATGATTTTGAATGAAAAGGGAAATACATCCTTGGGTTTTAACGTCTTTTTGATTTTAAATGATATTGCATAATAAAGTTGTATTTTCAAATATAAATTTGCTTCTTAAGAGATAGTTTAAAATCAAATATAATAATTTGCTACTCATCAATCTATAATAAATAAACATGTACAGACATCATTAAAAATGAAATAGTTCTAAAACGATTGCAAAATAAAGCTGTGCAGGCATTGTTACTATTTCATTCAAATGTATTTTGGGTGTACATGCATGCAGACCAAGCTTGTTTATAGTGAATAACTTGAGTTTGGATGGACGTAGAGCATGGATATTTTTTGTTTACATTGTTTGGGAGTTAATTTGAGGCAAGAAGAGTAAAGATAAAGGTAATTGTAATTTAAAATTGACTTAAAATTTGAAAAATGGTTTTTGCTTAATAACTAGAGTTTGGACAGAAATATTGGGCTTGTTTTTTAGTAGCTTACAAAGATAAATTGCTTTTTATTTCATCTGTGACTGGTTGGGTTAAGGTAAATGTCACTGCTTCTGTTTAAAGCTTGAGAAAAACTGTTTCTGGTCAATAGCGGGAGTTTTTATGAGGTTATTTTATCTGATGTAGGTGGCTTACATGCAGGACTAGCTTGGCATTGAGTTTGGTACAAGTGGAATCAACGGCCAGGTCACACTCACCTAAAATATAAAAACTCTTGAGTTTTAATGGAAGTAACGCACTTAAACCCAGCTTGTGATTTAAAAAGTTGATGATTGGCATGTTTAAAACCTATTTTTGTGGCGTTGCTTTGCTTATTTTTTATTGTAAACTTAAGTCAGAAATCTTTTTTTAGTAATATCACAGTAAAACATATTGGCTGTCATATCATAAATTCTTTATTATAAAAGCCGACTTTCTTCACACTTACAATTAGAAGTACATTTGTTAGCTCATTATTGCAATGTGGCCTTTGTGCATTTTCATATGTTTTTTCTATGCCTTGCAGCCGAAAGGTCTCAGATTCGATCCCCATTGATGGAGCATTCTTTAGATCTTTTCAAAGACACCAAGTAGTGGTTATTCCCAGGAAACAGACTCAACAGTCTCTCTATAAGGCCAAGTCTTTCAAAACTATAAAGCTCACATGAGAAGGTCAAAACTAATATCTATCATATCAGTTTCAATATCAGCACTTTTGGGGGCATTTTGTAGCAGGCTTTTCTTCTATATTTTCTTTCTTCACATTTTACAAAACATTGAAGTTTCTATTTTTACTACAAGTCCAATTTCTTCACAATCTCCTCTACGATAGCGTCACATGGCCTGTCAATATCCAATACTATTCCATTTTCATCTTCAGCAAGAGGCTCTAAAGTATCAAGCTGGGATCGCAACAGAGTTTGAGGCATGAAGTGACCCTGACGACCTTCCAGCCTTGACCTTAACACACTTTCCTCACCAGCTAGGTGAATAAACACTAAATCAAGACCACCCTCTTCTACATGGTCACAAACATTCTGGACTTCACTTGTAGAGTTTTCGGCAGATGTCTTAGGTCTGTCATAAGTGGCTCCGTTTCTAAGAATATTGCGATATTGTTTCTTTAATGCTGAGCAAGTGACAATACCTGACTGGCTGCTGAGTTTTAAACTGAAATTATTTAAAACCAGACTTAGGAAGTTACATAAAATAAATGTGTGTCACATATTTTAATAACCATGGACAAATAGCTCCGACTTCATAACAATCTCTTCTTCTGAATATTTCTTAATTTTCCATGTTTACCGATAATATGAATGTTACAATACCTTTAAAAGACCTAGTACTTGTTAATGAAACCCACAATAAATTGTTAATTCTTTCAAAGTCTGTACAATATCTCTTTGAAATACATTCAAAGTTTTAATGTATGTCATACCTGTTCAAATGCTGATAAATGGCGTTTAACCAAGGCATTCTGTCCTGAAAAGAAAGGAAACAGATCGGAGGTGGTGTTAAACAAGAATATCAGTGAAACTAGTGGATGCTCCACGATGATGCGCTTTGTCAATCTATGTGATAATAACCACCTAAAAAAATCTATTATTAGCCTCGATGACCTTGACCCCAGTGACCTCAAACCTCATCAAAAGGTAGAGGTACATACAAGGTACCTACATGCCAAATATGTAACAGATCGGTCAAATATTGCAGGCACTATGAGAAACTGTAACAAACTTGTGACTGAAAAATCTATTTTTAGCCATGATAACCTTGACCCAAGTGACCTCAAACCTCAACAAAAGGTAGAGGTCCATAAAAGGTACCTACATGCAAAATATGTAAGAGAATGGTAAAATATTGTACGGGCTATGAGAACCTATAACAAAATTGTGACGGAAAAATCTATTATTAGCCTTGGTGACCTTGACCCCAGTGACCTCAAACCTCATCAAACGGTAGAGGTCCATGAAAGGTACCTACATGCCAAATATGTAAGAGATCGGAAATATATTGAAGGTGCTATGAGAAACTGTAACAAAGTTGTGACATCAAAGTATATTATTTGCCTCCGTGACCTTGACCCCAGTGACCTCAAACCTCATCACACAGTAGAGGTCCATGCAAAGTACGTACGTGCCAAATATGTAAGAGATCGGTAAAATATTTAAGGCGCTATGAGAAACTGTAACAAAAGTGTGACAGAAGGAAGTAAGGAACTTCAAACTGGCAACTATATGCGCCCCGAAAATTTTCGGGGAGCATAATAATATTTGGTAATTAACTTTTCTGGACTTGATCTCAATCACTAAAACAGTGTCCTGTACGTTTATTATTCATATTGCAGCAATGAGATGGATGTGAATTAAAAATTGACCTGGGGACATGAATTCCACATGTTAGTTTAGCACCACCAAAAACTGACCCACTCTGTTGATAGTCTTATCTATCATGCAGTAGTTTTTTGTTGATTGTATTTCTTAACCCTTTTAAATACCACTTAGATACGTTTTTGACGCATTTGTAGTCCCTTAGAAAATTAATTTAATAAGGACTTTTCTTACTAGATTCAAGTTTATATAAGGCTTCATTTCCTACCCTTAGATATTGATGATCAGCAAGCAGCATAAAACCTGAACAGACTGCAAATTCCTCGCAGGCTGTTCTGGTTTTATGCTGTTTGCACATAGCCCTAAACCAGGAGAAAGTTAAAATTATTAACACTTTTTCATTAAATAAGAATTTGTCAACCAGATGCATTGATTTTTTTGAATTTGGATCAAACCATACACAATAAATGCTAGAAAAAAATCTTTATGAATTTCAAATGATAAGTTGCTGGAATGGCAACGGGCTTATGAAGCCACAAGAGTGGTATATCACAAGAAATGAAAGCTTATTTAAACAAGAGCTTTCAAACTTAGAGCTTATTGAAAAGTGAGCCTATTAAAATGCATGATTATTGAAATGAGAGCTTATTGAAACAAGTGCTCATTAAAAACAGGAGCTGATTGAAATGAGTTTATTCAAACAAGAGCTTATTGAAATGTGAGCTTGTTGAAACAATAGCTCATTGAAAAGAGAGCTTCTTGAAACAAGACATTTTGAAACCAGAGCTTATTGCAATGAGAGCTTATTAACGTTACAGCCTATTGAACTGAGAGCTTGTTTAAATTAGAGTTTATTTAAACGAGAGCTTGATGAAGCAATAGCTTATTGAAACAATAACTTATTTAAAGGAGAGCTTATTGAAACTAGAGCTTATTAAAACAAGAGCTTATTAAAACTGGAGCTTATTTAATTGAGAGCTTATTGAATAAATAGCTTATCAAAATGAGGTGTATTAAAACAAGAGCTTTTCGAAACAAGACCTTATTAAACTGAGAACTTATTGAAATCCGAGCTTATTCAAGAGCTTGTTGAATCAAGGGCTTATTGAATCAAGAGCTTATTAAAACAAGAGCTTTTAAAAACAAGAGTTTATTGAAATGAGACGTTATTCAAACGAGAGCTTATTAAAATGAGTGCTTATTGAAACAAAAGCTTACTGAAACAAGAGCTTATTAAAACTGGAGCTTATTTAATTGAGAGCTTATTGAAACAAGAATTTATTAAAATGAGAGCTTATTGAAATGAGAGCTTATTGAATTTAGAGCTAATTGAAACAAGACCTTATTAAACGAAAACTTGCTTATTGAAACAGGAGCTTAGCAAACTGAGAGCTTATTGAAACAACACCTTAATAAAATCGGAGCTTATTGAAATAAAAGCTTATTGAAACAAGATTTTATTAAAATGAGAGCTTTTTGAAATGAGAGCTTGTTGAAATGAGAGCTTGCTGAAGTGAAAGCTTATTGAAACAAGAGCTTAATGAAACAAGTGCTTAATAAAACATGAGCTGACTGATACAAGAGCTTATTGAAATAAAAGCTATTGAAGCGACAGCTTATTAATGGGCTTCAGGACTTTTTCACACTTTGTGGTTTAGGAAAACTGATGCTATTACCAACTTGCATGCAAAAAGTCATTTTTGTTCTAAATTTTGTCAAGGTCTTCTTTGAACATCTTTGATTTGCTGACGTTTTAATGATTTCATGAAAAGTTCCATATTTGAGAGTGATAACTGGTATCATCCTTAAACAGGTATCATGAGCATTTCTGTGCTTACATTTTTATTTGAAATATCATTATAATTATTTGGAAGCAAAATGCAATGTAGATCAACATGTGTAATATACAATGTAAATCGCATATTTCAAGAAAACCTATTAAAGCAAGATTATACGCTTTTTATATGTGTTAAATTGTAATATATTGATAAAAATATGTTACAATAACACAAAATGAGCAAGAAAAATTATTCATTTTTGACAAATTTCATAAAATGCAGCAAAGACAAATTAGCGCCCTTAGCTGATTGTGACGAAGATATTTCGTACATATTTTCCTACAATAACCGAAGCATTCGTCTTTTTATTAGGATCAGAGTAAGTGTTTGTGTGTCGTATGAATGTATATCGTTGCAGGAATTTAAAATGAACCGTTAAACTAAATTTAGATTCACATCGTACATGCATGATATACATGCTGGTCAATTCGACTGTACAGACATTTTCGATTTCAGAATTAAATATCTGGCTTATTTCGCGTTTTACGACACATTTTCTTCTTAACTTTTATTTTAATTCATATTGAAATATATGTATAATAAGTTTTTTACACATTTGATATAAATTCATATATATTTGACAAAATCCTATAATCTCACTTTAAAAACATAATAGTTTATTTGCATACTTTACTTTACAAAACCCCAATACTTTGCAAATTCAGGAAACTCTAATCTAATGTTATATTCCTAATAAATACTTCAAGTTTAGTAAAACAAGAGGGCCAAGATGGCCCTTGTTCACTCACCTGAGAGGAGTCGGTTCATTCAATCTTTACCACATGTCAAACTTGACCTAGATATTGTCCAGACAAATATCCTGGTCAAGTTGAACCAAAACTCTGGCGTATGGAGTGTTATTGTTTTTTTAAGATTTGACCTTGTTACCTATATTTTGAGTTAACCCCCCTTTCCAAACATCAAACTTAATTGCTTACAAAAATAACAAGGGCTGTTTGTAAAACATGCATGCCCCCCATATGGGCTGTCAGTTGTATTGGCAGCCATTGTGTGAATACGTTTATTGTCACTGTGACCTTAACCTTTTACCTAGTGACCTGAAAATCATTAGGGGTCATCTGCCAGTCATGATCAATGTACCTATAAAGTTTGATGATCCTAGGCCTATGAGTATTCTTGAGACATCATCCGGAAACAATTTTACTGTGTTGAGTCATCGTGACCTTGACCTTTGACCTAGTTACCTGAAAATCAATAGGGGTCATCTGGTGTCATGATCAATGTACCTATGAAGTTTCATGATCCTAGGCGTAAGCTTTCTTGAGTTATCATCTGGAAACCATTTTACTGTGTCCGAGTCACTGTGACCTTGACCTTTGACCTAGTGACCTGGAAGTCAATAGGGGTCATCTGCGAGTCATGATCAATGTACCTATGAAGTTTCATGATCCTAGCTAGGTGTAAGCGTTTTTGAGTTATCATCCGGAAACCATTTTTCTAAGTTGAGTGACCTTGACCTTTGACCTAGTGACATGAAAATCAATAGGGGTCATCTGCGAGTCATGATCAATGTACCTATGAAGTTTCATGATCCTAGGCATAAGCGTTCTTGAGTTATCATCCGGAAACCATTTTACTGTTTCCAGTCACCGTGAACTTGACCTTTGACTTAGTGACCTGAAAATCAATAGGGGTCATCTGCGAGTCATGATCAATGTACCTATGAAGTTTCGTGATCCTAGGCGTAAGCCTTTTTGAGTTATCATCCGGAAACCATTTTACTGTTTCGAGTCAACGTGACCTTGACCTTTGACCTAGTGACCTGAAAATCAATAGGGGTCATCTGCGTGTCATGATCAATGCACCTATGAAGTTTCATGATCCTAGGCGTAAGCGTTCTTGAGTTATCATCTGGAAACAATCTGGTGGACGGACTTCTAGAGTGTTCACATGTTTTCACTAAATACATATAGAGAAAAATGCCCCGCACACTGGCGGCCATGTTTTTTCACCGATCCGGACCATTTTCGAACTCGTCCGAGATATCTATAAAACCAAAGTTTTGACCAACTTTCATGATGATTGGGCAAAAATTGTGACTTCTAGAGTGTTTACAAGATTTCTCTATAGCCAAATAGGGAAAACTGCCACTATATACATATAGAGAAAAATGCCCCGCACACTGGCGGCCATGTTTTTTCACCGATCCGGACCATTTTCGAACTCGTCCGAGATATCTATAAAACCAAAGTTTTGACCAACTTTCATGATGATTGGGCAAAAATTGTGACTTCTAGAGTGTTTACAAGATTTCTCTATAGCCAAATAGGGAAAACTGCCACTATATACATATAGAGAAAAATGCCACGCCCACTGGCGCCCATGTTTTTTCACCGATCTGGACCATTTCGAACTCGTCCGAGTTATCAATAAAACCAATGTTTTGACCAACTTTTATGATGATTGGGCAAAAATTGTGACTTCTAGAGTGTTTACAAGATTTCTCTATAGCCAAATAGGGAAAACTGCCACTATATACATATAGAGAAAAATGCCACGCCCACTGGCGGCCATGTTTTTTCACCGATCTGGACCATTTTCGAACTCAACTGAGAAATCAATTAAACCAATGTTTTGACTAACTTTCATGATGATTGGTAAAAAATTGTGACTTCTAGAGTGTTTACAAAGTTTCTCTTTAGCCAAATAAGGAAAACTGCCCCGCCCACTAAGGGCCATGTTTTTCAACGGACCGGAACCACATTTGAACTCAACCAAGATATCATTAAGACTAACATTTTGACAAAGTCACATGAAGATTGTGCATGAAATGTGACTTCTACAGTGTTTACAAGGTTTTTCTTTTTTTTGACCTAGTGACCTAGTTTTTGACCCAGCACGACCCAATATCAAACTCGGCCAAGATTTCATTGGGACAAAGCTTCTGACCAAGTTTCATGAAGATGGGACAAGAAATGTGGCCTCTAGAGTGTTTAAGAGCAAATGTTAACGGAGGGACGGACGGACGTACGACAGACAAAGACCGGTCACAAAAGCTCACCTGAGCAATCAGATGAGCTAAAAACATCTTAATAAGACTTTGCTTACTTGATTTCAGAAGCATTGAACATTTCCTTAGAATCTTCATGTCTAGTATTACAAACATTATCATATAATAAATAAATCAATTTATTGATTCATGTTAGACAAAACATTATGAGTACATTAATGGAGGAATTTAATATTACCTCATCAGTCAAGGGCAGCCCTTGAGACATTTTGTTCTTGTTTGATTGTGAATGAAAGTCGTCTGCATCAGCAAACATCCAACCAGTCTGAAAATACACAAAAATGCACCATCTACTGATACAATACAATCATTTTATTATTCCCCACAGATAAAGGGATAAAGAAGTGGTAGATCTTATTCTCACTGCTTGTACAAGTGTGCATGCTTTTGTCCATCACACTCTTAAGGGTGCAACGCCTACATTTTGCCACATTTTGCGCAAATTGTAAAATTTGTGTGGTTAAGTTCTTGTTTGAGAAGTTATTGTCCTTTGTTAAAAAACAAAACATATAAGCTTCTATGCGCAACTTCTATATTTTGTGTGCAATGTTTGCTAAGCTATAAAAATAGAATAATCTCCAACTGCTAAGGAACATATTGTCATGTAGGTTAATTACAAATAAAAGCTTCTGAGCACAGTTGCGAATTATTACCTTTAAACAACAAAGCATCTTGTTTCAAGTTAGTTTTCATATTTAATGTTTTTTTTATAAACATTTTTACTAGTACAATGTATCATAATTGCTAGTTTAATTAAGTTTTCTTTTTTAAGATGATTATAATTGTTCACAAGCAAACATTTATATTACTGCTCAGTTGATGCTGGATATTAAGTACCATTGGCAGAAAAATATACAAGTTTTGATTATTTTATTTGTTCAAACTTTGTCTATGAATAATGATAATTTTAGGGATTAGGAGCACTTGCTATCAGACAGACTGCATATACACGTATGGTGCACAATCCATGTGGTGTCTAAAAGTATAATGTTTTGTTTAAAGCGGGTATATACGATCTTGTAAAATATTTATTTATTAATATAAAATGTGTAAAAACTTATTATACATATATTTCAATATAAACTAAAATAAAAGTTAAGAAGAACATGTGTCAAAAAATGCTAAATAAGCCAGATATTAAATTCTGAAATCGAAAAAGGCTGTACAGCCGAATTCGCCAGCATGTATATCATGCATGTACGATGTGAATCTAAATTTAGTTTAACGGTTCATTTGAAATTCCTGCAGCGATATCGATTCATACGACACACGAACACTTACTAAAAGGACGAATGCATCGGTTATTGTAGGGAAATAATTACGAATTATCTTCGTCACAATCGGCTCGGGGCGCTAATTTGTATTTGCTGTATTTTATAAAATTCGTCTTAAATGTATCATTTTTCTTGCATATTGTGTGTTATTATAACATATTTGTATCAATTTTTTACAATTCAGCACATATAAAAATCGTATATACCCGCTTTAAACGTAAGATTTCAAAACATGACAGTTTCATGCAAGAGTTATGATTTATATAAACACTTTCAACAAACTCATTCCACAATACTTCACGGCTGTTGTTAATTCCCGTTTACGGTAATTACCTTTTAAAATGACTTACTTTTTTGGCCAAAGCTTCACCAACTGTCGTCCTGTAAACATAAGATTGTTTTAATGGTGAAAATTAAACTAAAATGTATAGACAGGGCATAGTGTTGGTAAATCTGGTCAGAGCTTCTTCTCACCATTGCATTACACAGTAAAATTTAGAATTTTAATTTCCATTTACTTTAAAGCAGGAACAAATTACTCTGTTTAAATGTATTACTTTTGAACAATAATTGATATACCCTACATAAAACATAAAGACATCAGTTCAATTGAAACAAATTCATTGCTATTAAAACTCAATTGCAAACAGTGTGATTGGATTTCAAAAAAAGGATACTCTTTTCCCTTAAAAAGTATGCATTTAATGGTTTAATGTCAATTATGTACTGTTTTGAAAAAAAGTTTGACATATATTTCATTTGATAAACATATATAAATGTTTGTAGGCACATAAAAATCAGTTGTATTAGAGAAATCAATAAAAATGAAATATACATGAAGAGATGCAATATGCATGCAGGCTATCAATAGACTCATATTTATATGAGGTTGATTACATCTAAGTATTTGGACTAGATACCAATAATGTGACATTATTGCAGTAACATTTTCACGAAAGTTCCAGGTAAGATACTTTTATAGGAGTTTGTTCATTATGTACTGCAGCCTGCAGGTGTGTATTAAACATTAATTAATTTCAGCAATATAGCATTGTCACCAGATACATTTGTTTCAAAAAATGAATATCGTTTGATGGAGCATTTTAATACATGTAAGGGCCTATGCGATGTGTTATAAACATAAATAAACGTGACTTAACGTCATACATGTACATACTCCTATATGTAGTTGTTGTGGACTCTGTTCCATACAAAAAAGCTCAGAATCCACCGATTACGTCTATTTATTAATCTATCTAGTCTATCTATAAATGAAAGTGACATGTACATTTATGATATATTATTAATCTGGTGATAACAATTTTCCTATCGTTTTAATCACATTTATCTTACGTATATAGTTACATATTCTGTACTTTTGTATAATTATACGTGAAACAATTACTTTCCACATCCACATACACCAATAACAACGACAATCATTTCTGTTTTAGGGCGATCAAAAAAAGTGAAGCTACTTTCAGTTTCACTCAACCTTGACCCATATTGAACAGTCATTAATGAGATCATTTCATTCTAAAAAGAGGCAACGCGGAAGTGTTGTTTTCTCTACAGCAAAGTAGAAGTGATCATTGAAAATTTATTAAAGTTTGCATAAATAATATATTGTTTATGACACTTTCTACAAAATGGATACAGTTTGTGTCGCATATGCATAAAATTAACAGCAATGATTCACGCACGTGATAGCATAATCGGGCACCTGCTTGTAACCTTGACCTTTGTAGTTGATCATGTGACTCAGAGTTTCCTTCAAGCGGTTAGAAAGAATTTGATCAAAGCGTCGGAGTGACCGGTGTTGTTTTCGTGGATTAAAATGACACTTTTTCGAAAAAGTAAGAGTAAAGGGGACTTGCAACAGGAGTTTCAGACAACTGTACGATTCCTTGATGATTCGGAACCGATCCAGTTGTCGTTTACGGTAAGTTTTCGAGGCATTCAAAGGAAATGAGAAGAAAGTTTCACCTGTAAAAATCGCCTTTGCATTGTGCACTGATGCGTGAACGTATTGAGTGTATGTGTAACGTTATATCATAGTATCGAATAATATGATGTGTTGTTTGATAAGTTTCGTTTAATAAAATGTTGCCTAAATGCTTCAATGAACAAATAATAAATACAACATGTGCTAAATAGATTTTTTTCCAAATTATTAATACTTTATTCACTTTCTTCCTTTCGGTGACCTTATCAGGAAAAAGTAGGACCCTTCATGATTAATAATGTAAATTGTTTAGGTACCAGTTCAATTGACCCATCTGTTAATGTTTTTGCTTTGTTACATTGGCCAAAAGGTCTTAAGGCCAAAATAAATGCATACGTTATCTCATTTCAGTGATATTTTTGCCCCAAATTACAGCCTTGTACAGTCCAATTGGTAAAAAGTAAAAAAGGCTGTTTCACAAAGGCAAAAAAAAAAATCCTCCTGAACACATCAAAAGTTCCACAAAAAGTTCCAATGAACTTAATAATTTGTTTATTTAGTATTTTCTTACACAGGGATTTAATTCTGTAGCACTTAATAATATACATATTAAATAGCAGTTAAACATGCAGTTATAAAACATTATTAAACTATTATTTATAATAATATTAATAATGTTTTATGTTCCACAGAATTTTTGTCTGGCGCCCGGGGCTGATAGGTTTGGGAGGGGTGTCCCCTCCCGACGTTGGTTTTAAAAAAAATTAACGTGTCAATCGACGTTCTGTGGTGCGTTATAACTTAAGAAAAACAGCGTCAAAAGACGTCATTTGGTGCGCTATGACTGTTCAAGAAAAGCCTCCAGTCATTAAAAAATATATATTGTTTAATTGTTTTAAAACTTTCCCGCATAGTCTAGATGATAAAATCCCGACTCGAACGATTCCCCAATACATCCGTGTCAACCAGACTCTATAACTGTATGCATGTACTTACCCGATAAAAATCCCGTTTATTCCGTTTTCATAAATCACTTTCTGGTAAATATTTACGATAAAAGCTCTCAATTATTTCTTTAATACAAACCTTGCCATTTTCTATAGTATCAAATAAATTGTAAGTGACTATTTATAGATTTGATGAAATATGCGTCAATCCCCTGACGTGTTGTGTGCTTGTTAAAACGCTCAATACACGCACGCTTTATATGCAAATGACGCAACGTTGTACATGCTGCATAATTTTCACGCTCTTTTTAATTGAGGAAAAGATTTGACACAAAATAAATTTGCACTGCTAATTTGAAGCAAGAATATTTCAACGTTGCGGTAACATTTACATTCGGAAGTGTGTTTCGGATTAAAACGTGTTAACATCGACTAACGGGAATGGGTTTCGGATTACAAATTTAATTATTCCCATTTGAGTTATTAACAAATGTTAACAGTTGCGTTATGAATTCAATGAAAATTTGTTTAAACACTTTACGAGTCGAATAAAATGTTTTGGCGGAATTATGCATGAAATTCACATTGTTCACGAGGATTTTGGCCAGTTGCCATCATCAGTCTTCTAAGTAACTGGCTAAGATTTCTGTGGCAATTACATGTACGTCACGAGTCGTCTGCATGATTAAAGTGTAGGTATTGCCTGCCTACTGCTGTCGCTCATACAAAGCTTGCGCTCTCATTGGCCAATATTGATTTTCTAATACAGCGACGCTCTGCCTTGAGGCGGGCTTTAGGTGGGTAAAGCGACAAAGGATTGTAAATCGGCTTTCAAAATTTTCGGCCAAGTCGATATCGCTTTGATCTAAAGCTGCAATAACTGTCAGAATACACTGATCGGAAAATTTCAGGCGCCCCGGGAACTCTGATTTCGAAATTCAAGCGCCCTGCTGAGGGACCGTTAAATTGCCTGTAGAAAGCACTGTTGTTTATGTCGCCTTTTTTCCCTATCCAAGAGGCACAGGCTGTAAAATATAAAGCGAAAAAATCATTGTATACGATAATTTTTTGTGCACATAATGACATACTTTACAACAAACTCGGTGTATACAAATAAACAAAAACATTTCAGTACTGCTAAATTGCATAAAAATGTATATTATGCGCATAATTTTTTTTATTACGTACTTTTTCACAAATTTTAAGCAGACACTAAAAACATGCAATTGCTAAAAGTTATATTTAATGACAAATTCATTAAATCATCCCGTTTTATCTGGATAAGGAAACCTTTTTATCTGTGGGTTTTTAACTCCATTGGTTCCTCGGTTCTAAGATGAGTTTGGTCATTTCTGTTTAAGTTATGAATTGTTATTGACCTGAATTATTTGAACAGTTATATACCAGTTGTATTTTATTTGTTGTTGCAAAACAAATAATGTCTTCCATAAGTTGGTATTAAAAAATACATTTTATAGCATCAGAAAGGCAGAACGGGGTTAGCTGCAAATTATGTGTACTTTTGGTACACATGGCATTTAAAATATTGCATACTTTCTAATTAAACATTTTACCTGTTAGTTTGATTTTTTAAACATCATTTAAATTTGTATGTTTTCAAAGATTTGACACATTTTAAACAAAATATTGTGTGGCAACATTCACATTGTTTA
The DNA here is from genome assembly GCF_020536995.1 of Dreissena polymorpha. Lineage (NCBI taxonomy): Eukaryota > Metazoa > Mollusca > Bivalvia > Myida > Dreissenidae > Dreissena > Dreissena polymorpha. Next base: position 134,809,052 of record NC_068357.1, on the reverse strand, counting down.
CTCCAACGTGGCCACTGAAACAGGTTCCTGGGAACTTTCAAGCTTACACCAAAAACCGAATATTAAATCCACATTCTCGCATAACAATGCACACCTACTGTATGGAATTTCCAATGTCGATTTCAGGTTCATTTGAGTTCTACTTTCAGAATATATATTTTTAGAAAACTTGTTTAATTCAATGAAAAATAGTCTAACTGGTCAGCAAATGCATGTTTTAACATCAGATTTTTTCACTCATCCTGCAGGATGAGCGCTTTTGGGAAATTCTTTTGTGCTTGTAAGACTTATTTCGTCAATTGGAGCTAACAAGTGAATATTTTTCCCCATAATATAATTCTTACATAAAGCAAATGCTCTCATCCACTTACTACCAAGAGATAAAGTGCCTGTTTGCCAAATACTTAAGTTAAGATTCTCTTTTTGTTCTCTCCGCAAGAGCTATAAAAGTGCATCCAAGTAGTGCACACGTATCAGCAGTGGTGCTGTGTTCAAAGAATTGTCTGGAATTACATCTGAAGTAACATCAAAGTGTTTTGCACTTAAATAATTATTTAGCTTTCACAAATGTTCATAACTTTTTGTACTGAAGTTAAGTATCATCTCTCATTATTAAGCATGATTTAGAATTTTGCTCAGTTTTACTTTTAATAAACATTGTCTTAATTTCATGATTACTCTGTGATCAATATTCATCTGGTAAAATCTTAAGAAAATGTAACATTGTACATGCATGAGCTTGGCAAACCTCTTAGTCTTACACCTAGTAATCTTGGGTTATTTGTACCAGATGAAGTAGAATTAAGCTAGTGCACACAATAGATAGCATGACCAACCTTTTTGGTTATTTTTTTACATATATTATACAGATAATGTCTTAATTCAAAGACACTGTTTGTTTATAACCATACCTCTACAATATGCCAGTGGCAAATATATTTAAACATTCAGTGCCTATTTTATTTTAAGTAATATACACACACTGACAATAACCTCTGTGCAATCACTGAAATAAATTAGCCCGAGTTCAACAAAACAAAACACCTGCACCAGTTGGAGACATATTCATTGAAAGTAAACTTGTTTAGAGTCATATAGGGCAAACATATAACTATTTCCCATACATTTGGTATTGATTTGATTGTGGATATTTTCATATCAAATGTTAAGTAGTTGTGGGCATCTTACTTCAGGTGAATGACATTTACCGTCAAGCTTGGCTGGCCAAAAAAATCTTATTAAAATGCGGTGTTAACATATTGCATACCTAGGCTTAGTAACCACACACATGATTCACATTTCAAGTTCAACAAATTTCCTATACATTGTGTAGGCAAGTGTTAGCATACTGAGTAATGAATTTTTTGGTATTAATCATATTCTCTTCAGATTATGAAGTGTAAAGTGTTCCAACCATGCATCACCTAAGCCTACCTTCAGTATTGATATTCTGATAAATCTATCTCACTCAGTCAGACATACATGTAGCCCGAGCTGGACTATAAATAAAGCTGTTACATTATGTACAGAACTTGAAGACCACAACAAATTGTCCAAGGACTGTTGAACATGTCCTGTGAAGACATGCAAATATCAAATGTTGCAGTTGAATAGGCATATTTGTTCAATCGCATGTTCAAATTGATTATCTGTTCCTTGCAGGCCTGGTTCCTTGAATTGAAAATGCATGTTGTTTGCATAACATTTCATAGCTCCAAATTTGTTATATTAATGTATCGGATCCCATTTCTCTCCATGTTTCTGGTAGTTGGTATCCACTACCAGAAAATGCCGTTAAACATTCATTGAATTATAAAAGTCATATGATAAGATTAAAATCTAAGATTGTTATCAAGAAAATCTAGTCTACATGTAGATAAATGCAGTAATGTAATAGTACGTACATGTATTTACATGCAATTTAAATAGCTGGCAAGGCAACAACAAATTTATCATTTATTTGGCAGAACTCTGCCCCAAAACATTTAAGCGCATAATTGCAATAAAGATACAAATACTTTTAGCCCATTTTGAATATGATAAAAGGCGTTCAAACACTGAAGGCGTTCGGACTGATTATAAAAACAAGTTGCGTACATATTTGTTGAACATATCTGCCAACTCATTTCAGCTTATTCAAATGCTGCCATATTTTACTATTTTCTGTCTCACAAAAAAAACAGTCAATAATGTCATAACCATACATGTATGTGGGTGGGGTGTACCAAAATGAGTGGAAAAACAAGAAAAACAAGAACTCTCTTTTTTTTACATTTTGATGTGCAGCAAAATAGAATGCATGGGCACAAATTATTTATTTTTACAAATGCTGCAATTCTGACAATGAATTGTTTATTGTCTGTTTTTGCATTAAGTCTTATCTAGACATTTACAACAAGCAGCTAAACATGTGAAGTTTTTTTAACTCCTTGCTGTTCAAAAGATGATTACTTTCCTAAATTACGCTTTATGATATTTGCAAAAATATAAGTAAGAATATTTTCAGGTATGTATGGTATGTTTATTCTATAAAGGAGAAAATAGTTGATGTACTTGTATATACGTATAGTTTTATGTAATAGTTATGTGCATATTGTTTTGTAAACTCATAGACCTCAGTGACTTAAAGTAAAATCTTGTTGAAGCGTTCACAAATTTTGAATAAATAATTAAGTACCATATATATATAATTATATATTTTAATTTATATATTTTGTTATTTACTCTTGCTTAGTCTATCTACTTATTGACAAAATAATCTTCAATGGTGTAATTCCTCACTACATACATGTAGGACAGCTTGTACATTGAAATTGTATCCATGCTCCTTTTTAGCTCACCTGAGCACAACATGCTCATGGTGAGCTTTTGTGATCGCTTTTTGTCCGTCCTCCATTGTCCGTTGTGCGTTGTGCGGCGTCAACATTTGCCTTGTTAACTCTCTAGAGGCCACATTTATTGTCCAATCTTCATGAAATATGGTCATAAGATTGGTTTGAATGATATCTTGGATGAGTTTGAAAATGGTTACGTTTGCTTGAAAAACATGGCTGCCAAGGGGCGGGGCATTTTTCCTTCAATGGCTATTGTAAAATCTTGTTAACACTGTAGAGGCCACAGTTATTGTCTGATCTTTATAAAACTTGGTCAGAAGATTCATCCCAAAATTAATTTAGAAGAGTTCAAAAATGATGCCGGTTGGTTGAAAAACATGGCTGCCAGGGGCGGGGCATTTTTCCTTATATGGCTATAGTAAAACCTTGTTAACACTCTAGAGGCCACATTTATTTTTTGATCTTTGTGAAACTTGATCAGAAGATTTGTCCCAATAATATCTTGTTATCTCAGGTGAGCGACTTTGGGCCTTTCAGGCCCTCTTGTTTCTGGATGCACCAAAAGAAATATTAGATGTTCCTATGTCTTCAAAAAAAATATTTGCCTTAGGAATGAAAACTATTTCTAGAATCAAATTCTCTTCACATAATACTTTCAAATTCAGGTAGTCATGACATACATTGTTGAATGTAAAAATATCTTATATATGAAATTTTGCTCATTTTGTTACTTGAAATTTTATTATATTGATATTAAGGTGTTTGGGTCTGTGAATTTGATAAGAAACATTTACAATTACCAGTACATTCTAAAGTTCTAAGGTAAAAAGTTTCAGACGCCATATTAAAGCAGTCATGCTGTCTTGAATCGGGCATGTATGGTACTTGTTATCAGTAGCATAATTAAAGTTAGTCCTATAAGCAATTCAATGATATACAATCAACATGTAAATCCGGCTGATTCTAGCATGAGCCTCTTCTTTCCATTTGGACTTTAAGGTGCCTTTCATTTGCTTGTGTTACTTTGGAGATTTTCAAAAGCAAAAATGCTGCGGATAAAATATGGCTCACTTAATACAGAACTTATGGTAACTACTATGTTCATTTCTTGTTGCATATTCAATATTTGTCATGAGAGATTGTTTTTTGATGGCCTTGATGAGTCCCTTGTCATCTTGAAAGGTTACATGTAAACATTTGTCATTTGTATGGTACTTTAATTAGATCATCATTGTTAGTGAGAAAAACTTGTCAAGTTCAGCTTTAAATGTTCAATATTTTTGGCCTTTCTGAATCAAATAAGGATGACCCTGATATAATTGGCAATAACATTAAAATGTTAATTTATACATGTAGAAAGAACATAATTATTGACAGAATATTACAAAAAATGTTCAGAAAAATAAAAGAAAAGTTTCGTTTGAGAAAATCACAAAAATATGGTCAATTCCATTGGATAATACATGTAAGTGACATGTTTTTTTCCAATTCAAATAATCAAGTATTTTAATATCATTAGTTTAACCACAAACTCTAGATGACAATATAGGCTCCGTGGTTTAACATGGTGATAGTGAGTGCTTTTAGTCTTCCTGACAGTTTTGTGTCCACACCATTTCGCTACTTATTATTAGTGCTCAAACGGGTACCCGAAAAAATCTGAACCCACTGGTCAAAAAAATACCCGCGGATCCGGGTCAAAGTTTTTGCAGATGATACTGGTTCGGGTCGCAAGCTACAAAGAACAAAATTACATGTTAAACGTGTAGTCAGGAAACAAGTGAATTAAAATAATATCCTTTATATTAAGCAGTGTTGTTATTACAAATAGTTATAAATGAATAGAAGTGACACACTAAAATAACGAAACATGTATTATAAATGTATCGACTTCAAAGTAGAAAAGGCAGTTAGAGCTTACAGTGAAATTTATTTTGGCTTCTCTCCTCAAAATAAGACAAGCTTTATTTTTATGTTTTATGTTCCTCTTCGAAGAAGAGGGTGTATATTGTTTTGCTCATGTCGGTCCGTCCACCAGATGGTTTCCGGATGATAACTCAAGAACCCTTACCCCTAGGATCATGAAACTTCATAGGTACATTGATCATGACTCGCAGATGACCCCTAATGATTTTCAGGTCAAAGGTCAAGGTCACCGTGACTCAAACCAGTAAAATGGTTTCCGGATGATAATTCAAGAACGCTTACGCCTAGGATCATGAAACTTCATAGGTACATTGATCATGACTCGCAGATGACCCCTACAGGTCACTAGGTCAAAGGTCAAGGTCACGGTGACTTGAACCAGTAAAATGGTTTCCGGATGATAACTCAAGAACGCTTATGCCTAGGATCATGAAACTTCATAGGTACATTGATCATGACTCGCAGATGACCCCTATTGAGTAAAGTAGAGATATAAAGCGAATTTAAATACGAAATAAACGCTAATCATCTTTTTACTGATATGGCTGAAAAGTGAGCGTCATTTAAAAAATAAACAGAAGTAATAAAGGGTGTAAAACGGCGAAAAATAACTGTCTCAGTATGGACCTCGCCATCATGACTATCACGTGATTACACCCTCTGTTTATGCAGTTCAGTATTTCATTCATAATTAATTAAATCAAAACAATAAAACTTATACTATTCTAAACAATATACTTGACAAATACATGTAGTTGAATATATAAGAACACTTAAACATGCTATGACAATTATTGTAGTTTTATTTTCATTAACTAATGTATTTTCTGACCCAACCCGAATTTTCTCGGGTATTTAAATTTTGACCCGCCAACCCAACCCGAAGAATATTTTGTGAGCCCTACTTATTATCTAGAAACTCATCTTTAAAATTTAACAGTGTTTCATCCAATTCTTGCTTTCACTGTATTTATACTCCCATTTTAATGGTACATGTAAGTAATGGTCTTGTTAGATGAAGGTTTGTTCTCACAAATTACTAACTACCACAGCTTCTAAATTACTGGCTTCTTACCAATATTAATTATTAGTCCTGTTGGAGAAAGGGTGTCATTATGAAGTGATTCAGTGCGAGGAATATCACCCAGATAGAAGGTGCATAATATCTAATTGAATTATCTTATGCTAAGAATTTCTAAGTAACTGTCATGCAGTGTTTGGTTTTTCTCCTTCCCCTCCTTATATAGTTGTCCTGTCTGTACTTTTTAGCTCAGCTGTTTTTGGAGACCTGAGGTATTGTCATAGCCAGCTGGTCATCCGCCGTCCGCCGGTGTCGTGCTAAAACTTTGACATTTTGCTCTAAAATTAAAGTGCTGCCACCTACAACTTTGAAACTTCTTAGATGCACCTTGATGAGTTCTACAGGCCACACCCTTTTTTGGTCACTAGATCAAAGGTCAAGGTCACTGTGACCTCTAAAAAAATATTCTGACAAGCTTTCATTTATTTTAAAATGCACCTGCAGCTGAGCGTTGGCACCGGTTATGCTGTGCTCTTGTTTTATTTTAATGATTGTTATTGTCTTTTTAAAGCTAACACTAGCAAATACATGTAGATACCTTGCAAGCTTGCTCTCTAGAATTGGTGATTATTGTAGGAAAAATTGTATTTTCATTTGAAATATTTCAGTAATGTAACTACCCAGAGGCTGTTTTGACTTACTTAGTATTTAAGTAACTAACTTGCATTTAATGGTAAGTATACTACTCAAAATTTGCTAAGGATCACTTTTTATAGTACATGTGTATGTGTGATTTGAAGTTCACCCCTAGCTAGATTCAGCCTGCGTCACGCATCATTGATGAATCAATACATAAAAATAAAATCAAAAGCACACATTCTAATATCAAAACCTGCAAAATAAAAATTTAAATTTCATTGAATTACATTGAAGATAATGTGAACATAAAAAGTGATCCTTAGCAAATGTTGGGAAGTATATTTAAAAAACCGAACATGTGTTTTAGTATGTGGATAATTATCTTTATCTTCATGTATGTTCTCCTCATTTATTTCAATAAAAAATAAATTTTATGTTGCCTTTGTCTTATCACTTGAGCTCATGAAATAAGTCCTAACACTAGAGGATGGCATTGTGAATAGTACATTAGAAGTTTGAAAATGAATTTTAGATATGTCTTATTGCAGTCTAGAACATGCACTGCTAGTACATGTACATGTAGACAGTAAGAGAATTGTGCTCTTGAGCCTTAGTAAATTTATAGCTATTTTTAAACAAATTTGATTTGTTAATATTTGAGTAGCTAAATTCTGATTAGATAATCATGAATCTATGGATAAAGCAATAAAAAAGATTGGCCTTTTGAAGGTATTGTCAGACAGCTTGCCTTGCATACAGTGAATATTCTAATTGGCAATTTGGTTTAGAATATTTATATAATGTTTGTTCACATCCTTTATATGTAAATATATGTAATAATACAATATGCCCAGTGGCTTTTGTGTGCACGATCATTTCAGGTTACTTTATGTTGCAAGTTGGTTTTAATGAGCAAGTCAATGCCCCTAATTCCTTAAAAGGATGGTAAAATTTCCAGACATCTTTCTTGTAAACAAAGATTAAATCACTCACTTATGATTCCACTGCATTCAATGTAGAGTTGTGTATTTATAAAATCATGAGGAGCCATTTGCAAAACATACATTTTGTATGCAAGCTCTGCTGGTTTGAGAAATATTTAAGCTGAAGCTATAGGGGTGCATTAAAGCTTTTATCCCTATGATAGTAAAACATGCAGGCTTCTCTGTGGAAAAGATCACGCGCCATTGATGGAATAGCGGAATTCAGTCTTTGGATCAATAGCGGAATGTCACACAGATCTGCTATAAAGCTGTTTATATTGGGAGACAGTGATGGTCATTTGGGAACGATATTAAATGTCAACAGGAGAGTCCATAAGGTCACTGCTTTGATATATGAGCCTGGGTTAATGCATGGTCCCAAATCAGCCTGAGCTGTCTGCACAGGCTAATCATGGGTTTACACTTTCCAACTAGATTTTATTTTATTAGAAGAGACTTTTTAAACAATAAAGGCGGATAGTGTAGTTTTTGATTAGCCTGTGTGAACAGCACATGACAATCTGGGAGGGATGTTGCTTTATGCACATGCATTAAGTCTGGTTTTCCAAGAGAAGCTTAATGGGTTTTTTTTGGTAATCATGCTGTCATATTCCTGATTTTTTTCACATTAGGCGGTTTAAGCATTGATAGGTCAGGGGGAAAAAGGTGTCTAAAATTCATTTCTGTAAGATCTGTCCTTTACATTATGGTAAGTGAATGTCTTAATATTGGTTTATACAAATACATAGCTTATTTCATGATGATAGGCCTAAATCAAATTTACCTTCCATATTGATTGGAATACTACTTGTTTTGAGTTTTTCTGTAAATCTTTCCTTAAAAAGAGTTAATTTTCACAAGTATTGCCATTTAATTAAAAGGGTTGAACGCAAATATATTTGTTTCTTTGTTGATAGTAATGAAGCATATAAATATGAATTTACAGTTTGAATACGCCATACTTAAGATTGAGTTAACATTAGTAATGACTCTTAATTGTCTTATTATATTGATAATAGTATGCAGTATTTAAATGATTAAGTGAATAAAAAGAAAATAGAACATGCATTATATAAAATTTATCATGATATTGCAAGATTTATTTTCTCAATATTGAGACTCAAGTTTCAGGTGCATCATATAAGGAACAAATTACAAATTTGCAGTTATTAACGCTAAGTAAGGGAAAACAGTCTCTTACTCTTAGATTCAGAAATTTGGTCAAATAAACAAATTGTTACTCATAACAAATACTAGTTTTAGTTTAACCTGAATACAAGTGCACTTTTTGAGCTTAGAAAATAATAGACCAGTTTCATGAAAACTTGCAATAGACCACACCATGCTTTAAATGGCAGTCAACATTCATATGACAGGCCAGAATGGCAGTTTCTTATTTAATCCATCTTTTTATTGGTTTGAAAAAATTTGTAACAGTTTATAACATTCTTGACCTGTTACACTAACAGTTCACAAGAAGCACACATAATGACTATTACCTGACTCGTAGTACACAAATGCAAGTAATAGAAAATTTACAATTTATAAGAATTTCGGCTTACATAATTTGAACATGGTAAAATGCATTAAATACTTTTGTGAAATGTGATACTAAGCATTCAAGATTATTCAAAATAGTCTCCCCGTCAATGTGGCATGTAGCTAAGTTTGTTAGCATATTCAGGGTCACTAAACTTGTAAAACATTTTACTGATATTTACTGTAGGCAAAACTGTCAGTCCCTCCCTGGTGTTGTTCACATTGGTGTGGAGAATGTTGAATGGGTTTTTTAAATGCAAATTGGTAGTATGAGCTGAGAAATGTTGCTCCAGCTGTGAAATACTTAAATAGTTGAACAATATACATGCTTTACAGGGCATGAAATGAATTACAAAACATCAAATAAGAAAGATTACAATCTTCACAAAATTGTAGTCTTAAATGTATTTATTATTATATTATTAGATGTTAGCAAATAATTATAAACAAATAAATCTAATGCACATGCATATTAAACCAATCAGTTACTAGAAATGGCGAATCAGAGGCCGACGCATATCCCCACGCCGCATGTTTGACACAGGGGCCATGCATAGTTGAGATTGACCGTATTGTCATAAGAGATGTTCAGTATCAATTGGAAGTAAATCGCTGTAGAAATGAAGAAGTTAACGTAAAATAACATAAAACAAGACACATGTTTGTCAGAAACACAATGCCCCCTACAGTGTGCCACTTTCATTTATTTAAAAAAAATAATCATTTGGCAGGTTCATTAATTACCTCCCTTTAAAGCTTATTACTTCCCTGGGATGAACAGACTGAGTTACTTGCAGGCTGTTCTCATTTTATGCTGTTTGAACAGAGCCATTTTCACTGCGCTTCTGAAGGGAAAGGGTTAAGAAAAGCTGTCCTTGAGCATTTTGGGCCCTAATGTGCAAAACCAATTTGTTTATTGTTAATTTGAATCTTGATTGTAACACATATGTTTTGTTTGTAAATATCATAACCAATTGTACATTTTGGGACTGTGATCTTACAGCAAACTATGCATAATTGTAAGGTGATGAATGTGAACACTTAGTTGCCATTATGTGTTGTTATGGTAATGACTACTATAGGGAATGTTAGCTATTAGCCCAAGGGTAAATCACCTTGTCTGGGAACGTGAAATCTTGTGTCACATCAGGTCGTAACTAATGCTGTCCATCTTGATCTCGCTATAACATTTTTGTTAGTGAAATTATAAATAGTTTTTAGGTCCAAATGCCTCAAGGTCAAATGTTTCTGCCATTGTAATGTAATGTCGAGATTATGACCTGAACGGCTGAACAATTATGCCAATGTATTAATTGAACTGCCTCTTAAGTTGAGGAAATGATTAACTCTTTCAGTGGGGGAACCAAATTTTGAAGGCCTTTGCAAACAGTTTGGATCCAGATGAGACGCCACAGAATGTGGTGTCTCATCTGGATCCAAACTGTTTGCTATTTCTGTGGCGTCTCATCTGGATCCAAACTGTTTGCTATTCTGATAGTATTCTTTGAAAAAAAATAGAAGAAAATTCTTATTTTAGAAATTCAACAGACGACATTTTAGCAGACGACAAATTTCCCAGCATGCAAAGGGTTAAAAAAAGTGTTAACAAAATGATTCTTGACCTGTTATTGAGTTGCTACTGTAAAATTGTGAAATAAGTCTATTTATTTAAAAAAAGAAACATATTGCTTTAGTGTGCTTACAAATGATAAAAAAGGTCTTTTGAAGACCTTTTTTTTGTAATCAAAATTTAGAAAACCTTTTTTTGTGTAATCAAAATTTTGAGTCCAATATTCTTTATATAAAAAAATACTACTGTGAGATGTTACTAAAAATTAATGGTCATTTTAATTTAAGTATTGTATAGGGACTTCAATAAAGAATAAATTTGTAGTCAGACATATGACTAGTCAAGCAGCTATAAAACACTTAAAAGAATAGGGCCAGAATGGGGGATCAAAAAGGGCCACTGGGTGCCGAATCCTTCCTTTTTACCCTTGACCATTCCCTCAGTCAAGTATAATTCTCTGTATTCTGTTTTCCCCCAAAGTAATGGCCGCTTTGTGAATTGTTCCATGCCAAGTTCCTTTGCCCTGCGCAAAAGTCAATTAAACTATGTGTAAATGGAAAGCTAAATTAGAAAGGGTGAACACTGAATTGTGTCTTTTCTTCTTATTGTTATTAAAGGTAAACAATATTTTTGATACTGGATTATTATTGCACAAATCAACATTTCTGAATAGCATTAGTGGCCAGAATATATTGAAAATGTCGGTGGTGTTTCAATAGCAAATAAATGTACATAACTTGATTTAAGTTGAAGAGAAAGCATCCTATTTAACATTGGGGAACATCCAGCAGTTTAATGATAGCCATTACATTAAAAAAATATATATGTACAAATTAGTTAAATTTAATGGCAAAATTTACCCTTGCTGTTAGATGGTATAGCTAATTTGTTTAGCCTTGACAATAGACATGTACATGTTTACTCTCAAAAGGCGTATTAATTTACAAGTACTGAGTCATTCAGTTTCAGTGTTGTCATGCAAAAAGTCCCTAAAAATTTGGGGGGGAGCATATAGTCGCTGCTTCGTCTGTCCGTCCGTGTGTCCGTCTGTGTGTCCGTCTGTCCATGCACAATTTTTGTCCGGGCTATTTCTCAGCAATTAATGACCGGAATTCAATGCAACTTTATGGGAAGCTTCACTACCAAGAGGAGATGTGCATATTTTCAGCAGGTTCTGGTCGGATGATTTTTCACAGAGTTATGGCCCTTTGAAATTTTAGATTGACTGTACATATAGTGCAATTCTTGTTCGGGCTATTTCTCAGCAACTAATGACCGGAATTAAATAAAACTTTATGGGAAGCTTCACTACCAAGAGGAGATGTGCATATTATCAACGGGTTCTCAGAGTAATGGCCCCTTTGAATTTTCTATAAAAAAATTATTGTCCCCCCAACTACTGTGCTATCAAGACGTTTCCTTTTATCTGAATATATAGTGCAATATTGTGACAAAAAAAAACTTTTGGGAGCAAAACCGGTCTCCGACAGTTTCTTGTTTTAACAGTTTACAACAGGTTAACACCATGGTATATCAGTTGATATTCAATTTTACTAAGGGAAATTGTATGCATTGTCATACATCAGTTCTGTAATTTAAATGCATGAATCTGCTGTTTAGTTTCTACCGGTTCATGGCCATGCATGTTAGTTTCCACTGGTTTGTAATCCATTTAAAGCACTTGGTACTTAAATTAACTTACATGTTGATGTAATGGCATATGTTGTGGGAAATAAATTATTGAGAGTCAAGTCTTCTGATAACAGTTTAATGTCTGACTCAATGTGTGCATGTTATGCATATGAGTTTTTATGCCCCCGAAGGAGGGCAAGAGTGATCAAACTGACGTCTGTCTGTCTGTCTGTCTGTCTGTCCGTCACACTTTGCATTTAGGTTTAAAAAAATTGTTCATATTGATATTTGGCATGCATGTGTATCTCATTGAGCTGAACATTTTGAGTGGTGAAAAGTCAAGGTCATCCTTCAAGGTCAAAGGTCAAAAAAACAAATCCGAGGGAAGTAATAAGCTTTAAAGGGAGATATTTATCTATACCTTCCAAAATGATAAAAAAAAATCAAAGCGAACCAATTAGGGAGCATTGTGTTATTGACACATCTCTTGTTATTTTCTAATTTTGTTAGAAAACAAAAAAAAACTAACAATATTTGTAGAAACCAGGTGATGTACCATCAGGAGTATTAATAATTATTTTTTCCTTTAGGACTGTCAATTTTTTTTTTCATTTGTTAAAGAAATATTATTATATACATGTAAGATTGTTTGAGTGACAATAATTCTTACTGAAATACAAACATACCTATACCAGAATTCTTTGAAGTTTTACCACTTAGCGTGAATGTTTGTAGTATCAAGTAATTGTATCAATTGTGTCCCTGAAAAGTTTTTAATACCACAAAATTGTTGAGGATAGATTAAGTATGTAACATTGTGCATGTGATTACAGAGTATTGATTTTTATTGGTCACAGAGTACATGTATTACATTTTTCTCAATTGATCAGTGAAAGCAAGTTGAATGTGCTGTTTTATAACCTTTCAAAAGCATAAAATGTATCCGCTTAGAGACAAAACTACGAAGCTTTGCTCAGACATGGTCTACGCACACACCTGTTATGGCCGATTGTAAAAAATGTCAAGAAGTATGACGCTGATGGTCTTGATTATTGAAGTTTTAAAATATTGAGATGATAATTGTCATTCTATCTTGAAGTTTTGTTGAAAAACTAATTAACCTGATATGGAAGAAGGTTATTGCTGTTGTAAATAACATTGATGTATAACAAATCTGGTATTTGTGCAAAACTAACTTATGATTGAACTGTTTTGTTAGAATTGAAGCAACAGTTTCAGTAGCATTACATTTTCAGTCCATTGATTCAATATTCTGAATCAAACCAATGAAAACATCTCAATATAGCAAATCAGTCAAGATTCTGTCTTTTTTTGAACAAAGGGATTTAAACATGAAAGAAAATGTCAATGAATGTCAGTAAAAATATAACATTTCATCATGGTTTATAACTGTGTATTCAAGAAAGTTATGTCAATATTCCTCTTTTTGTAACAAATTATCAAAGAACATGCTTAAAAAAGATCATAAGTTTGCAAATAAATACACAAAATGTTCCCACCATCAGGTTTGATTGATAGACAAGTGTCTTTTCAATTTGATCATATTTAATCAGAGCATGTATTAGCCACACAAAAAACATAGGCATACCATGTTAAGCAAGGCTTAATTAAACAAATGGGAACATTACTGATCCTCAAACAATTCCTAGTCATCAAGTCAACATCCATTTTGCTCACATTTCAGTCACTGTTGGAATTATTATTTAATTGCTTTGAAATGGGCTGACAATTTTAGGCAAAATTTGAATCAAGCATTAATTCAAGAGGAAACATGCGACACAAATCTAATGTGTGGTTTAAATTACACAAGCTATGTGTGTCTGGTGACTTTTCTGGGCTTTATTCAGAATCTTGACTTGTTGTTTTGCTTTATGCAGGAATTTAATAATTACTGTCAGTATTTAAATACTAAACTTCACAATAGAAAGCTTTGCCAAAACTGCAGAATTAAATGTCTAACTAATATTATAACCCAGTTTATGAATTTGCTAGTGTACTGTAAAACTTGCTGTATGCATTCACAATTGGCAGTAAATCTCATTTAGAGAAGTTTGAATTTCAGCAAATCTCCAGCAAAGCTGTCTAATTGACCTTTCGACAGCGAGAGTGAAGCCACGCCCACCGATTTCAAGGGGGGTCACTCCGCCGAAGTCCGTCATAAAAATGGCTACTCGAATCGGCCGCATAAGTGAACCAAAAAGGCCTCATGGTATACCAGAAAGGCCATACAATAGTTTTTATTATCATTGAATAGTGGTGCTGAATATAATTATCATATCTATTAAATAGTCAAAACTTTTTTATTAGTCTACTTAAAAGCCGTTAAATTTATCATCAAAGTCGGCAAAATTATCGCCAATTATCGCATACAGTATGAATTGTTCGTTAGTCACAATATTTTTCCTTGAGTAATAGATGTTTCAGTTTTTTAATTAAAAGCCGTTAATTTTTGCAACCGATGGCAACATCGCAAATGTGGCACAGGTAAGTAAATTTATTATAATAGAAGACGAAGAACGTTTTTATTGAAATCCGATATAACACATATCTACAATGCGTTTGGTCAAAATGACCCATGCGCATTGTTATAATCGTATAACAAAGTCAAATTTGTCAAAAAAGTAACATACACAATATATTATTTTATATTATTATTTCCTCGAAAACTATCTTCTGCAATGTTTAAAATATAAAAAGTTGAAAGAATTTTCATGTACAATAAAACTCGCTAATCAGACCGGGTTTTCAAAGGGTCATTCACAGTTTGCGGCATCTGTTTTGATAACGGATTAGTAGAAAGCCCACATATGGTGTAAAATGACACTTATTGGCCCCTATTGATAATTACTTGCGCATTTGAAAATAGTTTCTTAACTTACATTAAATTTGGAAGACTTAAACCGAAAGAAATAAAAAATGTTTTATTCTATGTGATATTATTAAAAATAATAACTGATTGTCTTTATTATTACGATTTCATTAGCATTAAAAAAATCTAGCAAAGTTTATAATGTCTTATTTATTTGCCGACTGCATTAGAATGTCAAATTTATTTAACGTTGGCCACCTTTGAAAAATGGTTTTAAATGTTCCTTTCTAATTTGTCTATATAGAGGATAAACAAGTACAAAGTTATACTCTTTTTTTATAACGTGTCCGTTGCAAAACTTACATTTTCTATTTTCGCGTAGTATCTTATTATAACGACTGTGTTTTGCTTTCGGGCGATCGCTTAATATGTTGAGATTAAGCTGTTCGTGTGGACGACCACAAACTGACAAAGACGAATCCAACGTTTGAATTTTTCAAGATTAGTACCCGGTTGAGGGAACGGAAAAAACGTACTTCCATCTTTTAACCGTTCTGGATACCTTGTGTCTGAATAACAAGTGCCATAACAGCACCTTTCAACCATTTTCTTTGTTTAAAACACAGAATTACGTATAAGCTTATGTGTCGGACAACGGCGAGTTTGACGGACAAAATGGCGGATAGTAACGGGCCTAATCTATGCTGTAATCTGATTGGTTAATAAGCCTGTCAATCAATCGGCTGTCGAAAGGTCAATTGGGTAATCATTGATGATGTCAGGTGTGGTGAACTATTCAATTTGTTCTTCTGGACCAGCTTCTATACTTCTCATCCCCACCAAAACCTTCTACATGATTTTCATCATGTGGAGGAAAATACCAGCTATTTCTATGTGGTGATAAGATTTTGTATCTTATGTTCCACAGAATCTGATATTTTCTTGGATAAGCTTCTTTCAGACTGGTAAATACGGCATTAATTACTTTTGAAACAGTGAATTCTATTATCATGGTTGTATTTGTAGGTGTAATGTTTTCTATAAGTAGAGTGGGGGCCAAAAATTGTCTTCGATTTTTGCGCGGATGCAGTAGACCAATTGATGTTGTAATTTGTTGTATGCAAATCATCAGAAGTGTTGAGCATGAAAATGCTTTAAAGACTTAACATTAGGACATCAGATGCAGTTATAGTTGCACGCTCAGCATCTAATCGATATGCATGGAAAGTGTAAAATATACATCTATTTTCAAGGGATTATGACATAAATACCAAAATACCAGAGTTAACAGCTTGTTTGCCAAGTCACAACGCCGTTGGATCCATGATGATTCACATCCAAGGCATGTTTAATGCTCACTAGTGACAGATGGCCCGCTGTATTGATTGTGTGTTAATAATTAATTATAAATTGAACTTCAGATGGAATTGTGTGGGTTACATGCCATCATTAAATGGTCTTGAAGCACGTTGCTGATAACTATTGACACTTCCTTCAATTCAGCATGTAATGAAGTGAGGCAGCTTTTTTAACTAGGCTCAATAGAATTGTTACATCAATTATGTGGTATGATACATCGTCCTGTACATCAAAGAGCAATTTTCAGTATTGATCTTTGAAAATCAAAGTGAACAAATATCTTTAAAAAAAAATGTTGTTGATTCAAGACAAAGTGTAAGATTTAGTCAGTACATCAAACTATATTACCAAATATCCCAACATAACAGGTTTACATAGTATTTTCACATCTTATTTTAAGAGAATTCAGATTCAGTAATTTGTTGCACCAAAAATGGCTTAACGGGCAAG
Organism: Dreissena polymorpha; assembly: GCF_020536995.1. Lineage (NCBI taxonomy): Eukaryota > Metazoa > Mollusca > Bivalvia > Myida > Dreissenidae > Dreissena > Dreissena polymorpha. Next base: position 134,792,269 of record NC_068357.1, on the reverse strand, counting down.
ACTCACTGTTAGGGTAATACATTTAAAATAAGGTGTATTAAGGTAGCAGGGTGAGGCATAATAAAGAGCACTTATTCTGCCTTGCTATATGAACTAGATTTAATAAAGTCAACTTCAAACCAAGCGGTCTTGGTTCAGGATCCCTGTTCAGACTGGGGATTTTGAGCTGGGTTAGGGACTGCCACCTCCCTCTCCTCCATACGGACTGCCACCTCCCTCTCCTCCAGAGTTTATGTGTAAGGGGTAAATTTATAAGTATCACTATTTTTATGGGATGAAGGTCATTCCGAAAAAAAAAATCCAAATTATTTGTTTTGAGTTATGATTTTTAGTCATGCTTGGCTAGCTTTGTGTGGGAAGAATGAATCATGCATACTGACAGTATGCTTTTCATCTGAAAATAAACACGGTGTGCTGGTCAATAGACAGGAGTTTTGTTTGCATGCTAGTCAGTCATTGTCTTATTCTAAGATGGAGTTTCTGTCACAAAAGCGGATTTGTATTATAACAAGGCAGTAAGAAGTCTGCAGCAAAATGGAGATAAAATCCTGAGGGTCAGTATTTGGAATAATTGGTCAGGAAAGTTTCACATCATCTGATCATAATTGATTTATGAAAAATATGTTTATTGTCCTATCATTTTCCAGCTGTGAATGACATGCCTTTGAACTGAATTTCTTGCATATTTTTGTACACTTTTTCAAGGTCTGTAAGTATTCAAATATGAGATTTATGGCATGACCAAGACATATGTTTAGTGGCCCTTGCCTGGTGTGGCATGGTAAATGGTAGGGGACCACTACCCTCTTGTCCCGTAAGTTTGTGTCCCTATTCCCCCTAGATGTTTCATATGTTTTGAATAAAATGCGTTTGGAAAAAAAATGGTGGTTGGCAACAGCAGTTAAAATGCAAGTCTAGTTGTTTTTTTCGTTCATATTCGGGCAACTACTCTGCCCCATTTCCAATGGAAAAAAGTATATATTTTTCTCATATGTGACCTTAAAATTAACGTTTGAAGGTTTCGCCCAAAAAAATAGTTTTTTTAGATCAACATTTTTTTGCATCTTTTTCGCAAGAGCAAACAATTATAGGGTAGTATCATGTTTAATTGGGCTTATAAGCCCAGTGTTTTTGGAGAAAACCCAAGGTATTTTCATAGCCAGCTTGTTGTGTCGTCCGCCGTCCTCGTCATACTAAAACCATAACATTTTGTTAAGGTTTTGAACATTGGCTCTAAAATCAAATTGCTTACACCTACAACTTGAAACTTCATATGTAGATGCACCTTAATGAATTCTACATGCCACACCCATTTTTGGGTCACTAGATCAAAAGTCAAGGTCATGTGACCTTAAGAAAAAAGAAAAAAAAATCTGACAAGCTTTCATTTATTCAAAACTGCACCCGTAGCAGAGCGAGGCACCCGTTATGCGGTGCTCTTGTTTTACTTGTAAGCAGTCACTTTAAATTTCAAGGAAAAGTATTTTGTTTTCCATAGTCTCAACTATTTGTTTTCCAAATTTATTGATAATTACCTGTTTGCTAATTTATGGATTGCTTATGTTCTGTCTATTTCAGACCAATATTTTAGTTTAAGTTTTGAAAAACAATTGAAGATATGCTATATACATTATCTGTTAAAGGAATTGAAATCCTTGTGCTAGGATCCCATGCTCATGGTTTAAGTTGCAAATTTTGTTAAATATATATCAGTTCAGTTTTCTTCCTTTTATTATGTAGGAGAAAAATTTAAGTTAAGTTACACATAATGGCCATCACATGTAAGAGTTGTTAGTGGTGTTTGACTTGTTGTATGGAAAGAAAATCAATTTTGAGGAAGTATTTTGCTTGAAATCAACAAATTATTATTTTGACCTATGAAAAGACTGTCAAGAGAGATTACCATGAGCTTGTAAACACATTGTAGTAAATATGTATTGTCTCCCTTACATCACCTTATTTCAATAATTGTCTTCTTGCAACAGCAGGTTTAAGATCTGATATTTTCAGTATTGATCTTTGAAAATCAAAGTGAACAAATATCTTTAAAAAAAAATGTTGTTGATTCAAGACAAAGTGTAAGATTTAGTCAGTACATCAAACTATATTACCAAATATCCCAACATAACAGGTTTACATAGTATTTTCACATCTTATTTTAAGAGAATTCAGATTCAGTAATTTGTTGCACCAAAAATGGCTTAACGGGCAAGACTCACTGTTAGGGTAATACATTTAAAATAAGGTGTATTAAGGTAGCAGGGTGAGGCATAATAAAGAGCACTTATTCTGCCTTGCTATATGAACTAGATTTAATAAAGTCAACTTCAAACCAAGCGGTCTTGGTTCAGGATCCCTGTTCAGACTGGGGATTTTGAGCTGGGTTAGAGACTGCCACCTCCCTCTCCTCCATACGGACTGCCACCTCCCTCTCCTCCAGAGTTTATGTGTAAGGGGTAAATTTATAAGTATCACTATTTTTATGGGATGAAGGTCATTCCGAAAAAAAAAAATCCAAATTATTTGTTTTGAGTTATGATTTTTAGTCATGCTTGGCTAGCTTTGTGTGGGAAGAATGAATCATGCATACTGACAGTATGCTTTTCATCTGAAAATAAACACGGTGTGCTGGTCAATAGACAGGAGTTTTGTTTGCATGCTAGTCAGTCATTGTCTTATTCTAAGATGGAGTTTCTGTCACAAAAGCGGATTTGTATTATAACCAGGCAGTAAGAAGTCTGCAGCAAAATGGAGATAAAATCCTGAGGGTCAGTATTTGGAATAATTGGTCAGGAAAGTTTCACATCATCTGATCATAATTGATTTATGAAAAATATGTTTATTGTCCTATCATTTTCCAGCTGTGAATGACATGCCTTTGAACTGAATTTCTTGCATATTTTTGTACACTTTTTCAAGGTCTGTAAGTATTCAAATATGAGATTTATGGCATGACCAAGACATATGTTTAGTGGCCCTTGCCTGGTGTGGCATGGTAAATGGTAGGGGACCACTACCCTCTTGTCCCGTAAGTTTGTGTCCCTATTCCCCCTAGATGTTTCATATGTTTTGAATAAAATGCGTTTGGAAAAAAAATGGTGGTTGGCAACAGCAGTTAAAATGCAAGTCTAGTTGTTTTTTTCGTTCATATTCGGGCAACTACTCTGCCCCATTTCCAATGGAAAAAAGTATATATTTTTCTCATATGTGACCTTAAAATTAACGTTTGAAGGTTTCGCCCAAAAAAATAGTTTTTTTAGATCAACATTTTTTTGCATCTTTTTCGCAAGAGCAAACAATTATAGGGTAGTATCATGTTTAATTGGGCTTATAAGCCCAGTGTTTTTGGAGAAAACCCAAGGTATTTTCATAGCCAGCTTGTTGTGTCGTCCGCCGTCCTCGTCATACTAAAACCATAACATTTTGTTAAGGTTTTGAACATTGGCTCTAAAATCAAATTGCTTACACCTACAACTTGAAACTTCATATGTAGATGCACCTTAATGAATTCTACATGCCACACCCATTTTTGGGTCACTAGATCAAAAGTCAAGGTCATGTGACCTTAAGAAAAAAGAAAAAAAAATCTGACAAGCTTTCATTTATTCAAAACTGCACCCGTAGCAGAGCGAGGCACCCGTTATGCGGTGCTCTTGTTTTACTTGTAAGCAGTCACTTTAAATTTCAAGGAAAAGTATTTTGTTTTCCATAGTCTCAACTATTTGTTTTCCAAATTTATTGATAATTACCTGTTTGCTAATTTATGGATTGCTTATGTTCTGTCTATTTTTCACAAATAAATCATTATTTTCTTTGAGGTGTTACCATTAAGAATATCGGAAACTTAACAATTAATTAACAAGCCTTTGTTCAAACATCACACCCACTGCAACCTCTGACTGTGTCAACTCAATATGATGTGATGATGCCTGTACAAGACACAGGTGATCATGCCTGCAATTAGTCCCTACAAATATAATGAGCTTGGTAAGATGATCTCACATTTTCCTGGAACCATTGCATTGCCATTAAACCGGTTGCTAGGTAATAATGGCTTTTGTCAACATCTATTTTAAAATATGGCATCGACTAACTACAGTTTATTCACCGGAGTTCTGCATCATAATTGTGATCATGGATAATAATACTTAAATAGTGAGCATGGATATTTCTGGCGGGGAAATGAAGCATGTATATCACAACATGAAGGCCCTTCAAACTGAATTGGGCATTTGTCTGAAAAAGAATGAGGTAAGAGCGGTTATCATATGTTATTAAAATGCTCTCTGTTTCCAGTTGGATTTAGATTATAAAAATGTGTTCACAATATGTTTTAATAGGAGCTATTGAAAGTAGTAGCTCTGTCTTAACAGTAGTCTTTGGGTAGCATGTGGGCATTGCTTTTGCATGATTTTTGTCCTCTACCGGTGAAACCGGAGGTGACTTATGGTTTGCACTCCGACTGTCTGTCAGTCTGTCTGTGAGTCTGTCTGTAAGTCTGTCACACTTTTCTGGATCTTGCGATAACTTTAAAAGTTCTTCATACTTTTTCATGAAACTTAAAACATGGATAGATGGCAATATGGACATTATGCACGTCATGTCATTTTGTTCCTACTTCAACAATTCTGGTTGCTATGGCAACAAATTAAAAAATAATTGCTAACAATGGTGGAGTTTCACCGGTAGGGGACCATATTGCTTGGCAATCTCTTGTTTAACCTGAGCCAGTTTGAATTTTCCAATTCTGGGCATAAGCTACAGCCTTATTTACAATGGTCCTCATGTGGTCCTCATGTGCAGACAGCTTACTGCAAAGGCAAACAGATTTTGGGCAACTATTACAACACTTGTTTGGAGATTTGCTTTTTATTATGTCCCCCACCACTATAGTGGGGGACATATTGTTTTTGCCCTGTCTATTGGTTTGTGTGTTTGTTTGTTTGCCCCATCTTTAACATTTGCAATAACTTTTGCAATATTCAAGATAGCAACTTGATATTTGGCATGCATGTGTATCTCATGGAGCTGCACATTTTGAGTGGTGAAAGGTCAAGGTCATCCTTCAAGGTCAAAGGTCAAATATATGGGTCAAAATCGCTCATTTCATGAACACTTGCAATATTGAAGATAGCAACTTGATATTTGGCATGCATGTGTATCTCATGGAGCTGCACATTTTGAGTGGTGAAAGGTCAAGGTCATCCTTCAAGGTCAAAGGTCAAATATATAGCTACAAAGCGGCGCAAAGGGGACATAGTGTTTCTGACAAACATATATCTTGTTGGATTGGAGATAAAATCCAATTTTACCACAAGGGAATGCAACATGTCACATTGTATTCTTCACCTTGTTTTAAGCAGATTTAATAATTGATGTTGTTCTTGACATATTTATTTTTAGAAAAAAAAGTGATTATATGTGTAGACTGTACATGTATTAGTAACGTAACAATCATTTCCAGAGTACATCTCCATATTTTGTAGTAATTTTAGTAATTAAGCAGTTGGAAGTTAATCCAGTTGTAAAAACGTTTTGCTGTATATGTCATGTGTACATTACAAATGACCATGTGGCTAAGCAGGCCATGGCCCTGTGGGTGACATGGTTTATATAGCCTTTTAAAGTAAAAAAAATCTGTCCTTTGAAAAAGAAAAGCTCAGAGGTTTATTAATTGATCTATGACAATATAAAGTTGAACTTCAAAGAATGGACAAATACATCAGCTAAATACAATTTATCCCCTCAGCTAAAAATAAACCACTACTAGGATGTGCAAATTCTTTGGTTCCTGGTTAGCGTCCATGGTCCATTTTGTTTTTATTAGGTCATCTATTTTTTTTTTTTTAAATATGAGCTATTGTCATCACCTTGGCGTCGGCGTTGGCGTCCGGTTAAGTTTTGCGTTTACCCCGGCGAAATGTTGTTCATGATTTCATGAACACTTCAAGCCAATCAAGAACTGTTCATGAACGGTTCTGAAAAAGTTCCTGAGCTTGGTTCATGAACTTTTGGACATGAACTGTTCTTAAGACATGTTCATGAACTGTTTATGAATTATTGTTGAACATTTCAAAGTTATGAACAGTTCTTCATCTAACCATAAATACTTAGTGATGAACATTTCATGCACAAGTATTTCTAATGACTTTTCTGAGACAGACTTTAAGGATCCATCATGAATAATTCATGAATTCCTTTGTGCTAGATGTTTCATACATATTTTTGAAAGTAATATTGAAATGTCTAGCATACAAATCTTGTAGATTTGTGAAACCTGTGAAGTTAGTATGAATATGCATAGTACTTTCACCACTGTAAGTTAGAGTTCTTGACCTGTTCTAGAGAATTTTAAGAACATTTGTACAAGAACTGTTCAAGAACTGCCTTCAGGAACACTTCAATTACTTTTTAAGGACCTTTCCTGTTCTTGAATTATTCTTAAACTATTCTTGAACACTTTAAGAACTTTTTTGAACAACATGTTTCCTTCTGATGTTCTTAAACAGGTCTACACAATGTTTTTGAACGTATGATGGACTTTTAAGAATCCAATATGTTCTTAAAAGGATCTGTCATTGTTCTTGGAAGACTTAAAAGACAAGTTTAAGAACTTTTTAAGGACAACTTATTTCAAGAACAGTTTAAGATGATATCAAGAACTCAATGTACATTGCATTGCTGTTTTTACAAAGAAAGAATATTGTGTGCACAGGAAGTTGAAACGGAAGGCACATGGTTTATGTTATATTTGAAAATGTAAGTCTTTAATAAATTCCCGGCTGAACTGATCAGCCATTGGTTCCATTTCAAGTTCTTTGGCACTGTAAGTGTAACCATTTCAGGGAAACCATTGATTAGTAAATGATTCTTGAACTGAAAATGAGACTATTCATAAGCTTTTCAATACATGAATTATTCATGAACATATAGTGCAAAGTTGTATTATGAAATTTAAAGAGTATAATCAAACCACTTGTATCTCAGTTATTAGTGTTATATTTAAATTATTGTTATATGTTGCTATCAATATGTTAAGTGCTAATAAAAGACTTGTTTCTTCTTACCCTGACCTGTTTGTTGAGCTTTAGTAACACTTATGATAACCTTTGCATAAATTGACAAATTCTTGTTTATGAATAGTTCATGAACACTTCATGCCACCTCAGTTCATGAACTCTTGAAGAACTATGGTTCATGAACTATTCAATTACAGTTCGTGAACAGAAAATGAGCCATTGAAAAATAGAAGGAAAATGTTCATGAACTGTTCGTGAACAGCAAAACCCTGAAGAATTTTTCAAGAATTGTGTTGTTCATGAACTGTTCAAGAACACTTCATGCCATTGATGTTCATGAATAGTTCATGAACATTTCATGCCATAATGGTTCAAGAATAGTTCATGAACACTTCATGCCACACGGGTTCAAGAATAGTTCATGAACACTTCATGCCATAAGGGTTCAAGAATAGTTCATGAACACTTCATGCCATTAGGTTTCAAGAATATTTCATGAACACTTCATGCCATAAGTGTTCATGAACAGTTCATGAACTAAAATTTCAAGAACTTTTCACAGACATGGCTCATTTTCTGTTCACGAACTATTTGTGAACAGTTCATGAACTCAGTTCACGAACAGTTCATGAACTGTTCACGAATTATTCGTGAACTGCAGAACAACATTTCGCAGGGGTAGGTCCACTTTTCTCAGAAAGTATCAATGCTATTGCATTCAAACTTGGTACACTTACTTACTATCATGAGGGGACTTGGCAGGCAAAGTTAGATAACTCTGGCGTGCATTTTGACAGAATTATGTGCCCTTTTTATACTAAGAAAATTGAAAATTTTGGTTAAGTTTTGTGTTTAGGTCCATTTTATTCCTTAAGTATCAAAGCTATTGCTTTCATACTTGCAACACTTACTAACAATCATAAGGGGACTGTGCAGGCAAAGTTATGTAACTCTGACTGGCATGACTGAATTATGTGCCCTTTTTATACTTAGAAAATTTGGTTAAGTTTTGTGTTTAGGTCCACTTTATTCCTACAGTATCAAAGCTATTGCTTTCATACTTGCAACACTCATTTACTATCATAAGGGGACTGTACAGGCAAAGTTATGTAACTCTGACTGGCATTTGGACGGAATTATTGTCCCTTTATACTTAGAAAATTGAAAATTTGGTTAAGTTTTGGGTTTTGGTCCACTTTACCCCTAAAGTATCATAGATATTGCTTTCATACTTGGAACACTCGCAAACAATCATAAGGGGACAGTAAATGGACAAGTTGCATAACTCTGGTTGTCATTTTTACGGAATTATGGCCCTTTTTTGACTTAGTAACTTTGAATATATGGTTAAATTTTGTGTTTCTATCCACTTTACTTCTAAAGTATCAAGGCTATTGCTTTCAAACTGCAAATACTTTCTTGCTATCATGAGGTTACTGTACCTGGCAAGTTGAATTTTACCTTGACCTTTGAATGACCTTGACTCTCAAGGTCAAATTATTTAATTTTGCTAAAATTGCCATTACTTCTTTATTTATGATTAGATTTGATTGATACTTTGACAAAACTACTTTTACCTGACATACCACAATAGACTCCACCCAAACCATCCCCTGTGCCCTCCCCCCCCCCCCCCCGAATCCCCCCCCTAATTTTTTTTTTTAAGATCATCTCACAAATGACCACCACACCCTCACACTATACCCCCCCCCCACCCCACACCCCAAATTATTTTTTTGAAACGGTTAAAAAACACAAATATTTATTTTTATTATTTTATGTTTGAAATATCGTCCAACCATCACCAAAGATAATGTTATAAATGTCCACACCCCACACTATACACCCCGTTCACTCCACCCCTCCTTCCTTTGTGATTGAAATTGAGAGTCCCTTGACCTTTAAAAAGAAAATAGATGAGCGGTCTGCACCCGCAAGGCGGTGCTCTTGTTAAATACTGTTGTTGTTTTTTTTTTATGTACATCCCATAATACTAGAAAACAATCTGGCCTTGTTTAAACTGTGGCTTTATGCATGTTTAAAAAAAAGATGAGTGATAGAACCTAAAAGGTGTTTTCTATTCTATTTTGTATAATATTTATAGATGAGTTGTTGAATGATGTTTCTATTTTGAGAACAAGTGTTTTTTATTGGCCTTTTTTATTGGCCTTTGGAGTGACAGCACTCTCCTGTATCTATTTTCCATCAGTGAAACACAATAATGTTTATCACCTTAATGATCCAACCAGAAAGGTCATGTAAACTACCATACTGATTCTACCATTTTATTACTCAATGTTTTTTTTACAGTATCAGGTCACTGTTAAAAAATGTATGTTTAATATGCTTGCAAAGTGGAAGAATGACAAAAATGAATGTTACACTTGCAAAGTGGAAGAATGACACAAATGAATGTTACATTTGCAAAGTGGAAGAATGACAAAAATATATGGTACACTTGCAAAGCAGAAGAAAAGGCTGTAAAGAACACTGTTTTGCAACAGCTCTTGTTATAAAAGTTTTTAACTATTAATGTATTTGTAACACTGATGAAGATGTTTTATGTGTCTGTTGTGATTAGAATTCCATACAAACACTTTTATAATTCAATCAGTAATCATGCCACTTGTCCCACAGTGATGGTGTTTTGGTCATCATTATTGATGATTTAATGCTACATGTGAGGCAACAGTTAGATATTGGTTGCACATACAAGCCAACAGAGACTACAGTAGCAATTCTATTACTTCAGACTACACCGATATATTGCTGATTTCTTAGAATCTGTCGGCATCTTGTTGGAAAAATTGGATAAGTGGGGGTCATATTCAGGACCTGGGATTTTTTATGGAATTGGATTATTTGTGGCCATCTGTTTTTCTGGACAAAATTAGTTTGTCAGTAAAATTAGACAGACATAAGTGAAACTTTATGCAGAAGAAGCATCTTAAGAAAAAACTGGATAATGTTGACTTTCAATTTTTTTATGTTGGAGGGATGAGGATTTGTTTTTATTGTCCCCTACCGGTTTCACCGCAGGGGGACTTATGGTTTGTGTTCTGTGAGTCTGTCACACTTTTCTTGATCCTGCCATAACTTTAAAAGTTCTTCATATTTTTTCATAAAACTTGAAAAATGGATAGATGGCAATATGGACATTATGCACATCATTTCATCTTGTTCCTACGTCAAAAATTCTGGTTGCTACTGATTAAAAAAAATCTAAAATTTCTGACAATGATGTAGCTGGTAGGCGACATTATATTGCTTGGCAATAGTCTTGTTTTAATATAAAATTTCTTAAGATATCAACAAGATTTATTTTAACTTAGGGAAGAATTGGAAGACAATTTAGTGTCAAAATCTTTGCATGCTATTTGACGGTTTAGTGTTGGAAATTAGTTAAATGTGTTAACGGCAGAATTAAAAAAATTTAGATTCTCAAAAGGGACTTAACCCTTTACCTCTCAGAAACGCATTTTGACGCATTTTAAGTCCTTTAGAAAATCAAATTAAATTTAAGCCCTTTCTTAATATATTAAAGTTAAAAGGCTTCATTTCCAACCTTAAGAGAATGATGAGTTAAGCAAACAGACTTCAAGTTACTTGGAGGCTGTTCTGGTGTTAATTGGTTGCAAAAGCCGTGTTCACTTTGCTTCTGATGGGAAAGGGTTAAACTGCTAAATTTTCACATGTGCAAAGAGTGTTTGCATAAGGAAAAATTTATTTTAATCATGTGTCTTATATAACATCCCATATACTGTCTTTCATAGCCTTAGACTTAAGTTATTTCGTACGACACTGGTTGTCACAGCTATAACTCACAGTGGATACTTGATGTTCCAAGATTAAAATAGCTGTAGTCCTAAAAAGTTTAGGCGCAATTTTCTTTCAATAAGATTTGTTGTCTCAGACATTTTCTGATTTAATGATACAATTAGTTGAAACCTGTGCAGTGATGTCTGTTAATCTCATTGTCTGGGGAGTCACTGAGACTGAAGTCTCCCCTTCAGAGTGATGTTGGACAAATCTGACTTAGTTAATTTCATTCTGCTTAAAAATTGATCTTGGGTTGTAATGCACTATTTAATGACTTCCAGATTTGGGTCATCATGCACTATTAGATTTCGTGATTCTAAATCAGATTTACTACGCAGTCAAATTTACATGCAAGAACTGGAGAAAGTCAAAAATTGTGTCAATTTGTGAAGACTTATTTCCATGTTTCTTAACCGAATGTGGACAATGAAGATGAAATGTTCAAGGTTGTTTTACATTTGAATTATTTGTTTTGAGTTTGGGTAATTTTAAAACAAGAACAACACAAAGCGTGGCCAATAGTTGGTGAAAATGCTAGTGTGAATACCCCATTCTTAGACTGTTGTTAGATATGTGAAATTTCAGTCATGGACACAGAGGTATCATTATCTGATACATTTGAAATTGTTCAGCTTGTACAACATTGTTGATTAAAAAATATGTTAAAAAATGGAGAATGAACGAGGAGGGATGTGTGTGAGATTAGAAAATGGAGGCACACATTTGCTGCAATCTGTGTCTTGTATGACCCACTGTAATGGAGGCCATTTCACGACCTTGACCCCAGTTGCAGAGGTCAGACAAATTATTTCCATGGAGGAAGTCACATGTAAATTAAGGGGCATCCAGGTAGGCAAGATTGCTTATAACTTGTTTGTTCATGAAGAAAGCAAATGATATTCATTTCAGTGAAGCCTTTTACTGTCAGATGAGGCTAAGTTTCTATGATTCACATTTATGGGCTAGTCCAACTTGTTGACGCTCTCAAATATTTAGCTACTTTTTACATTGGTAATATTTGGAGCATACAACCAAAACAATGGTGGAAAGTTTTCCTTCTTTGTCTATATTGTTGCGCAAGTATTTTGTGCGCAAAATTCAAGCCTCGATATCAGACAGTTAATATCAAAGGATTGCAATAATATTTACATACATGTGTAGATAATTCATTTCTCGATAATGTTCCGTAAGAATTATGTTATGATACTTTGTATTTTTTCGCCTGAGCAATTTAAATCCAACCACTATTCAAATTGTCAATACTTCTCGATTCGCTGGCTGTGTAGATATTTATCGATAACACAGCCTCGCGATTCGCTGGCTGTGTAGATATTTATCGATAACACAGCCTCGATGTAAACCATGTGGTTTAATGTGAGAATAAACGGCGGAAATTTGTAAACGGTACATAAATAAAAGTGATACAGATCGTACAGTATACCGTCCTATGTATCATAGAATATAATTACATACAAAAACACAGACAGAGGTGTGAAAAAGACATGCATAAAAAGTTGTTGAAACTAAGAAGAGTGAATAAAAACTGCAGCATATCTGTTTTGAACATATGCTTATTAAATCCACAAAGATGTGCATACTAGATCTACTTACGTAAAAGTCAGTGTTAAAAGCTCATGTTGAATAAAATTTACATGTACAAGTTACACCGTAATGCCTGCTTCTGATTGGGTCATATTTAAATCTGTTTCATAGCATGGATAATGGCGAGAGGACAGTGATTTTATTGCGATTTAAGCAGAAGTTTAACTGAAGAATTAATGCCTTTCTAACTTCAATTCGACAATATTTGAGGTAAAAATGGACTTCTGAACTAAAACTGTATGAGTTGGTAATGTTATTTTGCAATTTTATGCAAATTAATGAACATTTAAACTTTCTGGTTTCCACCACGTAATTGGTCCTTCGCCGATAAGACGTTCCAAAGAATTTAGCCCATATAAAAAGTATCTCTAAATTCTTTGCGCGTCTTATAAATAAGACTAATTTATGGGCATATGTTCATGAAAACTTTCATTATTCAGAGGCATTTTGTGATTGTGCCTGTTTATGTTTGTATTTATTGGTTGTAAGTTCTGTTTGATTCTGGCATTAAAATCCCAATATAAGTTGAGCAGCTTCCTGTTCATCATGAACTAATGGGAAACAAGTCAATAGAATAGCAAAGGTAAATATATATGTAAATGTTACTTTCAACATTGTGTAAATTGTTATATACTTGTTTCCATGTTCACCATATGTTGTGCATGAAGTTTCTTAGTGCCTGAATCTATAATAACCTCTGTCATACTGGACCGCCATCCCCATTACCATAACTGTCAGTTTTTGGAAACGCTGTAAGTGGTCACAGTGTGCGCCCCATCATTTTTTCACTCAATGAAATCCAAATTCCTTCAACTTTTGTGCTAGGGCGCTGCAATCTATTTTCTTTGTGGGTACTTCAGCTCCATATAATTTTTCCAGTTGAGGAGTTTGTTAAGAGGAATTGTATTGTTATTTCTTTCCCTTCACTTTTATCCCACGAACTCATTCATTTGTTAAATGTGCAAAAAGATTTCTTCATGCAAATACCATAGTGTTAATAGTACTCCAGTAATTTATATTACTTCAAATCATTCATTCATATTGAAGGTAATTATTTATCTACATTAATTTTTAAATCCACTTTTCTAGTCAGACTTTGCCCAAAGGTTTCACTTGTCATGAATACAATTTTGTTACTTGTCTTAATACTTTAAAATGCATATAACATAATATTCTTTTATAACTCACAATTGTATTACAATCACTACTGTATAGGAACATTATTAGTGTAATATTTTTACTTTGCCAACAAACACATTAATTTATTTAACAACAAACTGACTAAAACTTCAGAAAAAACAAGTATTTTTTGTTAACAATTAATTAAAAAAAAACAACATACCTAAATAGACTGGATGCGAGAATGAGTCTTCTTGAAATTAAATTCATGGTGACAGTGTTGTAAATTGTGCTCCTGGAATATGTCATGCTTTATTGTAAAAATGTTCATTTTGTTTTTCAATAGTCTAGAGGACTAGCAGATTCCTTTTTTAAATTTTCTTGAACTATATTTAAGTTGTACTTAACAATGAGACTGCTATAAATGTCTAGCCCTGCATTGTTATGTTTAATTATACAATTACCATTTTCCTTTTCGTCACTTATACATTCTTATTTTTTTTATTCATAAATTCATAACACGCAATAAAACATCTGATTTGTCCATATTCACCCTTTTAACATTTCCCTTCTGATACTACACTGTAACTCCAATATAGTGCGGTCCGTTATAACGCTGTGTCCAATATAACGCGGGGGGTCCTTGGATCCCGTTTTTTCTCCAACCTTCCATTTCTGATTCAAACCAATGTTATGCATCTTCATGTATTTTCAGAAAATTCAAAGATGGCGGCGATCACAGCCTGCTTGCTTTATCCGTCCGTTTAACCGATTTTAATCGATTTTAATCGATTAGAAGTTAAACGACACGAGAAAGCTAACTGGTGTTAATCTCTTGTGTAATGTCAATAAAGGTCAATAAAGGTGTGAAAACTTGCGAGTCAGTGTTTATTACATGTATTCTCTATCAGAGCGGCTCAGTGCGCTATTTTCAATAAGGTAAGTGCAAGTGGAATAATTATCAAATTAAAGTTATTCAAAACGATTAAAACATTTTTACTTTGATTTGATTGCAGTTTGTCCATATGAAAGGAGCGGCTGTGAAATATACTGCGCACAACTAGTATACTGCGCAGCCAGAGACTCGTGCAAGCAGAGAAAGATGACGGAATATTTCACATTTCATAGCGAATAGATGAATTACCTGTTAATGTTTTGTATGTATCGTGTATTGTATAAACTTTGACAGTGTTATCGTTTATTATATGCTATACATGCTTGATAAATAAAAAGATCTTTGTTTATGTTTAATGTTTCTGTTGTTTCTGTACGTGTACGAATAATAAATTAAATAATCCTAACGATTTATTTACGTGCTAACGCAGTATACTTAACAGAGATTCACTTCAATTTTTGCCATTTATCAGAAAGTCCACGGAAAGCACGATTTTTACATGACGCGTATGACGCAATAAAACATTTCTTTGTACATGTGTCGTATTGCATTCAATCTAAATTTAAAGTCGCTCGCCCAATTAAAGCTCTGTCCCATAATGCACTGTACTCTTTTTCTGAAAATTGGCGTCGGCATATGGATGTGCTTATGAATCTCATATTTCTCGTCATAAATGTTAAAGATTATTTTTTTCGTAATTGATGTTGTGATTATATTGGATTATCGGATGCATGTGCACATTAGAAAAGCGGTATGTATTACGTTATCGTTCGATTCGGTTTATATGCAAGTATTTTCGGATGACAACAGAGCATGGCAATACACAGGACCTATATTATAGGCTATACTTTACCTGTTTTTATATCCCCCTGCAATAAATTAGCTCAAAACTTATAACGCTGTCCGTTTATAACGCGGTTGCGTGGCTTGGACCCCGTCATCCGCGTTATACTGGAGTTACAGTGTATAATGTTCAGTTATTGATTGATACATTCTAACAGACAACTTACTTAACATTTTACACTCCCCTGAGAAATATCTCCAGCTAAAAATTCACCTAAAGACTTTTGAGAGACAAAATCTGAGGCTATTAAAGGGCTGGAAGAGTTAAAGCCTGTATGGATACCTTACTCTTTCATTGTTTAGTTTTAACAGGTGTCATTATCTTTCAATAGAGTGTTATTGTTTGTTTGGAAAAACCAATGTCCTAAAAAGCATGACAAGAGAGATCTTTGCTTTAAATTAAGTCATTTGTGGTATGCATATTTATAGATATCAATGCGTTGTTATAAGTTAATTAACCAATTTTATTTTGTTTACTCATTGAGTTTTTTATTTTTACATATTTTAGGATATGTTCAATGTCAGTGTATTATTGCATCTTATCTGGACCTCTGCGTCTAAATAGATTATCTTATATAAACTTATTGTGATTATCTTCTATAAACTTATTGTGATTATCTTCTATAAACTTATTGTGATTATCTTCTATAAACTTATTGTGATTATCTTCTATAAACTTATTGTGATTATCTTCTATAAACTTATTGTATCATTATATGGCAAGTGCCATGAAGCATGGCAATACATATTTTATGTTGAAATGTGCCCCCCACCCCTTATATGACCCCCTCCCAGCTTCCAGAGTAGGGACCGAGTCCAGGACCTCCTAATTACCAGGTGGACACCATCAACTATGGCAACTGACAGTAATTGATGTATTGGATTTGAAACAGGAATAAAGGCAGAGTCATATCAAAATAACATGTGAAGTGAAGTTGTAGGATTTGATCAGAATTGTGCTATGACTATTGGTTACCTTTTGTGTACATTTCTTCATTAATAATTTATACAGGCCAGGTTTTCTTTGATTTCTTTTCGGTAGTTAGCCCATATAACATGCCTGTTACAAGATATATTTAGTGTTATGGTACATTTGCTTGGTTTCTGATCTAGCATCTGTATGTTAAGTTGTGTATATAAATATTGATTTCTTCGTATGGATCAGTGTGTCTGGATGGCCATATATTGACCTTCAGGTGTGAAAGTCTAAGGCTTTCATGGAAGAT
The DNA here is from genome assembly GCF_020536995.1 of Dreissena polymorpha. NCBI lineage: Eukaryota > Metazoa > Mollusca > Bivalvia > Myida > Dreissenidae > Dreissena > Dreissena polymorpha. Next base: position 134,775,746 of record NC_068357.1, on the reverse strand, counting down.
TATTGGAATAAAAGCAGGTATCTGGAGAAGCGCCCCCCCCCCCAGAGAACTGCCCCCGGAGAACTGCCCCCTTATTTTAAAGGTGGCGGAGAGGTGCCCCCCCATCAAATCGGTAGGGGCGGAGAACTGCCCCCCTGTCAGAATTTAGTAGGCGGATATCTGCCCCCCCCCATCAAATCTGTAGGGGCGGAGAACTGCCCCCCGGTGTCATATTAGTTATTAGTTACGTAGTGAAAACAATACTTACGGGTATTTTTACGTTATCGCCGTACACATTTTATCCGGTAACAATTGAATTTCAGTACAAGTATATTACCATTTATCGAACTGAATAACACAAATTGTCTAGAGGCATGTGATAATACTGTTTAAGGCCCTTAGTGCGCATCTGCACCACTCACTATACATGAATGCCATGTAAAAGTCATGTTTTAATAAGAGCGCGAAACATAGTCGAAATCCACACAGGAAACGCGTGCGTGTTAATACTGGCCAAGTGTCGCAACTAAATATAGACCTGCAACTCAGTACTTATGGAGGAAAAGTTACATCGGAATTAATTTTCATTATAAAGATAGTATTGACCAATGGAAAAAAACCGTAAATTTACGTATAAAAAGGGAAATTAATAGGCAAAGCGAAGGCATTAATTTAGCTGACTTGAAGAAAAAAGTAGAGTGAAGTCGAATTTATAATCAATTTATTTATGTTGTTTAGTTAATTCATGTGTCATACAAAATGACATACATAAATACACACATTACACATATTACGGCAACAGTTTGCATTTTGAGCAGATCATGTCGACATGCCAAACAAACAAAATCGGTAACAGTTGCTTTAATTAGTAGCTAATTAGGCAGGCAGAGAACTTGTTACCGTTAACGATAAGCACCGCGATCTTTTAATCTTTTAATTGGTAGACCGGACCGACCTTTATTGTTAAGAACTTGTTAGCTTTGAATAAAGCCGCATACGGGTTTATTATATTGAACCGTCCAAATCCGTAATTGGCGCAAACAAACAAATAAATTATTGTTTTCAGCTTGCATAAGGATGGATTAAATTGCATGCTAATTGTTTGTTTTACTTACGGGGAAAATATCAAATAATTCAGCTGAGAAAACTTTTTATTAGCAAAAAGTGATTTGTTTTTCTTTGTTCACATAGACGAAAATCACGTGATTATCAAGATGGCGACGTCCATGCCGAGGCAGGTTTTTTTTGCCGTTTTATAACTTTTATTACTTGTACAACTTTATATTACTTTTGAAATTTCACTCAATTTCCAGACATAATAGCAAGAAAGTTACTGGCGTTATTGTCATTATAATACTCGCTTTATATATTGCCGCGAAATTTCTTTAATTAGGGGGCACTTCTCCGGGTCATCAATTCTGACAGGGGGGCAGTTCTCCGCCCCTTATCAATCGGCAGGGGGGCAGTTCTCCGCCCTATAAAAAACAGTGAGGGGGCAGTTCTCCGCCCAGTGAAAAATCTTTGGGGGGGCAGTTCTCCGGGGGGGCACTTCTCCTAGAGCCATAAAAGCATAGTATAATTTTAAGTTCATTCAATATGAGAATACCATTGTACACATAACAACAAAAATAATTACTACAACTGAAAATTATTATATATGTCAAAACAAAATATGATTAAATATATTTACATGCATTTAATTAATTTTAGTTTAGTTCTTTTAAATAAAATCTAGTGGTTTTTATAATAAAATGTACTTATTTAGATGTTGTCTAGAAATTTTCTCTAATTCAAATCGATTGCACGCAAAATAATTATGTAACAATATTAATGTAATTTGTCGTCAGAACGTCTTCTTTATGATATTGGAAGTAATTATCAGGGACGGTTGTACACATATAAATTCCAAATATAGTCCCTCTTTTCTGGTTTTATATGTAAAACCATTGATTTTCATTCTAGCTTGCATTCCGTGACTGTTGCCCATTTCTGTAACAAAATTGCTAGTCTTCATCAATATCCACACAACTCTGTTTTTGCAAATTCGACATTGACCAGTTTGTAAAGTGCAGTAAAATTTTAGTTTTGCAATTTCGTTAGATAGCAGGGTATTGTTTTCAACATTTATGTTATAAAATCTGTCTGGAAGAAACTTAAAAGTGATATATTTCAAGCATTATTGAGAAATTTGTTAAGAAATTATTTTCTTCAGTTAAAAATACTGTGAATGTTTGTGTTTTTTATGTAAATTTCGAAAGATAATGCAGTCCATGCTTCAATTTTCCATTGTGAAACAAATGCGATGAAACTTATATGAGTACATTTTAGCAAGTCTCAGTGAACACCAGACTTAATGCATGTGTGTTAAGTATAGTCCAAGGTTAGTGAAATTGTACAGGCTTATCAAGGATGACACTGTCTGCCTAGCCCTTTGCATGCTGGGAAATTTGTCATCTGCTAAAATGTCGTCTGCTGAATTTCTAAAATAAGCATTTTCTTTGAATTTTTTCAAAGAATACTATCAGAATAGCAAACAGTTTGGATCCTGATGAGACACCACGTTCTGTGGCGTCTCATCTGGATCCAAACTGTTTGCAAAGGCCTTCAAAATTCGGTTCCAGCGCTTAAAGGGCTAGACTGGTTTTCTGTTTGAAAGAGATTTTTCCTTTAGAAGAAAGATTCCATAAAAGCTAAAAATAATTGGTCGCTGATTAGTATGTGGGGACTGCATAGGCTAATCTGGGACGATGCGTTATGCGCATAAATTAAGCACAGATTTCCCTGAGTCCAGCTTATTAATTCTTTCAGGGGATTCTATAACTTATGTTTTTTCTTTGGTAAACAAATCCAGTTTAACTGATCCTGATCCTTATTCTTAACTAATATCTCATATGTTTGTATTAACCCTTTGCATGCTGGGAAATTTGTCATCTGCAAAAATGTCGTCTGCTGAATTTCTAAAATAAGCATTTTCTTTTATTTTTTTAAAAGAAAACTATCAGAATAGCAAACAGTTTGAATCCTGATGAGACACCACGTTCTGTGGCATCTCATCTGGATCCAAACTGTTTGCAAAGGCCTTCAAAATTCGGTTCCGGCACTGGAAGAGTTAAAACAGATGTCATTATGGTATACCTGCCTAAAATTAGCTGTATCCTTTGTGCTTCTGGTTTGATCTTGATGCCATTACTTTATGGCCATTTTATTCTATAATATCTATTATATCAAGTCCATTGTGTGTTTCCAGAAAGAGACCACTGGTCAGTTTGTGTTGGACAAGGTCTGTGAAACCCTGAACCTCTTGGAGAAGGATTACTTTGGACTGCGATATGTCGACGCAGAGAAACAGAGGGTATGTACACCGCAATGTGCTCAAATATTACACTTCCTATCATGACTGATGTGTTCTGATTTTGTTTGCTGGTAAGGGTTATTGGCATACATGCAGGATCATGAAGCGTTTTGCTGGAAATGCAGTGCCTGTAATGCAATCTGCAACTTAGATTAAACGTTCTGGAGATCACTGTGTTCAACTAGTTTAACACCGCATAAATCAGTATGCAATATAGATCTGGCCAATAATGAAACGCGGTATCTCAATCGTCAATGAAGAGTCGTTGATACCATTGCTTTCATGCACTGCACACCTTTTTATTGCCATTTTGGGGAAAAATGCAATTTCGGCATTCCACTGATTTGGGAAGAATTTATTTAATACAAATCTTGCTTATAATTATATAACTGTTTTGATGTAATTGAAATTAAATTGAGATATAATAATTATTTAATACTTAAAAAAAAGAGTTTTTTTTTCAAATTGGGACTTAGTTTAACCATTTTGGTATGGCAGTGCTCCAGCTTGGCCTTAATGGAAGGGCGCTTTGCCCTACCCTTCTGAAGCCCCGCCCTGCCCTTTTGAAGCCCCGCCCTTCACTTCCAAGGCCCAGACCTGCCCTGCCCTTTTATTTTATTTAAAAAAAATCGAGACATTATTACCGTAGGTTTCCACGTATAGCGCGCTCCCGTGTATAGCGCGCAGGCTGTTTTTTAAATGCAAAAATGGAGAAAAAAATATCTAAAGACAATGAAACCACCAAATCGGACCATAAATGGCCGCCATTTTACTATTGCACAATCCAATAATCCGGGGCATTGGAAAGCTTAATTAAGCATTCAAAATAGGAAGCGTCATTATGATGAGGAGCATGGGTTGCATAGCACTATACTTTTCTGACAATTTTGTCATTTTCTAGCAAAAGTTTAACAGTCAAAGTGCATTTCTTGAAAAACATGAGAAAATAAGAATTAGTGTACATCGTGTGTTTTTTCCTCGGGGAAAGCATGGGCATTACCAGTAAATTTAAATGTCGCATGGGAGACAGGGATACAGTTGTTGAGGTACACCACTGTTGAACGTTCAATATTTATACACACAAAATGCAATTGCATATCTTCACGTTCTCAAGTGTCAATTAGTGTCTCAAATGTCAATTAGCGTCTTAAAAGTCGTGGCACATATTACTCAATAACATCTGCCAATTACGAAGTGCAAAATGACCCCCTTTCACACCTACCGTTACCCGCAAAAAAGACCTCGTTCGCACCTACCCATGCCTGCTCTCCGGAATGTCGACAACAATCCTCATCGGAATTTATCAATAAAGAAGTGTAAAAACACAAACAAAGAAATGTCCGCAAGTTTATTCAAGCAAATTTATATTTGACCAAAACTTCTTCTACCACATTTATATCTACCAGTAGCGACTTCTTGTTGTTTCGACAATGGCCCCTCAGTCTGTAGGATTATAGGGTGGTAGTTTTCTGGAAAAAAACATGGCGGCCATTTTGATTATTTACGATTACACAACATATTTGTTACCAATTTAGCAGCCAGGATAGCGTTGTATCAATGTATAGCGCGCACCAGCTTTTTAATTTGAATTTTGGAGGTAAAACACTGCGCGCTATACGTGGAAACCTACGGTATTTATAAATCTCGTATTACATTGATATTACATTGTACACATTTGATTACATGGTTGAATAATAATGGAAATAATATATTCTAACAATTATTAATAATTAATACAAACATTATGATTAATATTAATTACTAGGAGCATTCTGTATACGACTTCACGCTCGAAAGTGCCCTTTTGACAAATTACTGGGCGCTCCAAAGTGCCCTTTTGACAAAATTGTTCTACTTCCATCTGTTTGTAATAAGAACCGAGTATTTATTCAATATAATGATGTTCCATTTTAATTCTTGCTCTGTTAATGAAAAGTTCAATCAAGTAAAATATTGCTGGTGCTTCCAAAGAAGAATGTAAAGGGGTATGGGAAGTGTTGTAAAATAAAATTAACAGCAATTTTGTAAAATAAAATTTAAAGCAATTTACAGCAATGAATAAAGTAATTTTTAAAGAAAAGCAATTTTTAAAAGAAAATTCCAAATTATTATGATATATCAGGACTGGTGTAAATGCATTTACATAAGCTTGAAATGTTAAGTCCTTTAAAATAAAAGTTATTGAATGTGAATTTATGTTAACTCTTTCAGTGCTGGAACCAAATGTTATAAAGGCCTTTGCAAACAGTTTGGATCCTGATCAGACGCCACAAAACGTGGCTTCTGATCAGGATCCAAACTGTTTGCTATGCTGATAGTATTTTTTTTATGCTTCCCCAAAATTTATTTTGGGGGGAGCATATAGTCGCCGCTTCGTCTGTCCATGCGTGTGTGTGTCTGTCCGTCCGTGCAGAATTTTTGTCCGGGCTATTTCTCAGCAACTAATGACCGGAATTCAATGAAACTTTATGGGAAGCTTCACTACCAAGAGGAGATGTGCATATTATCAGCGGGTTCTGGTCGGATGATTTTTCACAGAGTTATGGCCCTTTGAAATTTTCTATAAAAAAATTATTTTCCCCCCAACTACTGTGCCCTCAAGACGTTTCCTTTTATCTGAATATATAGTGCAATATTGTGGAAAAAAACAAATTTGGGGAGCATCACCTGTCTCCGACGGTTTCTTGTTTTTTTAAATCGAAGAAAATGCTTATTTTAGAAATTCAGCTGACGACCTTTTTAGCAGACGACAAATTTCCATGCATGCAAAGGGTTAATGGCTAGTTTTCTTGAAAGACAATACATTGTTTCTGACGTTGCATTTCAGACAGGCCTAGAATTGTGGCAGGTCAAGCATAAAATTATTACTACATTACCTGCCAAGAACCATTTTGGTATACAATCGAATAATCTCCATCCAATCTGTAAATAGAGTATTGGTTCTGACGGGCAATAACCAATAAACTGGAAAAACAGCGACTGGTACAAATTAAGGCTGCCTGCAATGTCTGGTTGACATGCTTGATCATTAAAACTCATGGTGCTGTCCTTATATAAGAAGTGGCTTTTATTTCAAATCTCTGTGGTAGAAAGTTGCTCAATCTGTCTAGAGTACTTGAAATTTCATTTTCTTGCATGTTTTTGGTAAGGCTTTTTACAAGTTTGCATAGGACCACTACGTTTGCTGGTAAATTGATGTCCAAAGTTTTCAATGTTGAAAAACAACAACTTTCTATTTTCAAATTTCGAATATTCTTTATCAGAAGCATTAATGGCTAATGACTTCATTAATTTAAGAGTAATTTCACTTCGTTTTTCGAAAAATTTAACAAATTTTTAGAATGTTAAAAATGGAATGTACTTCTATGTAAATTTTGAATGATTTTGCATGTATGTTGTAACATAGTGATAAGAAGCTTGTCCAAGCAAGTGGCCTTCGAATTCTAAGGCTTAAAAATATTCAATTCCACATAATATCAGACATTCCTAAAAGTGCCGGACCGTCGGACCTGATTGACGTTTTTAAGAAAGGTCCGATTGAAAATGCTATGTTGCTGGTCCGAATGTCCGGTAAATGATAAAAGATCAGAAGTTTATTTATTTTATAGAATTAAAATCTGAAAATAAAAGAAATATGAACATTAAAAATTGCGTCGTATTTCTGTTAACATACATGAAATGTTTCTGCGCATGTGCAACGGAGACACTTCCAAGTAAACATTGTCAATAGTTCTTACGGTTAAACGAACACGTTCTGCAAGTCAGATCGTAATGTAATCGGGGGCATTTACAGTTTGTTCTCGATTAAATTTAAGCTTAGTAGTGCGTTTTTATTGGTTTATATATCTTTGTGGCCAGTTTTTTGAAATGTGTAGTATAATTCTGAGTTATCATGTCATTTCGCGACTGGGAAATAGTTTTCAATTAAATTTTCGTCATACCGATAATTGCTTAGTGCTTTTAAAACTTAGTCTGTTTATTATGCTATTAATATCCAGCATGTGTTCTGTTGTTTTAGGTATATATAGTCAATCTTGTGGATGCGACCACTTGTATTAAGCGACCTTTGTCTTATGCGACCATTATGAAATCCCACGGAGCTTTTTCGCTATATAATGATATTGTATTAAGCGACTTTTGTCTTACGCGACCAGCGACCGCTGATTTGTGTGTATTTTGATGTCCGAATCTTGTATTAAGCGACCACTAGGAGGTAAAAGTGGTTAATCTATCGATCTTTCAGGGACAAATCCGTGTTAATTGTTTATCTAAGCCGATTAGATGTACTGTTACACCTCTGCTTTGTTTTCACAACCATTATGATTATGCTTTGTCTCGTTGACCGGTTCTGACCGGTATTGTTGTAGACTGCGTATCAATTTATTGAGTTGAATAATAGAGGAACGTATTGCGCACAGTCTACAGCTTAAAAAGTTTACTATGTGGAACGTTAAGAGACAATGCCGATTTTTCTCGAGTATAGATAACAGGTGCAGAAACAATGCACTGTACGCGACAAACATTTCCTGAGAAGTGCGGAAAATAAACTATTAATCGGCAACATCTGTCGAAATCCGTACATTACCAATTTGTAATAATGCTAATTAGTAGATATTTGTAAGCCAATCACATTGTTATTTACTTAATAAATTTTCCAACCAGGTCTGATTGTTTGTTTTCAATTGACGTGGTTTAATTTTTTCAGCTCATTATGTATCATAATCGAGTTAGATTTCCTTAAGCGTACATGCAGAAATTAAAATGTCAAAACAAAAAGTGTTAACGTTGAACGAGAAAATTCGGGTTTTGGAATTGTCAAAGAGTATAAGTGCACGTAAAATCGCAGACGAGATTGGAGTCGGAAAAACCCAAATTCAGAACATTCTTAAGCGTAAAGCCGAGGTGCTTGAAGACGTGGAAAATAATGTGTCAGGTGAAAAAAAACGCGCAATATAGAAACGGAAAGAGAAATACATGTGATAATATATCATAGCTTTTGGCTTCTGACATTTATTTCTAGTTTTAGCTGTACACATGTACATGTAGACTGTTACACATTTTTAGCAAAATTCTTTGTTCTTAGGAAAAATATTTCCTTGTCTATGTTGTTTTTGCAAATAAATATGTACACACAATTGATTTATAATAAATGATAATTTATAATAAGTGAAAAATAAAACACATTATAAGTAAAATATTGTTTATGTATTGTGTTTATATTCATTTTATTATAAAAGTTAAAATCATTGTGGATAAAAGAGATAATCCTTCATATAGATTAAAATTGAGGGTAAGCATTCTTCCAGAATGGCCTTTTGTATTCAAAGACCGTTTTATTAAGAGACCACTTTTGATTACTCCCTTGAGTGGTCTCTTAATACAAGATTGACTGTAATTGATTGCTAACAAGTAATCAATGCAATGTGATTCTTGTGTAAAAATAATTTATTCACAATCTTTAGTCATTGTCACAGTCCCTTAAAACTAGTTCTTCTTGAATGCTCTGAGCTTTTATAAGTGCATATGTACATCCCAGCGACCCTGAGTGTCAATAGCTGGGAGTTGTATTATTGCAACTACCTTAAAACTATCAGCAGTGCTTTTTTTCTTAATGTGGGGAAAAGTAAAGGCCTGGCTTCAATTAAAAGGGGAAATATCAACAAAACTGAGAATGGGGGAAAATATTTCCAAGGTAAACTTAACATTTTGGAAATTTGCATGATTTTAATGAAAAAAAAAGATGGGGGAAGGGGCTTTTCTCTTAGGGAAAGAGGCCTATATAAGGCCCCTGCTAAATAAGGAAAAGCCCTGATTAGTATCTGAAAACTTTTGTTTCAATAGCAATTTGCACACCAGTAAACAATAATTGAATTTTCAATCGAGAAATTGCTTTGTTTAAAACAATTTTTTGGTTTGAATATTTTTTCTTTACAATATTGCAAGTGTGTTGTGATTTGTTAGTGTTAAGTGTTGTGTTGCTTTTTTAACATTTAATTTTCCAATAATCATAATGTCAATATATTTGAGTTGGTGATGTGATGTTTCGGTCCTAAGAAGCTCAGTCCGGTCCTGCAAGTTGTCCTGTGGACCAAAAATACTTTTGGGAATGCCTGTAATATATATAGTGTTAAAGTGAAAACTGAAATTCATATCAATTTGATAATAAATATAGTGTCAGTTTTGATTTCTGCTCTTAATGAGGGTCCTATATTTAACTCTATAACTGTGCCTTTTTGTAATATTCCCGCCATTTCCTCTTGTTTCTGAAGTATTTCTTGATTGATTCCAAAGTTTCTGATAAATGGCAATGTTCATGATTAATTTCCATGACTGATCTTCATGCTCCAAAGTTAATTAAGAACCGAACCAAACCATGCAAGATGTTAGATTTTCTCTGCATAAGATAGAACTGCAGTTCATTTAATAAAATATAGGAATTGCCCTTAACGTCTGGCCTTTTGTTATTTATGATGATGCGGCTTCCAGACCCTAGATTTTGCGTGATTTTACAAAATGTATGTGACTGTTGAATGATTATTGCCTGACCACCAATGGCAGAAGCCAGTTTTCGGGACATTGATTTCACATTCATCACGCTGGACATTAGCTACAGTTCTATGTAAATAAGTCTGATGTGTTGTACCACTCTCTTATTAACCCTTTGCACGCTGGGAAATGTTGTCTGCTAAAATGTCGTCTGCTGAATTTCTAAAATTAGCTTTTTTTTCAAAGAATATTATCAGAATAGCAAACAGTTTGGATCCTGATGAGACACATGTTCTGTGGCGTCTCATCTGAATCCAAACTGTTTGCAAAGGCCTTCAAAATTAGGTTCCAGCACTGAAAGAGTTAAATGTGTGAGATGGACATCTACAATGCAAGTGCTATATAGCTTTTGGGTTAGCTCAGTGGTTGGTAAAGGTGCTTTTCACTCGGGCGACCTGGGCTCAAAACCTACTCCCAAAAGCATGTGAGTTTGGTTGGTGGTCACCATACCGGAGAGATTGGATTCCTTCCACCCCACAACACGAAATTTGAAAATCTTTCAAAAACAACTAAAAAGCTCGGCGATAAATCAAAATTCTTCCCAGCTTTCGTGAGTCTAGTAAGAAAATAAGGTAGGAGTGCTGGGACAAACTCCGGGTCCACTCATAATGCTGCGTGAGGCATGTCTGGACCATACAAACTTCACAGAACATGCATTCTAGTGAAATGTTTTATATATTAAGTTGTCACCATAACCATCCATGATTTGTTTATGGCTAGCCTTCATTCTTGATTGGACAAAAACAAGACCATCAGCTCAGTAATGTTACTGTAGGCATTAATTGCCAGAGAGCGAGGTATTGAATTTGATTGGTAAATGCTTTGTGTGGTTATTAACTGACTAATTGATTGCAAAACTGATTTGAATCGAATTGAATGAATGAATAGCTTTGTTTATCAACTCAGAATGTGACACTGTAGAGTAGTTTTCAGCGTTTACTACTTGATGCGTCTCTAAGTTAAAAAGAAGATTATGTCAGAAATTTCTGAACATTTGTGGTGTTAATAAGTTACATGTTCAGCACTTTTTTTAAATTTAAGTGTAATTATTACAGCTGCAAGGCCTTGTCTACTTTAGTGTGAAATAACTTAAACTATAGACTCCACGCATGTCTTGTTGTTTTGTATTTGAACTTCAGTGCTATGAGATTTTTTGCAAGAGTCTCTATCTGTAGCAGTTCATCTTTGTCTATATACAAATCCATAAGTTTGAAAATTATTGGAACATAGGTATGACTCTGTATTGGTATCCATAACCAATATCTCTTCCCTTTTAAGTGTGTCTGTACTGAAGTGCTTGTTTTGCTATTATACGCAGATAGGCACATTATATTTCCTTAAATGTAAACATTGACCCATTGTTGGTAGATAAGGCCACGACTTTTATATTTCTTGGTTTACAAAACCGCCGACCCTAATTTTTGGAAAATGGGAAAAAAAATAAAATCGGAAAATCGTCTTTTTTTAAAATATTTTATTCCCGACCGCACTTCAAAATGAGCGAAATGAGAAAAAAACGATCCGGTTTGAGTACGGTTGCGAATAAAATCAAGTAAGTACAATCAACGATTGGTTCACATATATTGCAGAGATCGGGATATTTTTCAATGTGACACATTATGTACCAGTCCTTTTATGGGCACTTCTCAAAATTTATTTCGGGTAAAAATTACAGACAATAAAAAAATCAGCGTCAGTCAAATGTCGACCCCATCAAAATTTATTTCCGTGTCTGTGACGCAACTATATTGTTTAACATGTTAATTATATTAAACAAACCCGATAGTATTTGATAATAAGTATAAATAATCCAATAAAACACTGCCATTATTTACGATATATGTGTTTAGGAATTTTGTAAACACGTCCGCCATAGTTTATAGGAACTGTACAGAAAGTTTGGAAATCGGAACAAATCTGTATATCTCGGAAAATCATTGATAAATGTATTTGTCGTTTCAATGCTTAGGGCCGAGTAATTTCGGCAAATCGGAACTCAACTTGTGTAAAACACTAGCTCAATTAACCGTTAAACTCCGCCTCCGTTCTCTGCAAAAGATTCGAAGGCGGAGCTATGCACGTGCTTTTATTAAATTGGAGGATTGCAATTGAGAAACAAACACACGATTGGTTCGGCATGTTGATTGCTAGACAAAGGAAGCCAATTTTTTCGGCGCGAAATTTGTCGCTTTATTGCTTCCGACAGAAAGCGGCTTTCCTTTGATGACGTCAAACTGTCAATTTACACAGACTGCACATTTTCGGAAGACTTTAACTGACTCCTTGTTTACAATTCCAGTAAAAAAAAACACTTGCTAACATTAAACTTTGGATTAAATTATCAAAATAAAGCAAAAGCGAAGTTGACAAATATGATTAAATTAATTCGCGTCAGTTCAAATAAGACGTTTTGCGTAGTAAATCAACGAGTTTTCATGACAACAACAACTTTGACAAACATTACCGCGACGACGCATGGATCGATCTACCTCGATTTTTTTTCATGTACGATCTCATAAGTCGAGTAAGAGCAAACACATACCGGGTAATTTGTGTATGAGTAGTTTATCTTATATAAGATTTATGCAACGGGCATCGCATTGCGTAATGGTGCGCATCCAATTATGGAAATGAAGCGCAGTTTTTCGTTTTAATGGGAGAAGAACGCATGTCATGTAATGGAGTGTTTAAAATTGCCTGATGTTACATAAGGTGCTGTTAGGACTCATTTCATTTGAAGATATAGATGTGTTTCATTGCATAATTTGATTTTTGTCTCTGTGTTAAGGTTATAATAGATATGTTGTCTTTGTTCTGATGTTATTAGCATTAACTTTTTTTTCCAATGATGTTTTTTTTTTTTTTTTTTTTTTTTTCGACCGCCCGATGTACCATTTTCAAAATAATTTTTGTAAACCAATAAAAAAAAAAGTCGTGGCCTAAAGGTTATTTACATGATGAAAAAACAACAACATTTTTTTTTAACATACATCAGTACGTAATCTCTGGCTACCAATGGCTCTTAGACTTGCAGATTCTTGGCCAATGAGCCCCTAGACGAAAAGTAACGTGTCCACCTTGAAGCAAATAGTCCCAAACTCCCATTTCTGAAAGCTATCATGTAGTTATAATAGTGAAAAGAAAGAAAGATTTCAATAACAATATTAAGCTTTCAACTTTTATTAATCTCTTAATGCTTGTGAACAGTAAACATCACACCTTGAAATATATGTGTTTTTCTCTGAATTGCCAGCTGTAACTACTGAAGTTGATATACTGTTTTTGTATAAGGTCAAGGTACCTTTTTGAAGGCATTACACTTATGAAAGTAAAGTAGCGATGACTTTCATTGGGGACTCCTTACCTTAATGAGTGCTATTTGAAAACATGCTTATGACCGTCTGTATAAAGCCCTAACCCTTACTTCAGCCAATCTGTAAGATTTTCTGCATTCATTGTTCCTCATTCAGATAAACATCACAACAACATTGACTTATACCTTATATGATCCATACTCATCATGATTTGCATATGTGTTAACGGATTCTTTTAAGCAATACGACAGGAGGGTGGGACGCACATAATTCAAAAGTATGTGTCTACAGCGATAATGGTGTGTTAGTGACGAGGGATGCATGGCTAGATTATTCAATCATACATAGATATTTATGCCCCACTTCGAAGAAGAGGGGGTATATTGTTTTGCACATGTCGGTCAGTCTGTCGGTCCGTCGGTCCGTCCTCCAGATTGTTTCCGGATGATAACTCAAGAACGCTTAGGCCTAGGATCATGAAACTTCATAGGTACATTGATCATGACTGTCAGATGACCCCTATTGATTTTCAGGTCACTAAGTCAAAGGTCAAGGTCACAGTGACTCGAAATAGTAAAATGATTTCTGGATGATAACTCAAGAATGCTTAGGCCTAGGATCTTGAAACTAAATAGGTACATTGGTCATGACTGGCAGATGACCCCTATTGATTTTCAGGTCACTAGGTCAACATTCAAGGTCACAGTGACTAGAAATAGTAAAATGGTTTCCGGATGATAACTCAAGAATGCTTACGCCTAGGATCATACAACTTCATAGGAACATTGATCATGACTGGCAGATGACCCCTAGTGATTTTCAGGTCACTAGGTCAAAGGTCAAGGTCACAGTGACTAGAAACAGTGAAATAGTTTCCGGATGATAACTCAAGAATGCTTACGCCTAGGATCATGAAACTTCATAGGAACATTAATCATGACTGGCAGATGACCCCTATTGATTTTCAGGTCACTAGGTCAAAGGTCAAGGTCACAGTGACTCTAAATAGTAAAATGATTTCCGGATGATAACTCAAGAATGCTTACACCTAGGATCATTAAACTTCATAGGTTCATTGATCATGACTGGCGGATGACCCCTAATAATTTTCAGGTCACTAGGTCAAAGGTCAAGGTCACAGTGATTCGAACAGTAAAATGGTTTCCGGGTGATAACTCAAGAATAATTAGGCATAGGATCATGAAACTTCATAGGTACATTGATCATGACTGGCAGATGCCCCCTATTGATTTTCAGGTCACTAGGTAAAAGGTCAAGGTCACAGTGACAAAAAACATATTCACACAATGGCTGCCACTACAACTGACAGCCCATATGGGGGGCATGCATGTTTTACAAACAGCCCTTGTTATTTGTGTTTTTATGACACATAATTGGGTGATCATGTTGTTGTTAAATGGTTACAAGTTGAATAGAATTTCGGTATCATTGAATACGTTATGCATGTTATCAGGTATCTGGAAAAACCGGGCTTTATTCATAGCAGAGCTCAAGTGTATTATGAAAGTGTTATTATGTTTGTAAAGGCGGGGAATGATGTCAAGTAATGACGTAAATAAATAAGCAGTTTAACATAATTTCTAAACGTTGTGAACAATTCAGTACTAAAAACTAATCTGTGTCTCAGACGAGAGTTGTGGTATGGCATTCAAATTGTGAATTTTTATTTTACACAACTACATATTTAAGCAGCAGTGGTCTTGTAATGGGCATCAGGGCTTAACACTAACTTTTTTTTCAACTAGCCCATTCGGGCTAGTAAATGCAGAACCTACTAGCCCTGACCAATCTTTCATGTGCCCCGACCAAAGTATTATCACAACCTTTATATTTATGCCCCCCTTCGAAGAAGAGGGGGTATATTGATTTGCTCATGTCGGTCTGTCGGTCGGTCGATCGGTCTGTCCGTCCACCAGGTGGTTGTCAGACGATAACTCGAGAACCCTTGGGCCTAGGATCATGAAACTTCATAGGTACATTGATCATGACTCGCAGATGACCCCTATTGATTTTGAGGTCAATAGGTCAAAGGTCAAGGTCACGGTGACCAGAAATAGTAAAATGGTTTTTGAATGATAACTCAAGAACGCATACGCCTAGGATCATGAAACTTCATGGGTAGATTGATCATGACTTGCAGATGACCACTATCGATTTTGAGGTCACTAGGTCAAAGGCCAAGGTCACGGTGACCCGAAATAGTAAAATGGTTTCCGGATGATAACTCAAGAACGCATACGCCTAGGATCATGAAACTTCATGGGTAGATTGATCATGACTTGCAGATGACCACTATCGATTTTGAGGTCACTAGGTCAAAGGTCAAGGTCACGGTGACCCGAAATAGTAAAATGGTTTTCGGATGATAACTCAAGAACGTTTACGCCTAGGATCATGAAACTTCATAGGTAGATTCAGATCATGACTCGCAGATGACCCCTATTGATTTTGAGGTCACAAGGTCAAGGTCACGGTCACCCGAAATAGTAATATGATTTTCGGATGATAACTCAAGAACGCTTTTGCCTAGGATCATGACACTTCATAGGTACATTAATCGTGACCCGCAGATGACCCCTATTGATTTTCAGGTCACTAGGTCAAAGGTCAAGGTCACAGTGACAAAAATCGTATTCACACAATGGCTGCCACTACAACGGAAAGCCCGTATGGGGGGCATGCATGTTTTACAAACAGCCCTTGTTATCATTTAACTTGTATTTTCTTGTGCGTGGAGATGTGCAATTATGATTCAATCATTCTTATTAGCTTGCCTTACTAATGCTAATGAATTCAATATTCATCTACTTAAGACATGTCCCCCACTATAGTAGTGGGGGACATATTGTTTTTGCCCTGTCTGTTGGTCTGTCTGTTTGCGCCAACTTTAACATTTTGCAATAACTTTTGCTATATTGAAGATAGCAACTTCATATTTGGCATGCATGTGTATCTCATGAAGCTGCACATTTTGATTGGTGAAAGGTCAAGGTCATCCTTCAAGGTCAGAGGTCAAATATATGTGGCCAAAATCGCTCATTTTATGAATACTTTTGCAATATTGAAGATAGCAACTTGATATTTGGCATGCATGTGTATCTCATGGAGCTGCACATTTTGAGTGGTGAAAGGTCAAGGTCAAGGTCATCCTTCAAGGTCAGAGCATGTTACTGGGACATTGGCTAGCCCGGACCTAGGTACAGGCAGTGAATGTTCGAACATGCCTTTGTGTTAAGCCCTGGGCATGGTAAAAACATACACATTTTATGAAAGAAGTAGGAATGATAAAAAAGCATCCATATATTATAATTTTATCATATAAGGTGCTACACATGAAAATGTTTTGATCTATATTTACTTCAAAATTGCTAAATCGAGCAAATAAGCTAGAACTAATGGCATCATACCAATTATGTTTGCCTGTTTTGCCAATTAATATCAAAATTACATGTCTTCTATATCATGATAACAGCATGGTGGAAAATAAATTACTATCTAAAATCCATGTTTCCTGTGAGATTTTAACGTTTGTACCTTAACTCCCCTAACATGTTTTATTCCTGGTTATCTTTTAGGATTACTATAGTGACATATAATTACAGTTATTTATTTTATCCTGTTTTTCAGCACTGGTTGGATCCAACAAAGACTGTGTACAGACAGTTGAAAGGTAAGGACTTGCATGACTGTTATCTCATCAGCAGAAAATAGTAAACAAGTCTTTGAAATATTGTGTGGTGTCAAGACCTAAATAGCAAAGCTGAACTGTGATACTTAACCCTTTGCATGCTGGGAAATTTGTCGTCTGCTAAAATGTCTTCTGCTGAATTTCTAAAATTAGCATTTTCTTCGATTTTTTTCAAAGAATTCTATCAGAATAGCAAACAGATTGGATCCAGATGAGACGCCATGTTCTGTGGCGTCTCATCTGGATCCAAACTGTTGGCAAAGGCCTTCAAAATTTGGTTCCAGCACTGAAAGGGTTAAAGTGTGTCATGTGTAAATTTGTCTTATGTTGCCAGCTTAGGTCAGCTACTGTGTCTGCTTTTGAGACCACTTAACCTATTTCGACTTACTAGCGGACAGCTTACCTTCTGACAACTTTAACTTTAGGAATGCTTTTGACCTGTGATGATGCAAATTTGTTAAGTGGTTTCTTGGGTGAAATAGAAGACGCCTATTGATTTTGAGGTCTCCATGTCAAAAGTCAAGGTAAAAGGAATTAGTGAAATTGAAGACCCCTATTGATTTTAAGGTATCCATGTCAAAAGTCAAGGTCAAAGGAATTAGAAACAGGAATCAGTACACTTACTAACTGTCATGAGGGGACTGGGCAGGCAAAGTTAGGTAACTCTGGCATGCATTTTGACAGAATTATGTGCCCTTTTTATACATAGAAAATTGAAAATTTTGGTTAAGTTTTGTGTTAAGGTCCATTTTATTCCTTAAGTATCAAACCTATTGCTTTCATACTTGCAATACTTACTAACTATCATAAGGGGACTGTGCAGGCAAAGTTATGTAACTCTGACTGACATTTTGACAGAATTATGTGCCCTTTTTATACTTAGAAAATTGAAAATTTGGTTAAGTTTTGTGTTTAGGTCCACTTTATTCCAATAGTATCAAAGCTATTGCTTTCATACTTGCAACACTTATTAACTATCATAAGGGGACTGTGCAGGCAAAGTAATGTAACTCTGACTGGCATTTGGACGGAATTATGGGCCCTTTATACTTAGAAAATTGAAAATTTGGTTAAGTTTTGGGTTTTGGTCCACTTTACCCCTAAAGTATCAAAGATATTGCTTTCATACTTGGAACACTCGCAAACTATCATAAGGGGACAGTAAATGGACAAGTTGCATAACTCTGGTTGTCATTTTTACAGAATTATGGCCCTTTTTATGTCCCCCACTATAGTAGTGGGGGACATATTGTTTTTGCCCTGTCTGTTGGTCTGTCTGTTGGTCTGTTTGCGCCAACTTTAACATTTTGCTATAACTTTTGTTCTATTGAAGATAGCAACTTCATATTTGGCATGCATGTGTATCTCATGAAGCTGCACATTTTGAGTGGTGAAAGTTCAAGGTCAAGGTCATCCTTCAAGGTCAGAGGTCAAATATATGTGGCCAAAATCACTCATTTTTTGAATGCTTTTGCAATATTTAAGATAGCAACTTGATATTTGGCATGCATGTGTATCTCATGGAGCTGCACATTTTGAGTGGTGAAAGGTCAAGGTCATCCTTCAAGGTCAGAGGTCAAATATATGTGGCCCAAATCGCTTATTTTATAAATACTTTTGCAATATTGAAGATAGCAACTTGATATTTGGCATGTATGTGCATCTCATGGAGCTGCACATTTTGAGTGGTGAATGGTCAAGGTCAAGGTCATCCTTCAAGGTCAGAGGTCAAATATATGTGGCCCAAATCACTTATTTTATGAATACTTTTGCAATATTGAAGATAGCAACTTGATATTTGGTATCTCATGGAGCTGCACAAGGTCAAGGTCATCCTTCAAGGTCAAACATCATATAGGGGGACATTGTGTTTCACAAACACATCTTGTTTTACTTAGTAGCTTTGAATATATGGTTAAATTTTGTGTTTCGATCCACTTTACTTCTAAAGTATCAAGGCTATTGCTTTCAAACTTCAAATACTTTCATGCTATCATGAGGTTACTGTACCTGGCAAGTTGAATTTTACCTTGACCTTTGAATGACCTTGACTCTCAAGGTCAAATTATTAAATTTTGCTAAAATTGCCATTTCTTCTTTATTTATGATTAGATTTGATTGATACTTTGACAAAACAACTCTTACCTGACATACCACAATAGACTCCACCCAAACCATCCCTTCAATTTTTTTTGGGGGGAAACGGTCAAAAACACAAATATTTATCCCCCCCCCCATTTTTGTTCACATTTTTGGAAGATAATGTAATAAATGACCACACCCCCACACTAAACACCCCTCTTCACTCATCCCCTCCCTCTTTTGTGATTGAAATTGAGAGTCCCTTCACCTATAAAAAGGAAAATAGATTAGCGGTCTGCACCCGCAAGGCGGTGCTCTTGTTCATATTGGTATAAGGCTGTATGGGGAAAAAAAGAAGATTCTTTTTTACAGGTCACCAGGTGAAAGGTTACGGTCAAATTAGCTTGTATTAAGAAATTGATTTCTTCGTGAAATCTAGAGAATCCTTTTACATACGATCATCGTAATTATAAATTTTGAGGTCAACAGATAAAAAGTCAAGGTAACAGAGGCTTGTAACAGGAATTTGTTTCCTGACAATATTTTGAATGCATTGATCCACAATAAGAGCTTTAAATTGCAAAATAAATGATAACACATTCTTCAAAAAAATAATAAAGCTCAGTTTGGTGTCATATATGTTCTATGACAATATCTATTGGTGCTTTAAAAAGATAAATCAAATTATTCGATTTGGGTCAAACTTGCAGCATCCTTTCCTGTCACCTTGCAATATCCCAGCTTAAGTGTCCATGGGATCTAATGTTTTTTTGTTTATTTAGGGTCTACTGTCACAGAAACTTGAATTGAACAGCAACTAATAAATGTCAGTTATTTTGTAGACAGCATTTTGGAAATGCAAATATTCTGCATAACGTGGATCAAACAACAATGTGATTATTTAAGATCCCATCACTTCAGATAAAAACCTTATGAATTCAAAAGGCATAGTTCCAGCCACAGGAAATGTAATTTATGTCCTGTTCAGAATTTGTGACAGAAGTCATTGTGTGTGAAAGAGAATGTAAATGAGCTGCAAGTTGGGTAAATGGAGCCTAATGCATGTGTGTAAAGTGTCGCCCAGATTAGCCTGTGCAGTCTGCATCACTTCAGTAAAATTAACGATCGGTTAAAAAATGAGAAGTCAAATCCATGGAAAAAATTCCCAGGAAACAAAAACTGTTTTATTGATTGAATGTGCTGTGTTGTAAATCTTGAATTCATCCAGCTTAAGGTTACACACATTTAATTGATATGGTATATGCACTCAGCGAGAGTTCAATTTCGGAACAAAATGGCCGCAATTTTCCATGGTTTTGGGATTTTTTTCAGACGGCAATGGGACATTTGTCATTGTTGATTGGGAAAGTACCATTCACCAGTACTTTATGAAGAAGGAAAAAAGTTGCTAGGTATTCAAATACCTTGCATATCAGTTTAGTATTCACCATTATCAATTTGAAATCAACTTAAGTTTCTAAGGGTTTTGTGTAGAAATATAAAGTATACTGGTACATGTACATAGATCTTTTACAGCAAGTACATAATGACTGAATTGTAAAAGTAGTTTTACTTAGAGGAGCCTCTTGTTTTTGCAACAAACACCATCCATTAACCCATTTAAGCCTAGTGGACTCTCCCATCCTTTTAAATTGGATCAATTTATTTCCAAAATAAGGGATGTCTAGTATATTTATTTCTATATTTAGAATATTTCTTACAGAAATTCCTTAACGCAAACAGCACAGACCCTGATGAGACGCCGCATCATGCGGAGTCTCATCAGGGTCTACGGGCGGAAATAGTGTGTTTTAATGTTCAACTTTATGACAGGCTCTCATATCCCATACATTATGGCCCTGTCTGTGTCTGTATTCCAAAAAGCCTGTTGTTACATATGAAATACCACCGGGAATTCACATGATATAGCTGATGTTTCAAAATGGCTTCCAAATGCTTAAGGAATGATTGCAGTGACAGTCTGTGTCTACCAACTTTGAATAATGACCCTCTCGGGTTGTTCTTGTAGTGGAAAGACTTCTGAGCAAGTCTGAAATCTGCTTGTTTGTTCTTTTTAATTTGACAGAGATAAATGAAATTTTTGTATTGAAACAACACTGTCTTATTTATTCAAAAGTTTTTGTGTTGGCAAAAAATGCCAACAAAATGACATATTGAAAATTTGGCTTGATATCAAAACAGATGTAAAGCCTCAAGCATGGGTAACAAGCTATTGTTTTTTTTTGTTATTTATTTATTTGTTTGATGCCTTGTCAAATATCACATTTTTTTTTAATCTAAATGTGTATTGTAGCCACATTTGATAAATTAAAAATATAAATATAAATATCCTTTACTTATTTTTCACAGTCCACATTAAAATAGTCATAAACTTGATTTTGTTTATTAGAAATAATTGATGCTGTTTTTAGTGTACAAATAAAATTACAGCAAATTACGCATTGTACATGTATGTAAAGTAAATTTTTCTTCAATCAAATAATTCTAAAATAAATTTAATAATTTCTGAAAAAGGTAATATTTTTCTATTATGTAATCATTCAAAGAATACAATATTACTGCACAATACTCACTCACAGATGAATATGTCTGGTTATATTTTTATGTCTCAGGGGCATCTTGTGACAAAACTTTATAGAGAACTACTATATAACATGCAACATATCAAGTATTAAACCTGTGAAACTTACGAATTATGGGTAGTATGCTAATAGTTCATATAACACTCATGAAGTCATATCTTATTGAAAAAGGGGCATATTTTCTGTTATTTTAAAATTAACTCATGAACAGCTCTATATAATAAGTAACAGACCCTAAAAGAATTAAAGTTGTATGGTAAACAAAGAGAATGCCTGCACACAAGTTTGTGTCTGCTGACAGACAGACAGACAGATGGACAAACAGACATAGAGCAGACAGATGGACAGACATAAAGCAGACAGACAGACAGACATAGAGCAGACAGACAGACACACATAGAGCAGACAGACAGACATAGAGCAGACAGACAGACATAGAGCAGACAGATGGACAGACAGACAAAGAGCAGACAGATGGACAGACAGACATAGAGCAGACAGACGGACAGACAAACATAGAACAGACAGATGAACAGACAGACATAGAGCAGACAGATGGACAGACAGACATAGAGCAGACAGATGGACATACAGACATAGAGCTGACAGACGGACAGACAGACATAGAGCAGACAGATGGACAGACAGACATAGAGCAGACAGACGGACAGACAGACATAGAGCAGACAGATGGACAGACAGATGGACAGACAGACAAAGAGCAGACAGACAGACAGACAGACATAAAGCAGACAGACAGACATAGAGCAGACAGACATAGAGCAGACAGACGGACAGACAGACATAGAGCAGACAGATGATCAGACAGACATAGAGCAGACAGATGGACAGACAGACATAGAGCAGACAGATGGACAGACAGACATAGAGCAGACAGACAAACAGACAGACATTGATCAGACAGATGAACAGACAGACATAGAACAGACAGATGGACAGACAGACATAGAGCAGACAGATGGACAGACATACATAGAGCAGACAGACGGACAGACAGACATAGAGCAGACAGACGGACATAGAGCAGACAGACAGACAGACATAAAGCAGACAGATGGACAGACAGACATAGAGCAGACAGACAGACAGACATAGAGCAAACAGACAGACATAGAGCAGACAGACAAACATAGAGCAGACAGATGGACAGACAGGCATAGAGCAGACAGAAGGACAGACATACATAGAACAGACAGATGGACAGACAGACATAGAGCAGACAGATAGACAGACACACATGGAGCAGACAGATGGACAGACAGACATAGAGCAGACAGATGGACAGACAGACATAGAGCAGACAGATGGACAGACAGACATAGACACATAGAAATCCGGATTTCAAGGCACCAGGGTCACTTTTGAGATCAATAAAAATTCAAAGAGTTTTGCGGTGGGGGGGGGGGGGGGGGGGGGGGGGGGGGGGGGGGGGTTTGGAGCGAATCTTTGTTAATGTCTGTTCTACAGAAGGCAATTACTGCGTCAACATCATAAAATTTATTAGTATTTATTCTGTGAATTCTCCAATCGAATGCGCCAAGTATCAACAAAGCTTTTATCAACATGGAGTTTCGACGAAAACAATCCCAATTTTTAAGGTAAATTTTGACCACAATACCTATGTTTAGAAGCTTATAAACGTAATTATTTTTTAGCTCATCTATTTTTTGAAAAAAAATTATGAACTATTGTCATCACCTTGGCGTCGGCGTCGGCGTTGGCGTCCGGTTAAGTTTTGCGTTTAGGTCCACTTTTCTCAGAAAGTATCAATGCTATTGCATTTAAACTTGGTACACTTACTTACTATCATGAGAGGACTTGGCAGGCAAAGTTAGATAACTCTGGCATGCAATTTGACAGAATTATGTGCCCTTTTTATACTTAGAAAATTGAAAATTTTGGTTAAGTTTTGCGTTTAGGTCCAGTTTTCTCAGAAAGTATCAATGCTATTGCATTCAAACTTGGTACACTTACTTACTATCATGAGGGGACTGGGCAGGCAAAGTTAGATAACTCTGGCGTGCATTTTGACAGAATTATGTGCCCTTTTTATACTTAGAAAATTGAAAATTTTGGTTAAGTTTTGTGGTTAGGTCCATTTTATTCCGTAAGTATCAAAGCTATTGCTTTCATACTTGCAACACTTACTAACTATCATAAGTGGACTGTGCAGGCAAAGTAATGTAACTCTGACTGGCATTTTGACAGAATTATGTGCCCTTTTTATACTTAGAGAATTTAAAATTTGGTTAAGTTTTGTGTTTAGGTCCACTTTATTCCTACAGTATCAAAGCTATTGCTTTCATACTTGCAACACTTATTAACTATCATAAGGGGACTGTGCAGGCAAAGTTATGTAACTCTGACTGGCATTTGGACGGAATTATGGGTCCTTTATACTTAGAAAATTTGGTTAAGTTTTGTGTTTTGGTCCACTTTACCACTAAAGTATCATAGATATTGCTTTCATACTTGGAACACTCGCAAATTATCATAAGGGTACAGTAAAAGGACAAGTTGCATAACTCTGGTTTTTATTTTTACGGAATTATGGCCCTTTTTTGACTTAGTAACTTTGAATATATGGTTAAATTTTGTGTTTCGATCCACATTACTTCTTAACTATTAAGGCTATTGCTTTCAAACTTCAAATACTTTCATGCTATCATGAGGTTCCTGTACCTGGCAAGTTGAATTTTACCTTGACCTTTGAATGACCTTGACTCTCAAGGTCAAATTATTAAATATTGCTAAAATTGCCATAACTTCTTTATTTATGATTAGATTTGATTGATACTTTGCAAAACTACTCTTACCTGACATACCACAATAGACTCCACCCAAACCATCCCCCGTACTCTCCCCCCCCCTCCCCCCCCCCCAAATCCCCCCCCCCCTATTTTTTTTTATTTTTTTTTTTAAGATCATCTCACAAATGACCACAACAACCCTCACACTATAACCGCCCACCCCCACCCCCCCCCCCCCCCCCCCCCCCCGAAATTATTTTTTTTGAAACTGTTAAAAAACAAAAAGATTTATTTTTATTTTTTATGTTTGAAATACCGTCCAACCATTGCATCGTAGAATCCCCCCCTCTCCCCCCACCCGAATCCCCCCCCCCCACCCCCCGCTAATTTTTTTTTTTTTTTTTTTTTTTTTTTTTTTTAAGATCATCTCACAAATGACCACCACACCCTCACACTATACCCCCCACCCCACCCCACCCTCCCAAATTTCTTTTTTTTTTTTAACGGTTAAAAAACACAAATTTTTATTTTTATTAATTTATGTTTGAACTACCGTTTAACCATCGCACCCAAGAATCCCCACCACCCATCACCCCCCCCCCCCCCCCCCCCCCCCCCCCCGATTTATTTATTTTTTCGCATTTTTGGAAAATAATGTAATGAATGTCCTCACCCCCACACTATACACTCCTCTTCACTCCACCCCTCCCTCCTTTGTGATTGAAAATGAGAGTCCCTTCACCTTTAAAAAGATAATAGAAAATATATGAGCGGTCTGCACCCGCTAGGCGGTGCTCTTGTTATTTTTTTATTGTTTCTTTACATAAATGATTCATTTGATAAACGGTTACATTGGAACAAAGAAAAACGATCGTGAATCTTACTTTGCGTAAAAGGGTGGATGTGGGGTGGTAAATTTAGCCACTCGATGAATAATTTATGATTAGGTTTTCTTGTAAAAGCATCAGTTTTTAGATGAAAATCGTTCATGTTATGTATATTTATGTAATATTCTTTAGTGCTGTTTATATTACGGGCTGAGGTCGTACTTTTAAGTGATTATTTTTTTTACAAAATATTTGGTTAATGTAATATATGTTGAAAATTATATAAGTAAATTCTTGGAAAAAAATCTTTCTTTTGCTATAACAAAATGCATTTAAAACTGCTTGGAAATGCAATATAGACGGGTCTGAAAATGATTAAAATCGTCCGGGGCTTTGCCCCCTCTGGTCAACCTTAAAGAGCCCTGCCCCATTACCCTGGCTGCTGGTGGCCTGCGCACCCCCAGGCTCCCGGCTTTTTTTCAGGATTGGCAATCTGGTCCTGTTATGACCCCTGCATAGAGCAGACAGATGGACAGACAGACATAGAGCAGACAGATGGACAGACAGACATAGAACAGACAGATGGACAGACAGACATAGAGCAGACAGATGGACAGACAGACATAGAGCAGACAGATGGACAGACGGACATAGAGCAGACAGACAGACATAGAACAGACAGATGGACAGACAGACATAGAGCAGACAGATGTACAGACAGACATAGAACAGACAGATGGACAGACAGACATAGAGCAGACAGATGGACAGACAGACATAGAGCAGACAGGCAGACATAGAGCAGACAGATGGACAGACAGACATAGAGCAGACAGACAGACATAGAACAGACAGATGGACAGATAGACATAGAGCAGACAGATGGACAGACAGACATAGAACAGACAGATGGACAGACAGACCTAGAGCAGACAGATGGACAGAACGACATAGAGCACCCAGGCAGACGGCCATCATGATTTACTCAAAGCTTATAATTGAAGAACTGAGAGGGTTGTCATTTCTGGTATTGGAATTTTCATTTACCCGTGAAATATAAAAAATAAATTTGAGTGACAAAAAAATGTTGGGCAAGTGTTTTTTTATAAAGGCGGGCTGGGATGAAAATTAAAAAATTAATTCCAGCTAAAAGAAAATTAACAGTTGTTTTTTTTTAATGAAATTGTGGAAACCTGCATGACAAGAACTCTCAGTGAAATCAATAAGAGCACTCTGTGTACTATTAATATGTCAAATTAGTATATTGCATATGTTTAACAAGGATAGAGCCTGTGTCATGAAGAAACTGACATTTGGGTTCGACCTGTACAATGTTTGGAGATAAATAATCATTTGTAAAATTATTTGCTAATCCCTGCTGATAATTACCGAAGTCCAAAACTAAAATATGAATTTCTTTATATTAATTTTGCGTATTTTTATGTCCCCCACTAGTGGGGGACATATTGTTTTTGCCTTGTCTGTTGGTTGGTCTGTTGGTTGGTTGGTCTGTTGGTTGGTTGGTTTGCGCCAACTTTAACATTTTGCAATAACTTTTGCTGTATTGAATATAGCAACTTGATATTTGGCATGCATGTGTATCTCATGGAGCTGCACATTTTGAGTGGTGAAAGGTCAAGGTCATCCTTCAAGGTCAGAGGTCAAATATATGTGGCCAAAATCACTCATTTTATGAATCCTTATGCAATATTAAGATAGCAACTTGATATTTGGCATGCATGTGTATCTCATGTAGCTGCACATTTTGAGTGGTGAATGGTCAAGGTCAAGGTCATCCTTCAAGGTCAGAGGTCAAATATATTTTGCCCAAATTGCTTATTTTATGAATACTTTTGAAATATTGAAGATAGCAACTTGATATTTGGCATGCATGTGTATCTCATGGATCTGCACATTTTGAGTGGTGAAAGGTCAAGGTCATCCTTCAAGGTGAGAGGTCAAATATATGTGGCCCAAATCGCTTATTTTATGAATACTTTTGCAATATTGAAGATAACAACTTGATATTTGGCATGCATGTGTATCTCATGGAGCTGCACATTTTGAGTGGTGAAAGGTCAAGGTCATCCTTCAAGGTCAAACTTCATATAAGGGGACATTGTGTTTCACAAACGCATCTTGTTTAATTCTCAGTTTATTAGATAAAATATCTATAATGAATTTTGTTTTTAGAACTATTTATACAATTAGTGAATACAATTTTAAATCAAAGTTTAGTCAGATAGTGTATTTATATATACTAAGTACTTAACAAGTAATTACAAATTAGGAAACAATTTTAATGTTTAGGAAAAGATACCATTGGGTTATTTCTAGGCAAGTTACAATGGCTTTGATGTTATTATTATAATATTTTGAACCTATTGTAAACAAAAACGTGCAAAGCTTGTATACATGTTAATGTCTGCAATGTGGCTGGAAGCTTTGTTGAATATGTTGCCACAAGCTTCCAATGAATCATTTGGCAACGCATGTGAGCCGTGGTAGTGTCCAGATTTTGTTAAGCCCAGCGAGGGGCTGTTTGATTTCCCTCATGGCAATAATTACATGGCTGTCAGACACATTCTGTCTATTCTACATGAACCAATCTCCTCAATGTGTCACATAATTGTTTATCAGACAAAATAGGTGGAAAATTGTGTATTTATAAAGATTGCTATATTGTTATTATGCTGTTTATCATCAGTACAAAATGTAAATTGAAAATTGTAAGCAGATAAAAATAGACAATGTCTGTAGCGTGCATTGTCCGACGTTTGATTAAACAAACAGTTTGTAAATTAATCAAATATTTATAGTATAGGAACAAATAGCTATGTTTAAACCTGTCCTTGTTCTGTCACGCAGGAGTGAGCCCATGTGTGCTGTGTTTTCGGGTGAAGTTTTACCCTGCTGAACCCATGAAGCTTCATGAGGAGATCACCAGGTAAGATTCAACAGGTTTAACATGGTTGTCTTAAAAGGGCTGCCCCCACCCACAGTGAAATAAAAACATGCCTTTCCCTCCTTCCCATCGGCCCACTTTCTGGATGACCACATAATATTTAACCTTAACCCTTTCCCACTTAGAAGCAATGTGAAAAAGGCTATATGCAAATAGCATAAAACCAGAACAGCCTGGGAGTAACTCGAATGCTGTTTGCTGCTCATAAGTACCTTAGGGTTGCAAACAAAGCCTTAAAAACTTGAATCTGAAAAGAAAGGTTTTAAATTAAATATAACTTTCTAAGAGACTGCAAATGCGTGAAAACACATAACTTAGTGATAAAGGGTTAATATGTTTTAGTGTGTGTGATCAATAAAGATATTAAAATATTATAATATTATATATTTATTGGAAGTTTTAAATGCGAAAAAGAAAACAAAAAAAATCATGCAAGGTTTGTGATTAAACAATTATAGAAAATCAGTTTAGCCATTAACCCTGAATATTTGATAAAACTTGTGTTGGGTTTGTGATGTTTGAAACTGTTCCAAACCCAGAAAAGGTACCTGATCTTGAAAATGTTGTCTTTGTTTATCCAGATAATGACCCATATGAACTTTAACACAGCTATATTTGTTTATCACTATTGTTTCAGGTATTACTTGTTTCTGCAGCTGAGGCGGGATCTGCACCATGGGAGACTACTCTGCTCACCTCAGGACGCAAACCTTCTTGCTGCCTACATCATACAATGTTAGTGGTTTGTAACCCTAGAAGTTATTTTGCCCTTACTTCACTTATTATGCACCCCTTCGAAGAAGAGGGGGTATATTGTTTTGCACATTTCGGTCTGTCTGTATGTCCGTCCACCAGATGGTTTCCGGATAACTCGAGAACGCTTAGGCCTAGGATCATGAAACTTCATAGGTACATTGATCATGACTTGCAGATGACCCCTATTGATTTTGAGGTCACTAGGTGAAAGGTCAAGGTCACGGTGACCCGAAATAGTAAAATGGTTTCCGGATGATAACTTAAGAACGCTTATGCCTAGGATCATGAAACTTCATAGGTACATTGATCATGACTCGCAGATGACCCCTATTGATTTTCAGGTAATTATGTCTAAGGTCAAGGTCATGGTGACCCGAAATAGTAAAATGGTTTCCGGATGATAACTCAAGAACGCTTATGCCTAGGATCATGAAACTTCATAGGAACATTGATCATGACTTGCAGATGACCCCTATTGATTTTCAGGTCAAAGGTCAAGGTCACGGTGACCCGAAATAGTAAAATGGTTTCCGGATGATAACTCAAGAACGCTTATGCTTAGGATAATGAAACTTCATAGGTACATTAATCATGACTTGCAGATGACCCCTATTGATTTTCAGGTCACTAGGTCAAAGGTCAAGGTCAAGGCGACCCGAAATAGTAAAATGGTTTCTGGATGATAACTCAAGAACGCTTATGCCTAGGATCATGAAACTTCATAGGTACATTTATCATGACTCGCAGATGACCCCTAAAGATTTTCAGGTCACTAGGTCAAAGGTCACAGTGACTCAACTTAGAAAAATGGTTTCAGGATGATAACTCAAGAATGCTTACGCCTAGGATCATGAAACTTTATAGGTACATTGATCATGACTCACAGATGACCCCTTTTGACTTTCAGGTCACTAGGTCAAAGGTCACGGTGACTTGACACAGTAAAATGGTTTCCGGATGATGACTCAAGAAAGCTTACGCCTAGGATCATGAAACTTCATAGGTACATTGATCATGACTCGCAGATGACCCCTATTGATTTTCAGGTCACTAGGTCAAAGGTCAAGGTCATAGTGACAAAAAATGTATGCACACAATGGCTGCCACTACAACTGACAGCCCATATTGGGGGCATGCATGTTTTACAAACAGCCCTTGTTATATATCAAGTAGTTTATAACGCTAGAAATAATTTGGTTCTCATAATTTGTATACCCCCATTACATTTGGTAATGGGGGCTATAAAGTAGTCACTTTGTCGGTCGGTCTGTCGGTCTGTACCGAAATTTCATCCGATCTTCACCAAACTTGGTCACAAGTTGTATCTAGATGATGTATAGGTAAAGTTTGAATATGGGTCATGCCGGGTCAAAAACTAGATCACGGGGTCACTTAATGTGTTTTAAACCGAAAGTTTGTCCGTACCATTACTATGTCATTTATCGTTAGATTTTAAAATAACATGGCACATTTGTTCACCATCATGGGACGGTGTGTTGTGTCAAAAAAGTATGTCGATATCTCCAAGGTCAAGGTCACACTTCAAAGGTCAAATGCTTGTCCGGGCCATAACTTTATCATTTATTGTGAGATTTTAAAATCATTTGGCAAATTTGTTCACCATCATCTCGAAGGTCACACTTTGAGTTCAAAGATCAAAAATGGCCATTAATGAGCTTGTCCGGGCAATATCTATGTCGTTCATTGTGAGATTTGAAAATCATTTGGCACATTTGTTCACCAGCATTGGACGGTGTGTCGCGCGAAAGAATTACATTGATACCTCCAAGGTCAAGGTCACATTTTAAGTTCAAAGGTCAAAAATTGCCATAAATTAGCTTGTCTGGGCCATAACTATGTTGTTCATTGTGAGATTTTAAAATGACTGTACATTAATTTTGTTCACAGTCATTGGACAGCATGTCATGCAAAAGAATTCAAGATTGCAAAGGTCAAAATCGCCATAAATAATAATGGCATAATAATCCTAAAAAATCGCCATAAATTAGATTCTCTTGTTTTGTGAAGACAGCATGCAAAATAGCCTGTGTCAATGCGGCAGGTGGGGGTATACGTCACGTCTGTGACAAAGCTCTAGTCTCTTTTGTCATCATATAATGTTTGTGGTCTGTAATGCTGGAATGTAGTTATAGCTATCCTTCATGGAGCATACACAATGAAGTGTAACTGGATTGTATTTCTGGCAATTAACTTGAGACAAATTTAGTGCTATTATAATTTATATGCTAAAGTCTAACCCTCTTTGTCATTTATTTCTTGGTTGTGTCACACAAAAAGGTGCAAACTCATAAAATAAAATAGAATTTAAAATATCAATTATACGAAATCACTGTTGTGTATTTTTTTATTGGTAATACTTCTGTTTTACTTACATCTTGCGAATAGAAAGATAACCATTTAAATAAGTCCTCATAAGCTAATTGACCAGTTTTGTGTTTCACTATTTCACAATTATGTTTTGTGATTTGCAACTTTGAACAGTTTATTGAATATATCTATAAGTATTTTAAGTATTTTAATTTACCTTTATATTTACATCCCTCTAATCTGTCCTGGTTTTTATGGTTACAGCGGAGGTGGGTGACTATCACCCAGAGGATCACCCTGCAGGCTACGTGGCGGAGTTCAAGATGCTGCCCAACCAGACGGCACTGCAGGAGCAACAGATACATGAACTGCACAAGACACTCGCGTAAGACCCTTTCAACCCAGGAAATAATTATATTCAAAAATTGTGGATAGGCCCATATTAAACCATTTATGCCTAGTTGACTCTCACATCCTTCTAAATTGGATCAATTTATTTCCAAAACTAGGAATGTCTAGTATATTTATTTCTATGTTTAGAATATTTCTTATAGAAATTCCTTTAAGCAAACAGCGCAGATCCTGATGAGACGCCGCATCATGCGGCGTCTCATCTGGGTCTACGCTGTTTGCCAAGGCCTTTTTTCAAGACGCTAGACATAAATGGGTTAAGGACCTACACAAACTTTTGTAACAAAGCCTGAAATATATATGAACTTGTCTCCTGGAAAACCATGCTTAATGCATGTGAGCTGGTCTCTAAAACTGCTGAATGCATCTGTGAAAGTATTGTTCCCAATTAGCTTGTGCAGATTTCACAGGCTAATCAAGGATCACACTTTTCGCTTTTATGGAATTTTTATGCTGCAGAAGGGTAGCATAAAGTTTTTTAATTGTCCGTCAGTCCGTCCATCTGTCTGTCCATCAGTCAGTCTGTCCATCCGAAAACTTTTAACACCTTTTGAGTTGTGAAAGGTCATCCTTCAAGGTCAAAGGTCAAATATATGGCTTCAAAGCAGAGCAATAGGCGGCATCGTGTTTCTAACAAACACATCTCTTGTTTGTTATAAGGTGCATTCAAAAAGAAATCTAGTCTAGACTGTATCTTCTATGATTAGGATTATCTAGGAAAATACCTTACTTATTATGACTGGCTCAATAATTATCCCCCGCCATTGAAACTTGGTATGAGTATATATATGGATAAGATGATGATGTACACCAACTGGCATTGTACACTATCTGTTAATAACAGAGCTATGGCCCTTTGTATCTTGAAAGAATTGATTTTTTGTGTCAGGAGCACTATCTTGGAAGTGCTCTGATGGCTTTCATTGAAACTTGGTAGGAGTATATATTTGATAAGAGGATGATGCACTTTGGAGTTGTCCATCCGTACAGAAAACAATTTGTGTCCAGAAGTATATTGGCAGGGGATATCAATTCAACGAATTTGCTTGTAAACATTTAGAGAACTGGAGGAATGTTAAGCTTAAGCTTTTAGCTAGCTGTTTGAAAATAAAGAGTTACTTACAATCAGGGATCATATTTTCCCGCAACATCAATCGGTCCGGATTTTAATGGAGAAAAAGTGTCCGAAATTTTATATCCGAAATCATGACAAATTACGTTAAAATATATACAATTGATTTTGCTATTCATGCTATTCATGAAGATAGTATAATAAATGTAAAAGTTCCCTTAGGCATTATTTTTAAACGGAACATACGAGTTTTCTCAATTTGTTTTATCATTTGCTATTTCATTGACATTTGTTGTTTCGTGTGTTGTTTTATCTGACTGTTATTAGTCTGTGTAAATCTATACCGATGTTTTAAATCGTTATCAACTCGATAATAGCTTACAAACATGCATTGAACTTAACAAATGTCTGTGCGTAGGTTTGTTACTGACAATAACAAAACCAAATAGTTAAGAAATAATTCATGTACGTTATAGTTTGTAGTCGAATAACCCACGGCCGATAGTTAAGATGCGTAGGGATTAAATGATTTGAAACCACGCATCTAAACTTTCGGTCGTGGGTTATTCAACAAAATAATAAAAAACACGAATTATTTCGATTCTAACACAATTTTTACTAATGATTTATGCAATGTATATTATTTTTCTTGTGTATTATTTTATGTGAAGTTCCGCCCATAAAAATAACTTTCGGCTGTTCTGTCGATCAGATCCGCGACTTTTATTTATTTATGGCCGAATTATTACGCTGGTGGAAAATGTATCGGCATATTTTGTTTAATTACAGCGCGTGCTTTCAGTGTATAAGGTCCGCCCACAATTATTGCAGAATATCCGATTTTCTTCTTTGTTTATATGACAGTTTACTGTATCATGCATGAAATGCACAATTTCCACGAGGATAACATCGAGGTTTGTATCTCCGAAGTAAATGTCAACGATTGACGAGTACACATTACGAACCGATTGTGCTAGGTATAAGCCAGTGAAATTATCTAAATTGATATTGACACGGGGTTATTCACGCGTGGCTAATACACAGCCGCGCGAATCTTCGCTGCTTGGGGCCATACTCTGATACTAGTCGGCTGACGTGCGATTATCTGGTCCTGACCGGTTTAGAGACTGCAGGGTATGGTTTATCACACCTAACCGAGATAAGAACGTAATAAGGGTGTGCACTGTGTAATCGATTTCATGACATGGGAATTTTAGCAAACAGAATCAGGCCGACTGTTTGGGATTTTCAATCGGTCATTCAAGACCTCTATCGGTCTAGGACCGACAAAACCGAAAAAAATATGTTCCCTGCTTACAATGAATATTAGTGCTGCCAGCAAAAAAAATGAGATAATTTACACATGCACACACACATACCTTGAATGTACAATCTTCTGTTTCCATGGTTTCAGGGGTCAGGTGCCTGCAGAAGCGGAGGCTAACTTCTTGAAAAAGGCTGCATCCCTGGACACATATGGGGTTGACCCGCACAAGGTCAAGGTGAGCACATAGGGGTCTTTCAAAACTGTTGACATTTTTAGTCCCCAAAAATACTTAGAATAAAGAAAACGCTGGTATTTGTTAATTAGGTTTTTAACAAAGTTGAAATGCTGGTTATTAAGTTCGGGTATGGTGGGTGGGCGAGCTACGTCAAACAGGTAGTGTGCGGTCAAGATATTTTGGTTGCTCTGACCAATCTTGATGAAACTTTGTGTGTTGCAAGCATGTGTTGAGAATTTGCTTTGATTAAACTCAATTAATGATTTGATATATTAATTTAAAGCTTAATTTTTAGCTCATCTATTTTTTGAAAAAAAATTGTCATCACCTTGGCGTCGGCGTCGGCGTTGGCGTTGGCGTCGGCGTCCGGTTAAGTTTTGCGTTTAGGTCCACTTTTCTCAGAAAGTATCAATGCTATTGCATTCAAACTTGGTACACTTACTTACTATCATGAGGGGACTGGGCAGGCAAAGTTAGATAACTCTGGCGTGCATTTTGACAGAATTATGTGCCCTTTTTATACTTAAAAAATTGAAAATTTTGGTTAAGTTTTGCGTTTAGTTCCACTTTTCTCAGTAAGTATCAATGCTATTGCATTCAAACTTGGTACACTTACTTACTATCATGAGGGGACTGGGCAGGCAAAGTTAGATAACTCTGGCATGCATTTTGACAGAATTATGTGCCCTTTTTATACTTAGAAAATTGACAATTTTGGTTAAGTTTTGTGTTTAGGTCCATTTTATTCCTTAAGCATCAAAGCTATTGCTTTCATACTTGCAACACTTACTAACTATCATAAGGGGACTGTGCAGGCAAAGTAATGTAACTCTGACTGGCATTTTGACAGAATTATGTGCCCTTTTTATACTTAGAAAATTGAAAATTTGATTAAGTTTTGTGTTTAGGTCCACTTTATTCCTACAGTATCAAAGCTATTGCTTTCATACTTGCAAGATTTATGAACTGTCATAAGGGGACCGTGCAGGCAAAAATGTAACTCTGACTGGCATTTGGACGGAATTATGGGCCCTTTAAACTTAGAAAATTGAAAATTTGGTTAAGATTTATGTTTTGGTCCACTTTACCCCTAAAGTATCATAGATATTGCTTTCATACTTGGAACACTCACAAACTATCATAAGGGTACAGTAAAAGGACAAGTTGCATAACTCTGGTTGTCATTGTTACTGAATTATGGCCCTTTTTTGACTTAGTAACTTTTAATATATGGTTAAATTTTGTGTTTCGATCCACTTTACTTCTTAAGTATCAAGGCTATTGCTTTCAAACTTTAAATACTTAATTGCTATCATGAGGTTACTGTACCTGGCAACTTGAATTTTACTTTGACCTTTGAATGACCTTGACTCAAGGTCAAATTATTAAATTTTGCTAAAATTGCCATAACTTCTTTATTTATGATTAGATTTGATTGATACTTTGATGAAACTACTCTTACCTGACATACCACAATAGACTCCACCCAAACCATCCCCCGTGCCCTCCCCCCCCTCCCCCCCCTCCCCCCCTCCCCCCCCCCTATTTTTTTTTTTTTTTTTTTTTTTTGTAAGATCATCTCACAAATGACCACCACACCCTCACACTATACCCCCACCCCACCCCCCCCCCCCCCATCCCACCCCCCCCAATTTTTTATTTTTTTATTTTTTTTAATTT
Source organism: Dreissena polymorpha (assembly GCF_020536995.1). Lineage (NCBI taxonomy): Eukaryota > Metazoa > Mollusca > Bivalvia > Myida > Dreissenidae > Dreissena > Dreissena polymorpha. Next base: position 134,739,849 of record NC_068357.1, on the reverse strand, counting down.
AAATTAAATTACCACCACACCCTCACACTATACCCCCCCCCCTCCCATTTTTTTTTTTTAAACTGTTATGTTTGAAATACCGTCCAACCATCGCACCCAAAACCCCCCATCGCCCCCCGAACCCCCCCCCCCCCCCCCCCCCCCCCCCCCCCCCCCCCCCCGCTTTTTTGGACGATAATGTAATAAATGTCCACAACCCCACACTATACACCCCTCTTCACTCCACTCCTCCCTCCTTTGTGATTGAAAATGAGAGTCCCTTCACCTTTAAAAAGAAAATAGATGAGCGGTCTGCAACCGCAAGGCGGTGCTCTTGTTTAAACCTGGTTTCACTGTGATTCTTGTTAGCCTATTTCATAATATTCCTTTAGAAACAACTGTAACAAGTTCTATTTAGAAGTTGTTATAAGATTATCTTAAGTGTATGAAAACATAGTGTAGTGCATAGTGTAGTGTAGTGTAACCTGAAGTCTAGCTCATTCCCTGCTCGGTGCCTTATGTTCACTGTTGTCTCTCTGTTGTCAGGACCAGAAAGGGAACCAGATGTACCTGGGAGTTACACACCAGGGCATTATGACCTTCCATGGCAGCAGACGAACTCAGATCTACAAATGGTAACTACTGAGCTCAGACTTTGGTCTCACAATTCATGCATCTTTAGTAATATTGAGTCCTTTTAACTTAAAATTGCCATACTCATTGTCAATGCACACAATAAATACAGGTACGATGTTTATAAATAATCAAAATTGAACAGTTGCAAACATTTCTGTTTGTCTGTCTCTGGTTAAAATAGGTTTCACTATGCAATAATCTGCTATTATCTCAGTTTTTTATACAAACTGCACAGGCCAATATGGGATGACTCTTTTTCCTACATTCAATAATGCCGGTTTTTTTCCAAAAGCTAGACTCGAATAAAAAATGCATATTAACTTATTTCTTGATTGACAAGTCATTTAATGAAATTTTGAATTACATGTATTGTCTTGCTTTGTATGCCTTAAGATGATTTATGATCGATTGTTTGTTTCACTGTCAAATGATTAATACTTTTTTTGGAAGCGGAAATTTTTTGTTATGTGGCTAATGAGATGGAAAAGACATTTAATGAGTTATTGTGGATAGGGTAGTTCCTGACTAGACTGATCTGATGCACGGGTTGGTTTACTGGCTGGCTATGGCATTAGACTTGTAGTGACATGATGTGGCTCAAATGAAGATGCATTTTAAATGAAGCAAGTGGAAATATCATCCATTGCCATTTTTTCTCATCAATTTACTCTGAACAAGGTTTCTCTGGCTAATATGTACTATAAATGGCAATGAATATTAGAGATGACTATGCTAGATAATGTTTTGCATCTTATTATTTCAGGACACAAATAAAGAAACTAGCCTTTGAAGGAAAGACTTTCATAGCGCATGTAAATATTAATGAGGTGAGGAGAAAATTAATATTCTTGATTGTGTTTTATACTAAGTTATAAATGAATTTAACATTTTGTTGATTTTGATATTAATATTTGCATATATTTCGGTTTATTAAATGCCAACCTAGTTTTAAGTTTTTATAAAGGTTAAGGTATATGCATTTTAATTAAATTAAATCTGTGTTTCTGATTTAAACATTATCATGTTATTATTATGACTATTATTAATTTACTAAATAAAGTTGAATGTACATATTCTATTCTAAAGTAACCAGTTTAATGTTTATCATGAGTGTTTGGCCGTAAAATATTTGTCCCATAGATACAACAGTTAAACACTTATTTTGTCCTTTTAAAATGTATTTTTGTTAATCATGGTGCAAATTTATTGTTGTTCTATGTTAGTGGTATAGTTTATTTTTATGCCCTGGGTAGGGTGGCATATAGCATTTTAACTGTTCGTCAGTCCGAAAACTTTCACATTGGCCATAACTTTTGCAATATTTAAGATAGCAACTTGATATTTGGCATGCATGTGTATCTCCTGAAGCTGCACATTTTAAGTGTTGAAAGGTCAAGGTTATCCTTCAAGGTCAAAAGTCAAAAAATACAATCCAAGGGAAGTAATAAGCTTTAAAAGGGAGATAATTTTTTAACCTGCCAAATGATACAATGAAGTTTTTATGCTCCCCAAAAATTTATTTTTGGGGGAGCATATAGTCGTCGCTTCGTCTGTCCGTGCGTGTGTGTGTGCGTCTGTCCGTGCACAATTTTTGTCCGGGCTTTTTCTCAGCAACTAATGACCGGAATTCAATGAAACTTTATGGGAAGCTTCACTACCAAGAGGAGATGTGCATATTATCAGCGGTTTCTGGTCGGATGATTTTTCACAGAGTTATGGCCCTTTGAAATTTTCCATTAACTGTACAATTCTTGTCCGGGCTATTTCTCGGCAACTAATGACCGGAATTCAATGAAACTTTATGGGAAGCTTTACTACCAAGAAGAGATGTGCTTATTATCAGCCGGTTCTCGTCGGATGATTTTTCCCAGAGTTATGGCCCTTTGAAAATTTCCATTGTACATAGAGTGCAATTCTTGTCCGAGCTATTTCTCAGCAACTTATTACGGGAATTCAATGAAACTTTATGGGAAGCTTCACTAACAACAGGAGAAGTGCATATTATCAGCCGGTTATGATCGGATAATTTTTCACAGAGTTATGGCCCTTTGAAATATTCTATAAACTGTACATATAGTGCAATTCTTGTCCAGGCTATTTCTTTCCAACTACTGACTGGAATTCAATGAAGCTTTATGGGAAGCTTAACTACCTTGAGGAGATGCGCATGTTATTTGTGGGTTCTGGTTAGATGATTTATTTAGAGAGTTATGGCCCTTTAAAATTTTTAAGTTTTTAAACCATCCATTGTATTATTTTGTCCAAAGTTATGCCCCTCAAGACGTTTCCTTTTATCTGAATATATAGTGCAATATTGTGAAAAAAAACAACTTTGGGGAGCATCACCCGTCTCTGACGGTTTCTTGTATTTCAAAGGGGCGCAATAGGGGGCATTGTGTTTCTGACAAACACATCTCTTGTTTTAATATTACAACTGTTACATATAATGTTACCTATAGATATCTCTGCATTTGTTATGTATACACACATTATAATTAGAGCTCTTTATTTCAAGCGGAAACAACATATTTTATTTTGAAATTATCCAAACAAAATGGATTCTTCTTATCATAGCATGTTTTACTGTCTCCAGTATCTACTGATGTCATGAGAAATATAGCGATTGACCTGCCAGTTTTTTTTTTCTGTCCATCTGTCTGTTTGAGGTTAACCCTCAATGATACCATAATACCGGTAGATGATGTCTTTGAACACTCTTCACATAACCATCTCACCTGACCTCATTTCGACCTTGACATTCCCTACTGTTGGACTATTTAAGAAAATCCAAAGTCTTTGTTAATTTCAAATACAAACATCACTGCTTGCAATAAAGCTTTGATATTTACAGGGATGCTGTCTATAAACACTTATCAAAACACCAACTTCACCTGACCTCATATTTACCTAGACTTTGATTTGCTTTTTGACAACGATAAATTCAGAACGTCCAAAATCTTGGTTAATCCAAAATAATGTGTTGTCTGACATTGGCTACAAATCTTTGATACTTGGATGGATGTTGTGTATGAACACTCAACAGAAGCACAACACTGGACCTAACTTTTACCTTGACATGGATCTACTTTTGACTAATGAAGAAATTCCAAAATCTGTATTATCCCAAAATTATGTGTTTTGTGTAACATCAATTCCACTTGCTACAAAGCTCTAACCCTTTGCATGCTGGGAAATTTGTTGTCTGCTAAAATGTCGTCTGCTGATTTTCTAAAATTAGCATTTTCTTCGATTTTTTTTCAAAGAATACTATCAGGATAGCAAACAGTTTGGATCCTGATGAGACGCCACGTTCTGTGGCGTCTCATCTGGATCCAAACTGTTTGCAAAGGCCTTCAAAATTCGGTTCCCGCACTGAAAGGGTTAATACTTCAATTCAACTCTCAGCATATACTCATCACCTGACCTCATTTCACCTTGATATTGTCTTACATAATGATTAAGACGTATTCAAATGGGCCAGTTAGTCAACACCAACTAGCCTTCCACTGCTGACATGTGCATTAATTGAATGCAGCATCTTGTTTTATCTGTTAATCATGAATTAATATGATATATTCTGGTTTTGACTACATGTTATATTTGTTGTTGCAAAAGTACTCCAATGGCAAAAAGGTAGGATCAATGGAAACAAATCACTAACGATTTCTTACCTCTTTGTCTTTTACCCCATATCTGCTGACAGGAAAGCTCCAGAGTTTGAAATTAGACTGGCATACTAGCAAAATAAAAGTTAATGTTGAAAGTTGTAAAATCTAATTTTGAATCTCTCTTAGAAATTTGCAATTGCATATTGGCAGGTGGTCTTTTGAACAGTTGTGTACTAATTGCTTACTAGCCATATGATTAAAAAAAAATGAAGACATTTGTCAGTTATTTCACAATCTCAAATATTTTCGCCTATGGTTAGCTTTGCTGTTTGTGAAAATTCCACATTATGACCTCCTTTCCTACTTTTCACATGTCTATCGTCACCAATCAGAATTCACATTTTGTCAAAAAGCCCTTATTAAATGTTAACAAAAAAACAAATTTTCTGCACATTGTATGCATAATACATATTTATAAAAGATTCCCCCACTTACAACATCCTACTGTAAAATACATTCACTTATTGTATCTTCAACTCTATTTCCAATGTTGAGCATGTAAGTATTGTATCTGATTATAGAGCAAAAATAGGTAGATACAGCCTTTCTTAACTTGGTGGATATGTTCTCTGGCTTATAACTAAGTGTTTGTATTCACTGTTCACATGTATTTTAATGTTTATCCCTGTTGTTTTTTATGCCTGCCATATATATCAGGATGTGGAAGGGAGCCATTCTAAAAAGGTGAGACTGGTTAAAGGGACAGGATTGTCTCCCTTTATACAGGGAAGTCAAGCATAAGGGAACTAACTCTGATCCAATAAGCTCGCACCTATCTTAACAGTATTGCGTTTGTATGGTTAAAGTTTATATTTTATAGCTGCCCAAATGTCATGTTAGCATGCTAATAACTACGCTGGGCTGCAAACAGCATTACACAATGCTTACACAAATTATATATGTATGTTATATATGTATGTGTCTTTGTGCCACATGCGGCCAGAGTAGCTCCATCCCATGGTGCACATCTGCCCAGTCTGGTCAGGAGCTACCCTGTTTGCTTACAAGACCACTAAAATTTTGGTGTCTGTAGGTTGGACAGGGTAATTCCTGACCAGACTGAGCAATTTTGCACGCTTGTCTGGAGCTAAGCTTGCGGCATATGGCCCAAGATCCATTTTCGCACAAAGGTTTTATTTTTTGCTCGTGGGCTTGTGCTAAATTAAGTCGTGTTCTGAAAAAACTGGACATAATGCATGTGCATAAAGTGTCGTCCCAAATAAGCGTGTGCAGTCCACACAGGCTAATCAGGGACGACACTTTCCGCTTTTAGGCCACGACTTTTTTTTTTATTGGTTTACAAAAATTATTTTGAAAATGGTCCATCGGGCGGTCGAAAAAAAAAAAAAAAAAAAAAACATTGGAAAAATAAGTTAATACTAATAACATCAGAACAAAGACATCATATCTTTTATAACCTTAACACAGAGACGAAAAATCAAATTATGCAATGAAACACATCTATATCTTCAAATGAAATGAGTCACCTAAAAGCACCTTTTGTAACATCAGGCAATTTTAAACACTCCATTAAATGACATGCGTTCTTCTCCCATTAAAACGAAAAACTGCGCTTCATTTCCGTAATTCGATGCGCACCATTACGCAATGCGATGCCCGTTGCATAAATCTTATATAAGATAAACTACTCATACACAAAGTATGTGTTTGCTCTTATTGGACTTATGACATCGTCCATGAAAAAAAATCGAGGTAGATCGATCCCCGCGTCGTCGCGGTAAAGTTGTTGTTGTCATGAAAACTCGTTGATTTACAAAGCAAAACGTCTTATTTGAACTGACGCGAATTAATACAATCATATTTGTCAACTTGGCTTTTGCTTTATTTTGATAATTTAATCCAAAGTTTAATGTTAGCAAGTGTTTTTACTGGAATTGTAAACAAGGAGCCATGCAGTTAAAGTCTTACGAAAATGTGCAGTCTGTGTGAATTGACAGTTTGACGTCATCAAAGGAAAGCCGCTTGCTGTCTGAAGCAATAAAGCGACAAATTTCGCGCCGACAAAATTGGCTTCCTTTGTCTAGCAATCAACATGCCGAACCAATCGTGCGTTTGTTTCTCAATTGCAATCCTCCAATTTAATTATAATTATAGCACGTGCATAGCTCCGCCTTCGAATCTTTTGCAGAAAACGGAGGCGGAGTTTAACGGTTAATTGAGCTAGTGTTTTACGCAAGTTGAGTTCCGATTTGCCGAAATTACTCGGCCCTAAGCATTAAAACGACAAATACATTTATCAATGATTTTCCGAGATATACCGATTTGTTCCGATTTCCAAACTTTCTGTACAGTTCCTATAAACTATGGCGGACGTGTTTACAAAATTCCTAAACACATATATCGTAAATAATGGCAGTGTTTTATTGGATTATTTATACTAATTATCATATTGCAAGGTAATACTTTTTTATCTACTATAATATCGGGTTTGTTTAATATAATAAACATGTTAAACAATATAGTTGCGTCACAGACTCGGAAATAAATTTTGATGCGGTCGACATTTTACTGACGCTGATTTTCCTATTGTCTGTAATTAAATAATTTTTGAGAAGTGCCCATAAAAGGACTGGTACATACTGTGTCACATTGAAAAATATCCCGATCTCTGTAATATATGTAAACCAATCGTTGATTGTACTTACTTGATTTTATTCGCAACCGTACTCAAACCGGATCGTTTTTTTTCTCGTTTCGCTCGTTTTTCAGTGCGGTCGGGAATAAAATATATATAAAAAAGACGATTTTCCGATTTTATTTTTTTTCCCATTTTCCAAAAATTAGGGTCGGCGGTTTTGTAAACCAAGAAATATAAAAGTCGTGGCCTTATGTCATTTTTCATTTAAATGAAGTCTCTTCTTAGCAAAAATCCAATTTAGGCGGATAGTGTCGTCCCTGATTAGCCTGTGCAAATTTAACGCACATGCATTATGGCCAGTTTTCTCAGAACGCGACTCAATTATAAGAAAATGTATTTCAAAATGAAGGTTGTTAATATAGTGCAGTTTGTTGAGGTACGTATTGGATTTTAATGTTCAGTTAAAAACAGTATTTTGGTTTTATAGAGGAGAATATAAAAGTTAATTGATTAGTTTTTATTGCATGCTCTACTTTATTTTTGCAGATAGGTTTAGCAATGTGTAAATGCTTATTGCACAAAATGTTATAGATCTCGAACTTCGGTCAGTGCCAAATGTGGTGTTGACTGATTCTGTTATAAATGATTCCTACTGACCAAACTCCTTTTGAAGGTTAAAGTGATATTATGGGCATTTTTCACAGTTGAATTGAGCTAAAAAGAATTAACAGGTCAAAACAGTTAGTTATCCCCCGCCATAGGCGGAGGGATATTGTTTTGGCGTTGTCCGTCCATCCGTCTTTCTGTCCGTCCGTCCGGCACTTTTGTGTCCGGAGCCATATCTTAGTAGTGCTTTGGCGGATTTCATTGAAACTTGGTATGAGTATATATATGGATAAGAGGATGATGCATGCCAAATGGCATCGTACACCATCTGTAAATAACAGAGTTATGGTCTTTTGTATCTTAAAAAAATGCTTTTTTAGTGTCAAATTTAACACTTGTGTCCAGAAGCATATTGGTAGGGGATATCAATTCAATGAATTTGCTTGTTAAAATGTGGTAGCTAACCAATTATATAAAACTCATCTTGCTATCAGTTGTTTATAAAAACAATATATTATATTCGATATTTTACATGACTCACCCAGTCCTCTAAGCCGAAATGATCCGTAAAACAAAATTGTGTCTTTGTGTATTATGAACGAATCTGCATGATAACTACATTTAGACTCACATCGTACACCAAATCATTTCTGTCGTCAGTTTTCAAAACGAAAGTACGGTTGATATTCAAATGCATTATTTTTATGCCCCCCTTCCAAGAAGAGGGGGTATATTGCTTTGCTCATGTCGGTCTGTCGGTCGGTCGGTCTGTCCGTCCACCAGGTGGTTGTCAGACGATAACTCAAGAACGCTTGTGCCTAGGATCATGAAACTTCATAGGTACATTGATCATGACTAGCAGATGACCCCTATTGATTTTGAGTTCACTAGGTCAAAGGTCAAGGTCACGGTGACTCGAAATAGTAAAATGGTTTTTTGAATGATAATTTTAGAATGCATACGCGGCCAACAGGGCACACTCTGAACAATATTACTGAAGCAACTGGTCTGTAATCCTAAATCTATAATTATCAGTCCAATGAAACATCATCCTTTCAGTAAAATACAGTGATCAGTGAAAATATTATCAGACTATGAGATTTTTTGTATATTTTGTATATTAAATATTGTGTTTATGTTTAATTTTGTTGATTTATATAAATATAAGCAGAACAGGGGAGGTAATACACTACAGGGGAAACAAATGCAATAAGTTTAAATTTATTGTTACAGATTTGCCTCCCTTGTAATATATTTAAATTTTACCAAATGTAAGGCTAACTGCATTTTTGTAATGCATACTACTACTACTACTACTACTTCTACTACTTCTACTACTACTACTACTCCTACTACTGCTGCTGCTGCTGCTGCTGCTGCTGCTGCTGCTGCTACTACTACCACTACTACTACTACTACTACTACTACTACTACTACTACTTCTACTACTACTACTACTACTACTACTACTACTACTACTACTACTACTACTACTACTACTACTACTACTACTACTACTACTACTACTACTACTTCTACTGCTACTACTACTACTACTACTACTACTACAACTACTACTACTACTACTACTCTACTACTACTACTACTACTACTACTACTACTACTACTACTACTACTACTACTACTTCTACTTCTGCTCTACTACTACTACTACTACTACTACTACTACTACTACTACTTCTACTACTACTACTACTACTACTACTACTACTACTACTACTACCTACTACTACTACTACTACTACTACTACTACTACTACTACTACTATTTCTTTTGCTACCACCACCACCATCTACTACTACTACTACTCTATTACTACTACTACTACTACTGCTACTTCTACTATTACTACTACTTCTACTACTACTACTACTACTACTACTACTATTTCTTCTGCTACCACCACCACCACCATCAACACCACCACCACCACCACCACCACCATTCACAGTGACAAAAAACGTATTCAGTGACAAAAAACGTATTCACACAATGGCTGCTACTACAAATTATAGCCCATATAGGGGGGCATGCATGTTTTACAAACGGTCCTTGTTCTATTTCTGGGATATTGTTTTAGTATGTTGATGCTGCGTTAACAAATATAAGTGTATATGAAGTGAAAACACCAAAAATAAACAAGGATTGCGATAGACACCTAATAACATAGCATATACTGTTAGATGCCCATAATATTACTTTAACCTAAGAATAACTGATCTGGGAAAGGGTTTTGTTTTAAGAATGAAGTGCAGAAATGTATTGAGTAAAACTGGGGTCTAATGTGTGACCCAGCATCAATCATAAATAAACAAGCGTTATGCTCAGGTAGTAACCGCATGAGGAGGCTCAGTATTGTCTGAACCAGTTTTATTCTGCCTGAATCTGTGTCACGCTTGTCCGCATAGAGTTGGGCAGCATAAATTTATGATTATCATACTCTACGCTGTAATGTGGACATGACATAAAGGAATATCTGAAAATGTATTGTGACAAGTTTTTCATATTCATAATCCATATAAAAATGTATTTTGATAAATTTGTTACAATCCCTATGTTTAGTATGCCCCTGGATTGAAAGATCCGTGGTATATTGCTTTTGGCCTGTCTGTCTGTCTTTTATTCAATCATTCATTGTGTGTGTCCCAAAATTTTAACCTTGGTTAAAGTTTGATAACTTTGCAATATTGAAGATAGCAACTTCATATTTGGCATGCATGTGTATCTCACGGACCTGCACATTTTGAGTGGTGAATAGTCAAGGTCATCCTTCAAGGTCAAAGGTCAAATGTCATTGTATTTTTCTTTCCTAAAACTTTAACCTTCATTAAAGTTTGGTCGTAACTTTTTGAATATTGAAGATAGCAACTTGATATTTGGCATGCGTGTGTATCTCATGGAGCTGCACATTTTGATTGGTGAAAGGTCAAGGTCATCCTTCAAGGTCAAAGGTCAAATTTATGGCTTCTAAGCGGCCCAATAGGGGGCATTGTGTTTCTGACAAACACATCTCTTGTTAATAGACTAATATAATTATGGACTTTTACTGTCACTGTATGACATACTAGTTGCGTCATTTGTAAATTTGCCAAATGATATTTCAAAATAGTGTAGCTCTAGTTATGCCTGTTCGTCCGTATACTCCGATGAGTCATAATGTCAACTAACCAGACCATGAAACACTGCATTACTTAAACTCTTTCAGAGCTGGAACCAAATTTTGAAGGCCTTTGCAAACAGTTTGGATACAATGAGACGCCACAGAACATGGCGTCTCATCAGGATCCAAACTGTTTGCTATTCTGATAGTATTCTTTGAAAAAAAATGAAGAAAATGCTTATTTTAGAAATTCAGCAGACGACATTTTAGCAGACGACAAATTTCCCAGCATGCAAAGGGTTAAAGCCCAGATGGTAGCTCCTGAACAGACTGCGCAAATGCAAAGCTGGTTTGTAGCTATGCTGGCTGCATATGACAAAACATTCCTTTTTTGCAAGACTCGTACTGTAGAGGTATCTTTTACTTGTGTTGTTGTTGTTACCAGAAGCACCAGCCCATCGGATACAAGTGCATCACTGTGGCGGCCTGCAAGTACCTGTGGAAATGTGCCGTCGAGCAGCAGTTCTTCTTCACGTGCGTACACAAAATATTCATTTCTTCAGTCTTGTGTACCGTACATGCGTACAAAAACGTGAAATTCTTTAGTCTTCACACTTACCGCTAGCACGACAGCCTGGGCCTAGTGCAATCTTATACGAAGAGAAGCAATTAATTAATCTGTATGGTTTCACTAAATAAATGTTCACCTTTTTGTTATTACCCAGGTTTATGGACTAAATAAAATTAATACTTGACTTTTTATGTCCCCAACCACTATAGTTTTTGCCCTGTCTGTTGGTTGGTTGGTTGGTTTTATTGTTTGTTTGCTCCAACTTTAACATTTTGCAATTACTTTTGCAATATTGAAGATAGCAACTTCATGTTTGACATGCATGTGTATCTCATGGACCTGCACATTTTGAGTGGTGAAAGGTGAAGGTGAAGGTCATCCTTCAAGGTCAAAGGTCAAATATATAGCTTCAAAGCGGCGCAGAATGGGACATAGTGTTTCTGACAAACACATATCTTGTTTGTTATTGTGTTAAAAGATCATAATTCATTATTCATTTTTGTACACAAAACATGTATTTCTTTCACATCATTTTGTTATAGGAGTTAGAGATGTACATGTATAGCACTACACGTCTAAGGTTTGATCCTTTAATGGCCGACGATGAAAGCTTAGACAATGAAGTATCAGCAATTTTAGCAAATGATGTTATATATTGAGAACAGTTCTTTGTGTGCCTTCATGGAGTCGGAAGCATTTTACATTTCACTTTACCAACAATGCGTTCATATATGTTTCCTTAAGCTTCTGTTTTCAATTCCTTTTTAACTACTTGATTGATCTGTTCACAGTTGAATCACCTTTATGTGTACATGATCTTAAATACAAGAATTCTGGCAACAATAAGTTGAACAGAATTATGTCCCTTTGTAGTTTTTCCACAAAATAGTAAAAAATTATGCGTTTTCATCTTCTCTTTAATCAAACTTTCATGGCTGATTGACCTAAATTTGTTAAGAATTATGTCAGATAAAAGTTTTGACCGCATAATGGCCATTTGTCATTTTGTCTACTAAGAGATCATCTTGATGATGTCCAAATATATGTTTTCAGGGTATCTGTGTCTCACAGTGTCTGTGACACATTAAATGTTGTTTTACCCCATTTAGCTCCATATTTGTTACCAATATTTATTATTATCTGTTTTGCTTGTCCTTAAACAATAATCTCAGTAATAACATTTCAGTAAATGTCGCAACTCTTTCAGTGGGGGAACCGAATTTTGAAGGCCTTTGCAAACAGTTTGGATACAGATGAGACGCCACAAAACGTGGCGTCTCATCTGGATCCAAACTGTTTGCTATTCTGATAGTATTTTTTTGAAAAAAAAATGGAAGAAATGCTAATTGTAGAAATTAAGCAGACAACATTTTAGCAGACGATAAATTTCCCAGCATGCAAAGGGTTAATCTTATCATTAAGAAGCCTTTGCCATCTAGTTGAAATGAAGTGTTTCACATTTGTCATGTCATTCACAATCCTCTTTTATTTTCAGATTACAGACTTCCTTTAACTCTCCCAAGGTCAGATCAGGGGGCAGCCTATTTTCCAGAGGGTCAAAGTTCAGATTCAGGTATGTCACTATGCCATTGTGTAATGAATACAGCTGTTTAAAGGCCCTATAAAGGTGACAAATCCAATTATTATGCATATAAACTTGTCTAATTTTTAGCGGATTTCAGTTACTCTTGCATAAAAAAAATGCTAATAACACAGCTGAGGTGCAACATTGTCAATAAGTATTGAAGATATACCCGATTCATAATTGGAAGAAACGTTTACAACTTTGCAACTAACGTGATGTGTAGCCCCAAAGCAGTGACGTATGCTAAAAATAGCCAAAAGAACATTCACTTTTGATTCTATTTTAAAAAACATTTTACCAGCAAAAAGTAACTAATTAGATCACTATGAACGTTTTGACCATTATTAGAAGAGACATACTTTGTGTGTGATACCGGAAAACATTGAAAATCAACGATATATTTTTGGTGACCTGAGTCACTTTCACTTTCCCGAGTAAACAGCGATGTAAATAAACTGATTGTTTGTAACACAATTGACTTGGAGGACACTGTATTTTGAGCTCAAAACAAGTTGTATTGCTCATATTTTTATGGTAATGTCCAATAGCATATTTATATTGATTTTTGATAACCTTTATATATAAAATACGAAATAAATATTTAAAAATCGGTAAATAATTACGGATCTTCACCTTAAGAGAGCCTTTAAGTAGGATATATATCTATGAAAGAGTTCCCTAAATAATTGCATATTAGGAACAGTTAAATAGATCACTGAAGAATTCCCTCAATATGTGCTGTTTGAAATCAATAAAATGATCACTTAATACATTCTCACATATGGCCAGTTACGGGGTCTCTGATTTAAAAATAGGTCATGGGGTTCCCACTTTAAACACATGTATCTCCATACCCTTTTTTTATCCGATATCAACACGAATTAAGGTATATAGGGGTACCTAATGTATTATTATATATAAATACGTCATTTATTTAACGTCTTATACAAGGAAATATATAGCTAAATTAATTGCGAGGTATATAAAATTTCAATTTTAGACGTGATTGTGGTTTTCGATTTAAGACCTTATTGTGACATTTGATTGCATTACTTCCCCTACACCCCCCTCATAGTAATTAAAGGTGCCTAGAACACGGGGTTGTATACAGACCCCATTTTTTATATTGACCTCGTAAGTATAGTCTGAAAACTACAGAGACCGCGTAACTGGCACTATGTATTAGTATATATATATATATATATATAAATGTGGAGCATATAGTTGCCAGTTTAGGGTTTCTTACTTACTTCCGTCACACTTTTGTTACCGTTTCTCATTGTGCCTTCAATATTTAACCGATCTCTTACATATTTGGCATGTTGGTACCTTGCATGGACCTAAACCTTATGATGATGTTTGAGGTCACTGGGGTCAAGGTCACGGAGGCTAATAATAGATTTTTCCGTCACAATTTTATATATATATATATTAAATGTATATATATGTATATATGTGGAGCATATAGTTGCCAGTTTAGGGTTTCTTACTTACTTCCGTCACACTTTTGTTACCGTTTCTCATTGCGCCTTCAATATTTAACCGATCTCTTACATATTTGGCATGTTGGTACCTTGCATTGACCTAAACCTTGTGATGATGTTTGAGGTCACTGGGGTCAAGGTCACGGAGGCTAATAATAGATTTTTCCGTCACAATTTTTTTTACAGTTTCTCATAGTGCCTTCCATATTTTACCGTTCTCTTACATATTTGGCATGTACCTTGCATGGACCTCTACCTTTTGATGAGGTTTTAGGTCTTCTGGGGTCAAGGTCACGAAGGCTAAAAATAGATTTTTCCGTCACAATTTGGTGACAGTTTCTCATAGCGTCTTAAATATTTTACCGATCTCTCACATATTTGGCATTTATTACCTTGCATGGACCTCTACCTTTTGATGAGGTTTGAGGTCACTGGGGTCAAGGTCACTGAGGCTAATAATAGATTTTCTCAAGGTCACACTTTGGTTACAGTTTCTCATAGCGCCTTCAATATTTGATCGATCTCTTATATATTTGGGATGTAGGTACCTTGCATGGACCTCTACCTTTTTGATGAGGTTTGAGGTCACTGGGGTCAAGGTCACTGAGGCTTATGATAGATTTTCTCAAGGTCACACTTTTTTTCCACACAAACCATATATCGACAAAGCATCATCGGGGAGCATCCATCAGTTTTACTGATATCCTTGTTACTATTTGCAATCATTAAGATAGATCACTGGAGACATTCTCTTGGCTTTTCCTAAATCATTCCTTGCTTAAAAGGGTGAATTGAAATACTGGTACAAAGAAATTGATGCCTTTAGTCAGAACTTACTGAAAGCAGAGAAATTGATCACAATAAAATTTGAAACCTTGTGATCACTTCATTTTCCTATTAGTTTGGATCTTTTTTGTCTCAGGTGAGCATCTTAGGGCGGTAGGTCATCTTGTTTCTTGTAAAACTGATCATCTAATGATTGCCCTTTAACTTTGCTTTTTCTTAATCAATATAATGTATTATATTTAGAATTGTTAAGCAAAATAATTCCCAATTTTATATGTGATGTTGCAGTGGTCGTTGTCAGAACGAGGCCTACAGTGCGAGTGAGGATATTAAGAGAAAGGAACCAGACTTCCAGAGGTAACCTGCATACCACTGGCCATTACAATATTTACAGTATAGTTCTTATAAGTTGTTAGATTTGCAGCATATTTCATAGGTGAGATTTTTCCTCAGATTCGATTGACTCAAGGGCAATATATGAGATTCATTCAAATTTGTTTTTAAAAAGGGGTGAGGCCGTTAGGTATGACCGATTCTGCTGCATATTTCATAAGCTTTCCCAAAAATCAGATTTTGACCCCT
Source organism: Dreissena polymorpha (assembly GCF_020536995.1). Taxonomy (NCBI): domain Eukaryota; kingdom Metazoa; phylum Mollusca; class Bivalvia; order Myida; family Dreissenidae; genus Dreissena; species Dreissena polymorpha. The sequence goes on along the minus strand of NC_068357.1, from coordinate 134,724,231 downwards.
GTCTGGATATCACACTGGCAGCTTTATCTGCTCGTATAAAAACATTTTTTGTTAAGAGCCATGTCATTTGCTGTTGTTATACCCCCATAACCATTAGTAATGGGGGCTATATAGGAGTCACTTTGTCGGTCGGTCTGTCCCGAAAATTTCATCTGATCTTCACCAAACTTGGTATGAAGCTGTATCTAGGTGATGTCTAGGTCAAGTTTGACTATGGGTCATGCCGGGTCAAAAACTAGGTCACGGGGTCACTCAGTGCGTTTTAAACTGAAAGTTTGTCTGGACCATAACTATGTCATTTATTGTAAGATTTTAAAATGAATTGATGCATTTGTTCACCATCATGGGTTGGTGTGTCATGCGAAAGAAGTACGTCGATATCTACAAGGTCAAGGTCACACTTGGAGTTCAAAGGTCATGAGCTTGTGCTGGCCATAACTTTGTCATTTATTGTGAAACTTAAAAATCTTTTGGCACATTTGTTCACCATCATTAGGCGGTGTTTCATGTGAAAGAATTACGTTGATATCTCCAAGGTCAAGGTCATACTTTGAGTTCAAAGGTCAAAAATGGCCGTAAATGAGCTTGTCCACTGCCATAACTATGTCATTCATTGTGAGATTTTAAAATCAGTTGGCACATTTGTTCACCATCATTTGACGGTGTGTCATGTGCAAGAATGACGTCAATATCTCCAAGGTCAAGGTCACACTTGGAGTTCAAAGTTCAAAAATGGCCATAAACGATCTTGTTCGGGCCATAACTATGTCATTCATTGTGAGATTTTAACATTAATTACACGGTACATTTGTTCACAATCATTGGACAGTGTGTCATGCAAAAGAATTATGTCGATATCTCCAGGGTCAAAGTCACACTTGGAGTTCAAAAGTGAGATTTTAAAATGACTGTACATTAATTTTGTTCACAGTCATTGGACGACATGTCATGCAAAAGAATTCAAAAGTTCAAAGGTCAAAATGGCTATAAATGATAATGGCATAATACTTCTTAAAAAATCGCCATAAATTAGCTTCTCTTGTTTTGTGAAGACAGCATGCAAAATATTCTGTGTCAATACAGCATGTGGAGGTATACGTCACATCTGTGACAAAGCTCTAGTTTCCTGATGTTATTATCAAAATTGGTCTTTGAAAATGGATGACAAAATGACGAGCATCAAGGAATTGACTCCCTTTGAATACTGTAAAATTAAAATGGCTAGATTGTGAAGTTTAAAAGGTTTTTAGAAATTCATCTTCATGTTAAGTTCAATTTAATGTCTATTGATAAGTCCGTTCAAGGGGGTCTAATTCTTTGTTATGCATATCGTGTTGTCAAAAATCATTTACATAATTGTTCTCCCCTCGGACAATCACAACCTCCCCAATCACACCCCTGATATTAGGGTAACCCAGTTAGGCTGCTAGATAAACCACATATTAAATTGAACCTGTATAGGCTGTTGGATGTATCACGTATATAGTGTAACTAATATCAGTGGTGGGAAATACTATATAAATATACTGCATATGAAGTTTAACCCTTTCAGTGCGGGAACCGAATTTTGAAGGCCTTTGCAAACAGTTTGGATCCAGATGAGACGCCACAGAATGTGGCGTCTCATCAGGATCGAAACTGTTTGCTCTTCTGATGATATTCTTTGAAAAAAATCGACGAAAATGCTAAATTTAGAAATTTAGCAGACGACATTTTAGCAGACGACAAATTTCCCAGCATGCAAAGGGTTAAATCTCATGATATATGCACTGCACTCTGAGAAAAGGGGGTTTAATGCATGTACGGAAAGTGTCATGCCAGATAAGCCTGTTCAATCCGCACAGGCTAATCAGGGGCGATACTTTCGGCCTAAACTGGATTTTTGCTAAGAAGAAATTTTCTTTAAACAAAAAATATCATAAAAGCGGAAAATGACATCCCTGTTAAGCTAGTGTGGGCAGCAAACGCTAAACTGGCCCTGTTTTACCAGAACTAAGCTCACTTAGACAATTCTTGTCACTGAAAATAATTGGATTGGAACCTCTAGTATAACAGCATTAACTTACAATATCTGTTTTCTTATGTCAGTGTATGTCAATTTAAGTGTGTGTAATTTATGTTCTTAACACTAATGATACATTTTAGGAGTCTGATCATTAAAAATAATTATGTTTCAAGTTCTACTATTAAGTATCATGCAATAAGATGGTAAAGATAAAGTGGAAATTTGTTCAAATTTCTCTGGTTATAAATCTCTATGTTGTGATTAGTTTTCTTGTTTAAGATTTCCTTGAATCATATTTACTTCACATACATTTTTTTTCCAAACATAAAAGATTCTGATAAAATTGCCAATCAATATCCAGATATATTCAGCTTTAAGCTCTTTTCAGGTATAGCATAGAAAGCTTCATAAAACATTTACATGGAATAAAGTTAGACGAAATGTGAGCCTTTTTCAGATTAATTTTTGTTTCATATCCTCTTGACCCACTTTCAGAGTAGAAAGACAAAAAGCAAAGGTGTTAATTGTGCAAAAATATTTGTTGTTTTAATTCATGTTTGATAATGTGATGTGATCATGCCATGAAAGGCCAGTCTGCTGAGCTAATGATAACAATGACATCATCTTGCTGTGAAAAGATGATATGTGAAATCTAAAAAAAACTTCGATATTCATCACTCTAAATACACATATTTATGTAATGGGTTTTTGTTGTAGATTATGATCTAGAACTAGTTAATGTTTCAAAAGAAGATTTATATCAAAATTGAAAAAAACTATAATTGAATAAATTTTAAAAACATTACATTTTGCTAACCTTCAAAAAACATGGATATTTTTAGTTAGTCATCCAACAAGGAAAACTATTCTTGTTGGTGTTGTTTCACTGATACAAAATTGTGTATGGATGTAATGACATGAATTGTTCTTGAAAACTGTAACTAATTCTTTGCTTTTTGTCTAAATGCAATGTTTTTCCTGACTTTATTCAAGAACTTTGTATTTGTTTGTCAAATTTTGTGTGAGAATCCTTTTTATCTGTATACTTTTAATTATGAAGTATGATTATCAATATTATGTGCATTTCTTAAAAAACTTATTTCCTTATTTGGCCTTGATTATTAGGGAAAAGAGTTATATTTTCTTTTGAAATCAATTTGTTATAAGATTAACTCAGCATGCTTTGCTTACCAGGAGTTTTTAAGATACTTGGAAAGCTGGGTTATTCAACATCTAATTATGACCTATAAGTATTATTTTGATTCTAACACAACTTTAAACAAACTAAGTATCCTAATATGTCTTAAATGCTACATAATATTTCCTAAGAAACTTTGCCCACAATCATCTGCTACAGCTGTTTCGTGGATTATTGTACTACCTCTTAATTCTTTATAAACTCTAAGTCCCTTGCATTAACTAGATGCAAAATATTGCATATTGAGAAAGAGGCTAATTGATGCATACATTGTCATCATACACTAATTGATGTGAGTTTAAACAAAATCAACAACAATAATCATTTTTAAAATGAGCAGTGAATAAAGTTATTAATGCACCATTAAGAACAACTAAGAACATGACCTTGCAAACGTTTTCTACAAGATCATTTTTTATGGATCTTCAGAATGATGTATATGAATGAACTGAAGGCTCATGTTTTGGATGTATTTTATGATATTTATTTTAATTGTGCTGGTTTAATCAAGTCTGAATTGATGGACCACAGCATATGTTCATAGTATTTTTGGGTGAGACCTTCATTTATAAAAACATACAATTTTCACACTTGCGGAAAATATTTTAGCTGAAGTGTTATTTTCAAGCGGATCCTTAGAATGTGTTACTTAGCTCTGCCCATAGTCATTGCAGAATAATGTATTATTTAATTTCTTCTTTGTTTATATGCAAGTTTGCACCTGCTGTGTTTGAATTAACAGTTTCTCATTTTGTGTATTTTTAATAAATTATTATTTTGTTTAACTGTTTTGGTACAAATGTATGTGACAAGATTCTATTTAAGAAAATCAACAAAATAATATTTTTGGTGGGAGATAGCAAAATATTGTGACATAATGGTCTATTCACATTCAAGGTATTTTTTATAATCTGAATTGCTGTCGATTATGTGTTTGTGTGTTGCATAGGGGTCTGTCACAATGTAATTGTACCATAAGCCTCAGTCAAACATTCCCGACTTTGACTCCTATTTTTGTGCCAACTGTTCCAACAGAGTCCAGACTGAATTAAGTTGGCTGATGGTCTCTGACTTGCATCATCTAACTGTTGGGACTGGGTGGCCAAATAAGAGCATTGTAGGTAGCAATAATCAGGAGTGGGAGACACATGCAGAGGCCTAGAGGTTGGGGCTTACCTAGAAGTACATTATTAAGAGTATCAGTATTTATGATAAGTGATAACACTGTTGAGTAAAAAAGCATTCAGTTTACAGATTTAGGGTCTATTGTTGCAAGAAATTTCAGTATTTAATACATTTTTGGCTATTTTATATTGGTTGCCTATGGTTGTTTTCTGGGTTGATCTAGCTGCTTTGTGTTTTAGAGAGAACACTTTGTACAGGTTGAGAGTGAACCAACTGCATCTGAAATAGAAAATATGTGCAGTGTAACACTTTGTGGTACCGTCCATGTTGTTATTGACACATTATCTTATCTTTGTTATGAAATGCATGTTTTGCACGGGTTTATAAAAGTTGTTTTCATAATGATTTTCATGATAATTTATGATTTTTGGAAGTGACATGTCAATTAATGTTTATAAATCTTTTAAGTATAACACACCATTAAATGTGAATCTACGTAATTCATTAAAATGTAACCATAGTAAAATTGAATGTACTATTACCGGGTATATTATGGTCTCCCTTAAAAAATAAATAATAAAGGTAAGGACAAATATAACAAAATCAACATTTTATTTAAAAAAACTTATTGACAATTCCATGCTTAATTATTTTTCAGAACGTGTTCGTTGCCCAACTTTGCCCGAAAGTCCGACTCTAAGATTCACATGCGTAACTCTGCAAACATATCTGAAGGTAAGAATGGTATGAGTGTGAGAAGTGGTTGACAATGTTATTTGCTTTGTGTGAAACATTGTGCACCGTAGAAAGAGGGTGGATGTATTTGTACACACGCTATAGAATATTTTGTCACTATTTTATTATAATGAGTCATATTTTAATATGTTTTTGTCCTTGGTTTCTATGAAATTTTATTGATATACATTTTCAGGATAAATTATAACAGGAGAAAATGTTCATAGGCACTGCTAAAGAAAACTAAATATTCAATTTTTAAAGAAAATAATTATAATATTTCTTATAGTCTCAATCCTTTTTAAGCCAAAATATTTTCAAATCAGGACTTGATTATTTTAATATCCATAAATGTAAAAATCTGATTAATTTAAACTGAGAACATTCATTTGTTTCCCACTTCATCATATCATAGTGTTATCACATGCTATGATTATTATCTATCTAAGAATATAAAATATACATGTTGTGTACCTTACTTACATAACTTGCCAATAGTGCATACACATCAAATCACAAAATTGCTTTTAAAAGTAAAAATGCATACTTAGACTTCTCAATTATTCCCCCCATTCAAATTGGCGTTATCTAGTTATATATATCAGTGCTCCAGCTAGGATTTGAAAAGGGCAGGGGGACTTTTTTGTCAAAAGGGCACTTTCGACGCGCAGTATTTTGTCAAAAGGGCACTTTCGACGCGCAGTATTTTGTGAAAAGGGCACATTCGAGCGCGCGGGAGTTTCTGGAATGCTTCCTATTGCATGTTAATTTATATGTTATAAATAATTGTATTATTCCCATTATTATTAAACCATTCAAATATAATGTCTACAATGAGGATTAAACTAATTACAATGTAATAAGAGATTTATGTATTATCAAATGTAAAAAAAAAAAAAAAAAAAATTTTTTTTTTTTTTTTTTTAGGGGGGGGGGGGGGGGGCAGGGCGGAGGTTCCGGGGGGGGGGGGCAGGGCGGAGGTTCGGGAGGGCAGGGCGTGGCGCCCTTCGATTTAGGCCTAGCTGAAGCACTGTATATATGTTGTTGGTCAGTACAGACCTCATTGTTTTTTCTCTCTATGTTAAACATTATTTCATCAGATCATCATCAAACTTAATATGATTGGCTAGATATGATAAACAAGCAAGCCACCTCATGAATAGAGGAGTAAGGGCCCTTAAATTGCCTGAAATGGACCTTTTTATGTATCTTTGCTCTTCATGGCCAGTATTTTTCAATCTGATCTTCACCAAGATTGATATTCATAAAGCAAGGACATACATTATTTAATTGTTTTTCCTAAACTTCACGTATATTGATTAAATTGTGAAATAAAATTACAGTCAAAATAATATGTGGCATTTTGGCAGGTTTTTTACATATTTTCTGTTGTTACCCATAGCTGAAACTAACGTTTTAGTTAATTTCTTATTTTAGTTCTTGATTTTCAATGCAATTCTTCAAATGATTATCAATTCAATTTTTTACCATGACAATTTTCGTGTCCATATAAGAAGGTCTTAATTATGATACACTTATCCCACATTTCACCTTTATTTAAGAGTCCTGTATCTGACTCTGCTGGTCCAAGCTAGCTTTTTTTCCTTTGATAAATTATTGTGCAGAGATATAGTCATTAAATCATTTCAGCACAGAACAAAAAAACGGTCATACGATTGCAGCCGTACAATATGTTTCATTGTTATAAAACTTAGCATCTGATTCTCTTTCTCACTTTTTGGTCTATTATCTAACAGAAATATATGACTACAGTAAACAGCAATATACAGCAAACATCAGACACACAAAAATAATGTCAGCCGCTGATTTTAAGACTATATTGTATAAGGCTCTTAGTTAGACACTCAGAACTTTCGTTGTGTATTTTGTAATGCAAGGATTTTGAATGCAGATAAAAATGTATGCATATTTACGCCTTTATGGGCGCTGTTTGCAACTCTTTTGTAACCTTCATGTTTGTCATTCAAAAAATACAAATACTAACTGAAGTAACTATGATTTGCATGGGATATGCTGTGTTTATCAAATAATATATGATACATTCTTTGGCAACATGTGATAAATGTTTATGTACATTAGTCTCTTGTCTCCATACCCTGCACTTGCAAACAGTGAAAGATGTGTGTCCAATGCACCTGCATGAATCTATATTGTTTAAGATAGGATAGGAAATAATTTGTAACGATTGATATTTGTGGGTAGATAATAGTTTGCTTTTGATATGTGTGAAGCAAATGTTGAAATTCCGTTTCTTGTGAATATATTCATAGGCTAGTACTGCTTAAATGTGTTTTCTTTAGTTTTTTTAATTAGTTTTACCTTAGATTTTGTATTTGACATTTTCTTATTTTTAACATGAAGACAAAATATATTTTGAGGAATGATGTTTTCTTTTAAATTTCTCTTTGCCAACTAAAAGGATCATTACTAATCTCAGAGTGAATTTTCAATTAAATACTAGACACTGCTAGTGAGTATAAAATTCACAGGCAAATTTTAATTTGTATGCCCCCAGTAGGGTGGCATATAGCAGTTGAACTGTCCGTCAGTCAGGCAGTTAGTCAGTCTGTCCATCTGTCCGAAAACTTTATTGGCCATAACTTTTGCAATATTGAAGCTAGCAACTTGATAATTGGAATTCAAATGTATCTCATGGAGCAGAACATTTTGATTGGTGAAAGGTCAAGTTCATCCTTCAAGGTCAAAGGTCAAATATATGGCGTCTGTCTGTCAGGCCGAAAACTTTAACATTGGCCATTACTTTTGCAATAGTGAAGATAGTTACTTGATATTTGGCATGCATGTGTATCTCATGGAGCTGCACATTTTGAGTTGTGAAAGGTCAAGGTCATCCTTCAAGGTCAAAGGTCAAATATATAGCGTCTGTCCGTCCGTCCGAAAACTTTAACATTGGCCATAACTTTTGCAATATTGAAGATAGCAAATTGATATTTGGCATGCATGTGTATCTCATGGAGCTGCACATTTTGAGTGGTGAAAGGTCAAGGTCATCCTTCAAAGTCAAAGGTAAAAAAAACACAAATCCAAGGGAAGTAACAAGCGTTAAAGGGAGATAATTTATATTTATCATTTGGCAGGTACAGATCATTTTTACAAGGGAAGTAGTATTTGTATTATATCCCATTAAAAAATATTACTTTCCTCGTAAAAATTATCTGAACCTGCCAAATGATAAAAAAATAAATAATAAATCAAAGCGGCGCAGTAGGGGGCTTTTTTCTGACAAACACAACTCTTGTTATTAATTTACGTTTAGAAATTTCATATTTAGAACATTTTATTTTAAATAGCTCTATTTTAATATTGTAATAATTTTGTGATCACTGGTTATGGGTTTCACTTGTGTGTGTGTGTTAAAACTATGCACCTTGTCTTGTAGACAAAGGCAAGAAAGGCTTTAAAGGTAAGATAGGTTACACAAATAATCCTAACATCGCCTTCATCATTCAATGCACATTCTCATTGGCTTTGGGGCTAACTTGACACATATTCACACTCATAGGGGCAGGGCTTATCAATGTTTAGTTAAAACGGAATTACTTTTCAATATCTGAGTTTATTTATTTCTTGTAGTGATTTTACTAGAGTTGCGACACCTCAAGGGTTTCGCGTGATGGAATGAGTGGAGTGATCAAATCAAATTGAAAATCGATTATTTCTAAAAATAAATTGGTACGAAAAAATATGTGGGTATGAAAAAAAAAAATATTTGAGTACGAACAAATGGGTACGAACAAAATTTGGGTATGAACAAATTTGGGTACGAAAAAAAATGGGTACGAAAAAAATGTGGGTAGGAAAAAAACAATTTTGGTTACGAAAAAAAAGTACAAATAAAAAGTACGAAACAAATTTGGGTACGAAAAAAATGGGTGTGAAAAAACATTTGAGTACGAAGCAATTTGGGTACAAAAAACATTTGTGTAGGAAAAAGATGGGTACGAACAAGTTTTGGTACGAAAAACATTTGGGTACAACAAAAAATGGGTACGAAAAAAAAAATTGGGAACGACAAAAATTGGGAACAGAAAACATTTGGTACGGAAAAAATAAAATTTGGGTACAAACAAATTTGGGTACGAAAAACATTTGGGTACGAAAAAAATGGGTACGAAAAAAAAATGGGTATCAAACAAATTGGGTACTAAAAAAAATTGGGTTCGAAAAACTATTTGGGTACAAAAAAAAAGTTGGGTGTGAAACAAATTGGGTACGAACAAAATTTGGGTACGAAAAACTATTAGGGTACAAAAAGGGGTATGAATAAATATTTGGGTTCGAAAAAATTTGGGTATGAAAAAAATTTGGGTACGAAAATAATGAGTAGGAAAGAAAACTTTGGGTACGAAAAAAATTGTGTACGAAAAACATTTGGGTACAAAAAATATTTTTGGGTAGAAACAAATTTGGTACGAAAAATATTTGGGTACGAAACAAATGGGTACGAAAAAAAAAATTGGTACGAAAAAAATTTGGGTATGAAAAAAAATGGGTACAAAAAAATTTGGGTACGAAAAACATTTGGGTACGAAAAAAAATTGGGTATGAAATTTTTTTTTGGGTATAAACAAATTTGGGTACAAACAACATTTGGGTACGTACATGGGTACGAAAAAAAAATGAGTACAAAAAAATTGGGGACGAAAAAAAAAGGACGAAAAAAAAAATGGGTACGAAAAAAATATGGGTACGAAATATTTTGGGTACGATTTTTAACCAGGTTTTCCGAAGGAAAAAACTGGTTATTAGATTGGCGAATGCGGGCGGGCTGGCTGGCTGGCGGGCTGGCTGGCTGGCGGGCTGGCGGAATAAGCTTGTCCGGGCCATAACTATGTCGTTCATTGTCAGATTTTAAAATTATTTGGCACATTTGTTCACCATCATTGGACGGTGTGTCGCGCGAAATAATTACGTCGATATCTCCAAGGTCAAGGTCACACTTTGAGTTCAAAGGTCAAAAATGGCCATAAATGAGCTTGTCCGAGCCATAACTATGTCGTTCATCGTCAGATTTTAAAATCATTTGGCACATTTGTTCACCATCATTGGACCGTGTGTCGCGCGAAATAATTACGTCGATATCTCCAAGGTCAAGGTCACACTTTGAGTTCAAAGGTCAAAAATGGCCATAAATGAGCTTGTCCTGGCCATAACTATGTCATTCATTGTGAGATTTTAAAATCATTTGGCACATTTGTTCACCATCATAGGACGGTGTGTCCCACGAAAGAATCACGTCAATATCTCCAATGTCAAGGTCGCCACGACTAAAAATAGATTTAAAAAAAAAAAAAACTTACAAAGGGGGTTAATTTTTTTTGGTCATTTCAAAAGTTCAGTTTGAGTTTTCTCCCTTTATCAGATTTTTTTTTCACAATGAAAACCTGGTTTTGTGACAATTTTGTCCCTTGTGTTTAATTTAAAATCAATTTTGAATTGTCTAGCGCATGAATTGTCTCGTGGGGGTGAATTGTCTTGGGGTTGCTGTTATAGCGAATATGCCAACAGTTAGATCGCGTTCTGGTACATAAACATGTCAAATTTCAGCAAAGGTGTTGGGCCAGTTTTCAAGAGACCCAAATCGCGGCTATACCCTGGAGCTTAATGAATTTTAGTCGCCATTATCATTCGTTCAATTGAACGTCATCAATAGATGACGTCCAATATATCACTCATTCCATATATTGGCTGAGTATGATTGCTTGACAGATTGCAAAATGTTTGGAATAATTGCTGTTATTGTTGTTTATAGTTAATGTTTAATTACGTAAATGCAGTGGCTTCCTTTTGCATTACACTGACATGTAATCTGAACAAAGAAAAAATAACAATTTCTTTGTTAAACTTCTTTTTCCTTCTAGTGTCTTGTTTTCTTTAGTTTGGTTTTTATTTCCCTATTTGGTTGATTATTTGTAAGTACATTTCAAATTCAGTGGGCATTAAATATTATTCTTCAAAGTACACTGGTGTTTAGTCAATGTCATACAACATGTGTATCCCTTAATATTTATTTGTGTATCCCTTAATAATTATATTTTTTTAATGAAAAATCATTCTATAAGAATCAAGCTATTTTTTCACAAGGAATTTTTTTTAAACGATTGTAGGCGCAATTTTTGTCACTTATTAGCCTGTGCATACTGCACAGACTTATATGGGATTACGCTTAAGACAAGATACAGACTCATAATTGTAAGATACATGTTTATGTACAATGATTAACATATTCCTGAGTTATCATCGCCAAACAAAGCTAACAAATCAGTTAGTAGGATATAATTCACATTTGTGAAAAAGCTTTTGTAAAATATACGCCAAGTATGATTTTAAGTACAATATTTATAATCAATAATAAAATAATACATATCAGAATATTGTATGCTTTTTGTTTTGGAATGTTTTCAGTTGACAGCATGTATTATACTAACATTAATTTATTGCAGCGAACACGTTACCACATATGACCAGTGTCCCGACCGTCTCTGTTCAACCTGAGAATTTCGAAAAACGCAAAAACTCTCGTGGCTCCCAAGAAAATGTAAAACCTAATTCGCAGGAAAATAAGTCTGAGCGTCAAAATTCTTTGAGTAGACGCAAATCTAGAGAATCACAAGAAAAAATAAAACCAACTGAGCAGGAAGAAAGTCATATTGCTGTAGATGAGAATGCTATTAAGCCCCTGAAAGCCCCTGGGTTAAAGGCAGAGGTCAAAACTTCCGTTCCCGTAGAGGTCTATCATGAAAGCTCAGTTAAACAGCAGACAACTCAGTCTGAAGCTGAGCCTAAAGCAAACAGAGTTGTCCCCCCTGCTTTCAACTACATTAAGCCTTTTGATACTGAAATTAAGACAAAACCATCATCTGAGCCAAAGCCTGCAGTTTCTGATAAAATTCTTATCAATGGTACTGGTGAGCCTGGAAAAGTCGAAGAAAATGTCCAACGCGATGCTGAATCTTTCGAAACCGAGCGTCCAAAACCTTTCGTAGGAGCTAGGCCAAAACTTAAGGAGATAGGAAGGTACACCACGAAGGAGGTTATGCGTTACACTGAGGTTGAACAGAGAGAGACGGTGATTGGTCCTGAGTCGGTAATCGTACCAACTTCCACGACGGAAGCAAAACTGGAATCTAAGATCGTGACTTTACCTGTGAGAGTTGCAGCCCCTAGTAAAAATGCTGACGTTAAAGTCGCACACAAAGGTAGTGATGCTCATCCAGCTCTTCCTCAATCAGTCATCATCCTGTACTTTCATTTATGCTGCTTTACGCAGAGAGCCATCCGCTTTGTTCATTTCGGTGTAGCAGATTTGCTGTGGTGGAGTGATTCTCTTAACCAGAGAAAACCTTTATATTCATGAGTTTAATTGACTCACACGTGCACATGTTTCTGATATGACTAATCCAACATATTTTATACAGCTTTCACATTACATGTAACATCTTTACATAGAAACGGTTGAAAAATCTGTATTAGGGGAACATTAAAGTGGGCGAGCTGACGGGCGGGTGGACAGCGGGAAGTATTTGTGTAGAGCATCACAGCAGGGATAGATTTTCAAATAACTTGCATAAGTGACCAAAATGATGAGAAAGTGTCTGTGAAAAACAAATATCAAGGTCACAATTCAAGATCAAGGGTCAAATTAAGGTGCTTCAATTAAGTAATTAAAGTTGTCTGCCTTATCAGACCTTGTGTTGCACGCAAAAAATATGGTCCCTAGGTCCGTATAGGTCAAGGTAGTAATATAAGGTCAAATGTAGGAAATAAGTACTTAACAATATGTCAAGAGCATAACTCTTTTCAAGCATGTATGGATTTTTTATAACTTTAAGAATTAATCAGCATGATAAGACAGTGTCAAGCGCAAGAACAAGGTCACTAGGTTGAAGGTCAACGCTACAAGTCAAGATCAAATGTCACATCAAAGTTATTGATTATTTGCAACAGTTATTCTTACTAAACCAGTTTTCTACTGAATTCACAGAAGTAATGATACCTGCTAAAACTAATCATTTTGCTTAATGCCCAGAATTTCTATATTAATTATGCATACTTGTTACGTAAGGATCATTGTGATGGCATATTTTCGGATTTACTTTCTGGTTTCTTCATTTTATGTTGCTTGTTTTAAATAGTAAATAAATAATTGGGCTTATTTAACTGTTAAAGAACTCTCTTTCTTCTGTTTTATTATAACCTTTTGGTTTTCTTACATGATTCTTTTCTTGCCTTAACAGGTTTTTGTTTCCCTCTCATACTTTATGAGACCTGTTGTAATTTGGAAACATGCCACAACACAGCATGTTAATGGGATACAGAATATTAGTATGGGACAATATTGATATGAGATGTAACCAGAATTTAGATAGACGGTGTCATAATAAGTATGGCTATCACCTTCAAATAGTCCGAGCTCAAATCATTTTTCTCAACAAAATGCAAATTGCTGGCCTTAGAAGTTCCATGACTTCATAAGGTCTCTATACTGACATGGTCTTACTTGCTGGCCTTAGAAGTTCCATGACTTCATAAGGATCTATACTGACATGGTCTTACTTATTGCTGGCCTTAGAAGTTCCATGACTTCATATGGTCTCTATAGTGACATGGTCTTACTTATTGCTGGCCTTAGAAGTTCCATGACTTAATAAGGCCTCTATACTGACATGGTCTTACTTATTGCTGGCCTTAGAAGTTCCATGACTTCATAAGGTCTCTATACTGACATGGTCTTACTTGCTGGCCTTAGAAGTTCCATGACTTCATAAGGTCTCTATACTGACATGGTCTTACTTTACATATTGACCAACAACAATCTCATAACTTTCATTATTACGGGTTCAATATTTAAAGATTAAATTCCATCAATTCCTGAATATGTTTTTTGTGGCATGGGATGGTTTTATTAATTAAAAAGATTTATGTCATGCTCAATTATGTCAAAATAAACTCATAATTTGTTTTGCCATTTGGCATATTATAAGATTTGTGCATTTGTATTGCATATTTGTGCAAATGTTTCATAGCAGTCTTCAACCTTAAACTTCAACCAAATTTCAGTGTTCATTCCGCCATAAATGACATAGTATACTATTGAAATTTTTAATGGAACAAAAGCGTTCCATGTAGTCTCGTATCATAGTAAATTTTTATGTCAACCTCTGGGCTGGGCTTACTTTTCTATGTTAAATGGATGCCTCAGAATAAGTCTTAATGTGTAATTATGCACATCTATTAAGACATTTAAGCAATGTTATCCGAGTCATCCATTTGGCTTTCATGTTCATGTATAACTTTCATCTTCTGGTATTGTAGCCAAATCAAACAAACAAAAACAAAGGCATTTCGGTAATATTAATGCATTACTTAAAAAGTTTACTGTTATAAAGACATTTTGTTGGGATTTTCTTCTTGGCTTGGCTAACTTACCATATCTCTGTGAATATTTAAATGTATATTCCAAGGAGCTTTGTTGCATGTTGCTAAATATGAATTGCTTATCTGTTTGCATGGCTTAACTACTAATGCTGCATTGTTATACTACACTTTCCTACTGTAATATAGTTATTTAGCGATTGTTTAATATATACGCGATGAAGTGGGAACTAAGTTTAATAGAAATCCAAAGAAAAATATAATTAATAAAGATTAGTCCTATGGTTATTTACCATTATGTAAACAAAATGTAAAATAACTAGGGAACCATTCAATAGAGAACAAATAGCTTAAGAAACTGTGTGTTTCAGAAAATGCAGTTGACGTTCCAGATTCCGTCAAGCCAAGCGCAACACCAGGGACCAGTCTACCAGGCGTGACCGAGACTCCAGTGGTAGAAGAAGAGATGACACAGCTTAGGACAAGGGTTGAGGAGTCCATTATTCCAGGTGCGCTAAAGATTAACGGAGCCGTTCCAATGATAAGCGTGATGCCCCCTGATTCTCCACCGGCTGAGGAGGATGATATGGTTCAGCCATACAACCCTAACGTGACCACATACGAGGATGATGACATTGTCACTGTTCCCCAAAAGAGCCTTGAAGAGCAGTTAAAGGATTTAGAGATTGAGGCTGAAGAGAAGCAAGAAAACCATGTTCAACCTGTCGCTGAACCTAAATCTCAAGCTGTCAAGCCATTAGCCCCTTCCAAGCGCGGCTGCTCATGCTGCAAGGTGTTTGCATTCACATTCTTTTCCTTGTTCTTGACATTCGCTTTGTGTGCCTGCGTTGTGATGTTCTCGAACGTTGACCATCCGATCATGAACGAGGCACGCGCTCGACTGCCCTTCCTTGAGCCGACGCGAGATTTCATCCTGCACAAGTTCGAGGATATCAAGAAGAAACTGTGAGGTCTTGCCTCCACATACTCCTCTTTCATATCAACCAATCAGGTTTTGCAATACTAATGAAGGCAAGAGATGTTGTTTTTTTCAACCATTCGCATACTTGGATTAAGAATTGTTGATTGCATCCATATCATTTGTCAGATAAAATGTCTCATAGCTTTTTCGCTTTGAATTTGTGAATTAAGTCTTACAAAGTTGGTTTAATTTTGTTTAAATATAAGGGTAGCAATATTTAGAGTTACCTTTTTTTAGAGATATTTAATTTGCCAGCTCGTGATTTGAAAAGCTTCTACAAACTTTCACTGAACAAATTTATTTAAGATATTTACATTTATCATGTATCTATTAATATTTCTACTGTAAGCTAAGTATTTAAAGGCATTACTTTTAATAGACAATTTGTACACTTTTAACATGTTGTTTATTTGCTAAGTATTGGCCTTTAAACTCTAGGTTATATATTTTCCTGTTAAATTGTTTTGTACGTAAGATTGTATTTGCATGTTTTTATTCAGGTTGCAATATAATATGTAATTGTGTGTAGCATTTAGATTTAGCAGGGCAGATTGGTGTAATCAATCAATTTAGGGATGTTGTCATTAAAAGTTTTGCTTTAAAAAAAAAACAAAAAACTTTTGTTGTAAGCTGTTAGGAAATCAAGTTTGACTATGCCAAGATGAGACATGCTGAAATGTTCACAGATTTATTTCATGCAGATTTTATGGAAGGTAATATTATAAACCTGTTATTATATCCTAGTTCAAATTGTTGATGTTAGGTCAATAAAGTTTAGCATGGTTTGAGTGTTATAAAAAATATTTAACTAAATTTTCAACTTTTCAAATGTTCAGTTTATTTGGGTGGCTTGAATGTCTTAAGAAACAGATTTAAGTCATTCATGATTGTATTTGTGTTTTATGTATAGAAATTTATTTTTAAATGACTCTCTAGAGTTAGACCCCGCAGTGTAAATTCTCTTATTTTCACTTGATTTAATGGTCTCTCAGTTAATAACACTGTTGCTAAACTGTAATGATTTTGCATCTTGTATACTTTTCATTACTTTTGTGAGTGATGTTTTTTGTACTTAGCAATGCAAGTCTGTACATTGTCAATACATTCTATTAAATTTGTTACAAAAATGTAAGTATTCTTTACTTAACCGAAATGTGTTTTTTTTTTAACATTTCTGTTTTGGCCATTGGTATTGTAAATTTCTGTGCGTTCCAGTATGTATAATATAGTCCTTAAAAGAACTCTGAATTACAGACTCAAAATGCGTCAGATTAGAGAATTCAACCTTATCATATGCCCATTTAATTCCTTTTGCATTGGCGTAGCTCTTAAAGAAGCAATATAGGACCTTTATACAAACCAAAGCAATAAAATGTATCCTAATTTGTTTTGAGGGGAACAAGGAACCTCCCTTTCCTATTTTGCTTTCATACCAAGCCTTGTTTATCCATGACCTAAACAACAACATATTTAATAAATGAGCCGCGTTCTGAGAAAACTGGGCATAATGCTTGTGTGTAAAGTGTCGTCCCAGATTACCGGTAGTCTGTGCAGTCCGCACAGGCTAATCACCGACGACACTTTCAGCTGAAATAGTATTTTTCGTTTAAAGGAAGACCCTTCTTAACGAAAATATAGTTTAAGCGGAAAGTGTCGTCCCTGATTAGCCTGTGCGGACTGCACCGGCTAATCCGGGACGACATTTTACGCACATTCATTATGCCCAGTTTTTTCAGAACACAACCCAAATGGAGATATTTATCCATGGTCAAGATTTTTGCCTAATTTAGCAATGCATCCCTAAAATAGTGATATGTTATTTGAAATAGACATAAAATTTACTACATTATTGATCCCATTAATGAATATGCATTACTTTTTAATGTCTTAAAACAAAATATAATTTTTTTGTGAAATGTTGATAAATTGGGATATGTTCGTTGTGCATTAATTTAAATGTTGGGTTATAAGACAAACAAAAGATCACAAGATTAACTACTGCTTTTAGAAGAGAGCAACAACGGTTTGGTTTGGTTCAAATTTGAATACAACAGTAACATGTTTTTATTGGTGGGATCTATGTAAACCAGATGTTTGCAGTGTGTTGATTAGTCCAATCAGTGTTTGCAAGATGTTTCAAGCATTATCATTGGTTTCATCTGTGTGAAACAGATGTTTGAAGTGTTTCCATTGGTTGCTTTGGTTGTGGGTTGCAAGGCCTGGTTTCAACTCAAGATTGAGAGGTTCTGCAAGATTTATTGGGGGAAGATCAAGGGGCAATACTCATGCATGTCAGTCTTACATTTTTAGCTCATCTATTTTTTGAAAAAAAATTATGAGCTATTGTCATCACCTTGGCGTCGGCGTTGGCGTTGGCGTTGGCGTTGGCGTTGGCGTCGGCGTCCGGTTAAGTTTTGCGTTTAGGTCCACTTTTCTCAGAAAGTATCAATGCTATTGCATTCAAACTTGGTACACTTACTTACTATCATGAGGGGACTAGGCAGGCAAAGTTAGATAACTCTGGCGTGCATTTTGACAGAATTATGTGCCCTTTTTATACTTAAAAAATTGCAAATTTTGGTTAAGTTTTGCGTTTAGTTCCACTTTTCTCAGTAAGTATCAATGCTATTGCATTCAAACTTGGTACACTTACTTACTATCATGAGGGGACTGGGCAGGCAAAGTTAGATAACTCTGGCATGCATTTTGACAGAATTATGTGCCCTTTTTATACTTAGAAAATTGACAATTTTGGTTAAGTTTTGTGTTTAGGTCCATTTTATTCCTTAAGCATCAAAGCTATTGCTTTCATACTTGCAACACTTACTAACTATCATAAGGGGACTGTGCAGGCAAAGTAATGTAACTCTGACTGGCATTTTGACAGAATTATGTGCCCTTTTTATACTTAGAAAATTGAAAATTTGATTAAGTTTTGTGTTTAGGTCCACTTTATTCCTACAGTATCAAAGCTATTGCTTTCATACTTGCAAGATTTATGAACTATCATAAGGGGACGGTGCAGGCAAAGTTATGTAACTCTGACTGGCATTTGGACGGAATTATGGGCCCTTTATACTTAGAAAATTGAAAATTTGGTTAAGATTTATGTTTTGGTCACTTTACCCCTAAAGTATCATAGATATTGCTTTCATACTTGGAACACTCACAAACTATCATAAGGGTACAGTAAAAGGACAAGTTGCATAACTCTGGTTGTCATTGTTACGGAATTATGGCCCTTTTTTGACTTAGTAACTTTTAATATATGGTTAAATTTTGTGTTTCGATCCACTCGAAGTATCAAGGCTATTGCTTTCAAACTTCAAATACTTACATGCTATCATGAGGTTACTGTACCTGGCAACTTGAATTTTACTTTGACCTTTGAATGACCTTGACTCTCAAGGTCAAATTATTAAATTTTGCTAAAATTGCCATAACTTCTTTATTTATGATTAGATTTGATTGATACTTTGATGAAACTACTCTTACCTGACATACCACAATAGACTTCACCCAAACCATCCCCCGTGCCCTCCCCCCCCTCCCCCCCCCCCTATTTTTTTTTTTTTTTATTTTTTTTTTTTATAAGATCATCTCACAAATGACCACCACACCCTCACACTATACCCCCACCCCACCCCCCCCCCACCCCCCCCCCCCCCCCAAATTTTTTTTTTGATTTTTTTTTTTTTTTTTTTTTTTTTAAGATCATCTCACAAATTATCACCACACCCTCACACTATACCCCCCCCCCACCCCCCCCCCCCCCGATTTTTTTTTTTTTTTTTTTTTTTTTTTCGCTTTTTTGGAAGATAATGTAATAAATGTCCACAACCCCACACTATACACCCCCTCTTCACTCCACTCCTCCCTCCTTTGTGATTGAAAATGAGAGTCCCTTCACCTTTAAAAAGAAAATAGATGAGCGGTCTGCACCCGCAAGGCGGTGCTCTTGTTATTACCGTTCTGTTTGCACTTTCTTTACATTTGGTTTTGATGTAGATGGTGGGTTATTTAATGGAAACTGCTGGCATTTTTATACTTTGCTATGAATCATGTATAGTTCATTTGTACATACATGTATTTTCTGATTTCAAATGGATCGATATGTGCGAGCATTTTTTATGTCAATACATACTGCTTTAATGTAAAAAGATGAAATCATTTTGTTGGTAATAGGTATTTCTTGGAAAGGGAGCAGATAAAAGCATCATAGTTTCCCTAGTGACAGCAACAATCATTGATTTCAAAGTAGGTCTTAACTGAAAATATAGATCACTGAGAACGATTGTCATGTATAGGCTTTGATTTCCATAGTTTCACATGTGATGAGAATGGATAAAGGTCTTAGTCATGACGGTCACATTTTTAAACTTAGGTGATGTAGGTTTATCAATACGAACATGCTCAAAAAAAAATGAGTTCATCAGATCCATAACCAATTTCAGTACTGATTGGGGGTCACAGGTAGACGAATTGTACTCTTTATTATTCTACAACTATTTTCACAAATTGAATTTCTACAAAACAGTTTTAACAACATCTTTGTTTACTCCATCAAATTGTTACTTAATAGTTTCTTTAATTGTGATGACAGTGTGCAACGACAGTGAGACTGATTTGAGCTGGGTTTCAAGGATGCTTAGAATTTGTTGCTGCTTTACTACAAAGAATCTCATCACGATTCTTATGTTTTAATTCATGTATTGGCCAAAGATTTGCAATTTAATTCATATCGAATGTTTTTATTGGTTAATATTCATCATTAATGTTAGCTTAAAGAATGAGTAGAAGTCATAGCAAATGGGCTTTTGGGCTGATCTTTTTTAAATATGAAGGGATAAACAAAATATTTAATATGATGATAATGGACTGATGTAATTGCTGGTGTGAACTTTGTTTTGTTTGTTTGTGTTTTGTTCTCTTGTGGTTGTCTTTAATTTTTGCTGTTTTTATTTAAAGTTCAAAAATATTTTATTTTTCGATTTTTTATATATAGTTGTATCCCTGTTTTAATAAATTATGGCGTTGTTATTTTGTTGTTGTTGTTGTGTTTTTTTCGTTTAATTTTCAATTCTGTTCTGTTTATTACCGTGACTGGTTAAGTGATCTCCCTCATTGAATGTGTTCTGCTTATGAAGTCATTGTTTCTCAGAGCGCCTTAAATGATTGAATAACCAAAAGCGCCTAAATAATATCTGCAAGTGTTATGGGGTGTTTTTATTGTTTGGTATAATTAATTGATGATTTCCAAGGTTTAAGGGTTTGTAAATCTCGCATTTTAACATGATCAGAAGGGTTTTACAAAAGTTTTGGGCTACATACCACCAAATGCACAGTAAAGATTGTTTTTAAATCCTATTTTTACTTAATAATTATTTGATTGTTAAGTTGAGTCCCATTTTAATTGCAGTAAATAAATCACTAAGTATTGTATTGTCAATGTGTGGATTCCTAAAGTGTTAAAGTCATTTAATATGCGATGTTGGTTATTTTACCAAAAGCATGTACTTGTATTTTATCTACCGGTAATGAATCTTAAAATACCACAGTAAGTACTGATATAATGGTTATGGAAGCTAATTTGTTAATGGTCATATTGTTAAATTGTTTTGACCACATGAACACAAATGTGAAATGCTTATGGTTAGGCATGGTTAACATATGTTTATTTGCTAGAAGAGAAATGTGTCCAAGATAAGAGTTAATGGGATCCTTGGCAGATATTTCAGTTTGCTCGAAATAAGTGATGCAGCAAGTTTACTTCAAATCTTTTGTTTTCTCTTTATAATTTGCCATGTATTGGTAATCTCCGATTTGTAACAGTCTTATACTGCTATGTGACCGCATGTGTAAAATATTCATTATTGAACATAATAAAGAAGTATAATTTAGAACAACCATTAGTTGAAAAAAATGCTTTCCTGATGCATTTTGTCTTTATGATTGAACTATTGGTTTTCTCATTTGTGGTTTGTGTGGTGATACAGTTTTTAGCGAGGCTGTTTTCGGAGAAAACCCGAGCTATTGTTATAGCCAGCTTGTCCGCTGTCCGCCGTAGGCGTCGTGCTAAAACCTTAACATTGGCTCTAATATCAAAGTGCTTCCACCTACAACTTTGAAACTCCATATATAGATGCACCTTGATGAGTTCTACATGCCAAACCCATTTAGGGTCACTAGGCCAAAGGTCAAGGTCACTGTTACCTCTAAAAAAAGAAAAAATATGACAAGCTTTCGAGGCGAGCGTGGCACCCGTTATGCGGTGCTCTTCTTATTGTATTGCACCAATCAAGTTATCATGAATAATAATATAATTGTTTTTGCATTCATAATAATTCTTGCTTTACACCAGAAATTTGTCTCAAAACAAATGAAAGTGATTCTTCAAGTCCCACGTTAAAAAAAAATGCAGTTATATTAGTGTGTACCCACATCTATTTATATTTACTATTTTTAACTTAAGCAGATTTTTCTAATGTGTGCTCAAGTGTCTGAGTCATGTAAAGGGAATGCATACGTATCCAAGCTCTGAAAGTCTCACATATAAAGGCTCTGTTAAATCAGCAAGATATAAGCATAAAGTGGCAAGTAATCAAAGCATGATGGTTATTTGCAAACATGTTCCAAAAAGAAAGTTGTTCTGGAAAGTGTACATTATTCAGTATGGCTCAATGATGCGCTCAAATTCAAAAAGTAAATAATGGCTATGTCTCCTTATGGGGTGAGCCAGTTTATCTACAAGAGTGACCTTAATGTCTAAACGAAGGAGTAGTAACCACTCTTTGTTTTGTTTCATGCTCTTTGTCTGGTAAGTTTAAAATGCTGCTTGTTGGTGATGCTTTCAGTGTTTTGATTTGTATTCACAATGGATACTTATAAAAGAGCCATTGGGCTTTTGACATTTGTTGTTTTGGGCAGTGTTGCTGAAAATTATTGATAATAGGAATATACATCTAGTGAGTATACATGTAATAGTGTATTGTCAGATGTTGTAATCATGGGGTTTTGTTGTTGATTGTTTGAGAAAAAACATGTATAGACAACAAAATATGTTACTAATTAATCTAACATTTTTATAAAATTGTTTGATGCTGGGTTTATTTACATCATCTATGTACACTGTACAGCTTCTACCATTTATACATAAGTGTTTATATTTTCACATGTAATGCTTTTTCATGGTGTTAGTACAAAGTGAATGTTTGTTTTCAAATAATGAATTGTCATTTTTGTCATGTATCTACATATGAGCGGGGCTTTGGAAAAACTGGACTTAATGCATGTGCTTAAAGTGGCACCCCAGATTAGACTGTTGAGATTGACCTATGCAGTCCAAAGATTGCAGTAAGTCAGGGTTTCTCGGAGACTGACTCGTTTTATTATAGCATGGTAACTAGAGGATTACATGATTACTCATTGCTTTTGTTAATACGACAAAGATAAAAAATACAAATAAATGCACCCTAAACTACTATTGTGGTCTTCAGTGTTGTAACTTTACGCTGTCATCTTTGTGGGCTGAAAAGAACAATAAAATTCTATAGAAATGTGTGTTGATAATAGTTTTAAACATATTATATAACAAAAAATAAAACTTTTATACTGCAAAGTTATAATGTTCTAATCCTAATCAGGGATTTATAATCTATTATACATCCCTGTCCTAATGCAAAAAACACCCCCCACCCCAACCCCCCAACACACACACAAATACCTGTATTGCCCACACTCTATTTCGATCGGCACATAAGACCAATGTTGAATGCCATTTATAGATAGAACTGTTTGACATGGCAATGTATGAATGGTGCAAAAGGTTACTATTATGGATGTTGACATGGCAACTATTTTATGGTAAGCTGATGTTGCTGATGAGAATTGATGATCATATTCATTGATAATCATGAAATGATAAAGACGAGGTGGAGGAAAATAATAATTATCGGTAAACTCTTATCGTCTACAGAATTACACTTCATTTTGTTAATACTTATTGATTTATTGTGTTATTTACATGTATAAATACAAAAATATTAATAATAAAATAAATCTCAGTGTGAAAAAGGGACATAAGATATACCTAGTTTGCAATCAAAAAAATCATGGATACTCTTTGAAACCAAATCCGCAGTACTGTACACAATTTGCAATGAACTCGGTAATAAAAGATCTGAGTTGTGATGTGGCCTCGCTACCTGTTAGCATAATGTCTCACAGCTAGGCGAGCACATGCCATAGGGGTCACACTTGTCCACGCACACCCAGTAGCAGTCCCCTGTCTTCTTCACGCTGAACCCCGCCACCATAGCGACCAGCAGATAGGCCAACAGTGCCATCATCAACACCAGTGACGTCATACTAGAAGAACAGATGTTTTATAAGAAATTTGTAAAACAAATAAAAATATTTAATCAACTTATCTACTTAGCAAAAATAAACAAATAAATGTTTAACTAGATGCATGGAGGCAACTTGGCGTTTCTGTTTTCCAGACTACCATTGTAATGATTTAGAAAATGAGAGTGGCCTTGTGCTTTGCGGGCGGGACACATGTATAATATACAGCATATCAGTTTAACAGGGTGAGTCTGTTAGTCATTTTACATTTGACGTTTTAATGCAGTTACTGTTGGCAAAGGCCGTTATCATTCGCGTGGTTTGACGATGACCATCAAGTATGATCTTGGTCGTGAGGGGACGGACCTTTCGCAGCACGTCGTCGTCAATGATGGCAAGTTATGTTAACATTGTCCAAAGAATAAAGAGTTGCAGTCTGGAGAAGTTTGATCTTCACTTTTGAGCAAGGGACACATATTTTGTGGTTATATTAAAATTGCTTGATGAACATCTTAGTAGTAGTCCGGAATGTCAATATTATGCCAAAAATAACCATCGACAATGCGTGACATTGATCATTGAACTTGGAACACGTGTAGTGCACGTGACACGCAGAATCAATCAACATGATAAACATTTATAATCGTTTTTTTTTTATAAAACTGATTGATGAATAAGGCAATTACAGTCCAGAAAATCTCGGACGGACAATTGCACGTTCTTACTCATATACCCACAAAAACATGCTGTACAGTGGTACACGCTTAAGCAAGCGCTTACCTGCAACACGTCTTTAAATTCTCATAGACATGTATGTTTAAATTATATTTATAATCAAAACGCGTTCTGGAAAACCGGGCAAAATGCATGCGCGTGAAATATCATCTCAGATGAGCAAGTACAGTCAGCACTGGCTCATGAGCAAGAATGACACTTCTTTTAAGGAAAATTGCCATAACACCTGAAAGTACAGGCTTATCTGGGACAAAACTAAGCTAATGTATTAAGCCCTGTTTTCCCAGAGCGCGGCTCTGAGAGTAAACGTGCGTGTGTATTTCGAAGTTTATGAGGTCCTGTCCGAGCCAGAGGCTACATTATGTTTGGACCATTGCACACACAGCACGACTACCTAATTCGCTTATTAGACTCACGAAAGTAAGGACGAATTTTAGAATATAGCTACAATTTCCAGCTATTTCGTTGTTACTGATTTTTCAATGTAGTCGTGTGTTGTCAAGGGAAGCAGAAAGAAAAAGACAAACTTCATTAGACATCACGCAACCTGTCAATCAAACTCTTACGTTATAATCGATCGACCAATCAATGAGTGATAAATCTGAGAGCTGGAGCAGAGTTGCTAACGGTTTGTCCGCCATTTTCCTCGACACGCTGAATGTCGAGGTCCACATTATATTTCAATGAGATTTGGGTTTTTTTTGGTCTTCGAAAAAAGGTTTACAATAGAAATGCTTTAACGGTGTCAATGGGTCTTTTGTAACTTAGACATTTGGTATACAGAATGAAGTGTGAGGCGTTGAATTAATACCATTTCGAACGCCGAAATGTGACCTTGACACGTGCGAGTGGCAGCTTCAATGTGTAGAATTACCATAGTCCCCGTTACAGAACATTAATTTATTTACGAAAAAAACAAACTTATTGTTAGTGTACCACGTTCCACTAAAAAGATTGATAAATGACATTAACAACGTAAAATATGAATACTAGTACATGTATATGTAAAAACGTGGCAATTGCGATATCCACTCTCCGTTGTAAATCGTTATCAGATGTCAGACACAAGTGAAAAACAATGTTATGTTACAACTTTCATAAATAGTACCGATAAACACAGGTGGAAGTAACGTACCCTGGATAGTATAATATATATATATATATTTATTTTTTAGGAGCCCAATATATTAAAATAAATATATAAAATCATGTTTAATGAGAACAAAATATGACAACGAGCCATGAAAAAAAACACCCTCTTATATTTGAGTTATGATTCCAATATATATATATATATATATACTACCCAGGGTACGTTACTTCCACCTTTGCCGATAAATGCCATGGACGTGCTCTTTATTACTTATACAACCATCCAACGTGGTATTTCCAAACATTCTAATGCAATCGTCTTTTATTATCAGCTTCATTATTTAGCATTAACAAAATACATGTAACAGGGCGTTACTTTATGTCAGAATATGTACAATTTTTGCACCTTCAATAATAAATGTCCTTTTAGCAAGATATTATATTGTAAATATGATAAAATATAATCTTTTGTATGTCATAGCATGTGGTGTTCGGTACACACTCAGCGTCGGAAAGAGTTGTTCACTTATAGGGGTATTCCACTACGACCCGATTCCCCACGATTTGTCCCGATTTCCAATATTTTGAGGTCGGGAACATTCGTAGCTCAATCGGCGAAGGTCCTAACTCATTCGTAGCTAGTCGTGGGCCGGTCGTAAGTGATTCCTGCAAGTCGTGAGCTCCCGAAAAATCGTGGCCAGATTTTAAACGTGTTTAAAATTTGACCAGGACCTCCAAGACTGAATTTATTCGCAGTTGACTCGTAACAGCGTCGTAATGCGTTCTTGGGCGTCGTAATGGAATCGTAGGTAATTCGTGACTCAATCGGGAAATCGGTGTTCATGTGATCTGTCTACGAATCAGCTACGACTTTGTCAAGACTCTCACGAGTTCAACCCCGAGTGAGTCTTTACGTTCGGTACATTCGTCATTACGTGCAGCAGTTACATCATTATGTGCAGTAGTAACACCATTACGTGAAAGAAGTTTGCACAGCACGTAATGTTGTTACTACTGCACTTAATGATGTAACTGCTGCACGTTATGACGAATGTACTGAACGTAAAGACGTTTGCACAGCGCATAATAATAAAACTACTACCCATAATGTGTCATGACGAATGTACCGAACGGAAAGAAGTTTGCACAGCACGTAATGTTGTTTCTACTGCACATAATGATGTAACTGCTGCACGTTATGACGAATGCACCGAACGTAAAGACGTTTGCACAGCGCATAATGATAAAACTACTACACATAATGTTGAATGTACAGAACGTCAAGAAGTTTGGACAGAACATAATGTTGTTACTACTTCGCGTAATGCTTTAACTACTGCATACAATGACGAATGTACCTAACGTAAAGAAAATTGCACAAAGCATAATGCATATTCCACTGAAAATAATGATTAATGTACTGCAAACAACGACAACAGTCATATGAAGTCAGTAATGGCGTTCCATAGTTTTCCAATTCTAATATCATACGAGCCTGTGTCAAAACCTGCTAGCTCATGCTACAAAGGCGCGTATTTTTAATTTGTAAGTAATCTTTTTATTTTTGAATATAATGTTATTATTGCTTTAGTTTTCCTTTTTATTGCGTCTGACGCAACCTTGCTCATCCGGCTCATGGTGATCTGATCAACGTGATATATGATTTCTTATATACATTTTTCAACTTATGCGCGATAGTGCTTTTTTCTATCCTTCAGTATCTAACCATTGTTTTAAGGCAGTTCTTAATAAATTTGATTAGCACAGTTTCTTCAGTTTAAACTTTTTAACTTTCTATTTTATTTATTTGTGCAAAATTGTTGAAGTGATAAAAGTCGTAATGTATGTAATTTATATATATTAAGTGGAATTCTTAACTGCGATAGTCTCTTATAATTCCAATATGGAATGGTAATATATATTTGACATTCTGTGATTATTAGTATTGTAATCACTATGTATGTATATGGATGAGACTTAAATAAAGATGTACTACTACTGTAGTGACAGACGGAAAGAAAATGTCCGCTTTGATATATACCTTAAAGAACTTAAATTTGCAATACGTCTAACAAATTGTGTCTTGTTCTGAGAAAATTGGGCTTAATGCATGTGCGTAAAGTTTCGTCCCAGATTAGCCTGTGCAGTCCGCACAGTCTTATCAGGGACGATACTTTCCGTTTTTATGGTATTTTTCGTTTAAAGGAAGTCCCTTCTTACCGAAAATCTTGTTTAGGCGGAAAGTGTCTTCCCTGATTAGCCTGTGCGGACTGCACAGGCTAATCTGGGACGACACTTTATGCACATGCATTAAGCCCGGTTTTCTCAGAACGCGACTCAGTTAATGCTCGTAATGTTAAAGGTAACAGAATAATAATATTATGCTTAAACAATTAACACTATGAACTCAACCCGTACCTCATTTGGGAATCCATTTCCAAAGTTGTAAATCTATCCAATGACTTCAAATGCTGTGCATCACCGAACTTCGGGCAGAGAAATAAACGCTGTCGCTTATACTTTAGTCAGAAATTGTGTTGATATGGTACATGAAATCAAGACAAATTATTTAGAAATAAAGGTCATCTGTTATCAATTTGAGTACAAAATTACCCCGATGGCTTTAATGTCAGCAATTGTTCGCAAAATGAATGTCACATGGAAATTGTCCACACTTTCAGAAATTATTTGGATATTACGATGTCTGCATGTTAAGGAGTGTTGCGGCAGTTTTGATGATGTTTTTGCTCCAATTATATATTATTTGGAAAATGTGTCTGCAAATAATACATACAAGACGTATGTGGAAAAAAAGAAATAAAACCAAAGGTTCTCCGGCTTTTTTCGATTTTATCTGCAATTACGCAACATTCATTTTTGCATTTAAACTGCATAATTTCTTCTTAATTCAAAACTCAACATTATCACTGATCAACGTTGAAACTTGCTTAAGTCTATAGTTTGTTAGTTTAAAAACACTAATTAATATTAAATTAAATCAAATATTACAAACATCACATATCAAATGCATAACATTACATAAATGTTGTGAAATCGTGTTTCTATACATTCTAGATAACCGACAAATATCAAACTAAGCACCACATTGAAATCACAAGAATCTAAATAATACTAGAAATGGCGCGGCAGAGGCCGACGCGTATCCCCACGCCGAATGTTTGACCTAGGTGTGCCCCAGGGTTGGTAATGGGGCCATGCATAGCTGAGATTGACCGTATTGTCATAAGAGAAGTTCATCATCAATTAGAAGTGAATTGGTGTAGAAATGAAGAAGTTATAGTAAAAGGCAATTTTGGGTGGGTGTGACATATGTGGGCAGGGCGCCCCAGGGTTGGTAATTGTGCCATGCATAGTTGAGATTGACCGTATTGTCATAAGAGAAGTTCAGTATCAATTTGAAGTGAATCGGTGTAGAAATGAAGAAATTATAGTAAAAGGCAATTTTGGGCGGGTGTGGTCTATGTGGGCGGGGCCCCAGGGTTGGTAATGGGGCCATGCATAGTTGAGATTGACCGTATTGTCATAAGAAAGGTTCAGTATCAATTTGAAGTGAATCGGTGTAGAAATGAAGAAATTATAGTCAAAGGCAATTTTGGGTGGGTGTGGTCTATGTGGGCGGGGCGCCCCAGGGTTGGTAATGGGGCCATGCATAGTTGAGGTTGACTGTATTGTCATAAGAGAAGTTCAATATCAATTTGAAGTGAATCGGTGTAGAAATGAAGAAATTAAAGTAAAGGCAATTTTGGGTGGGTGTGGTCTATGTGGGCGGGGCCCCAGGGTTGGTTATGGGGCCATGCATAGTTGAGATTGACCCTAATGTCATAAGAGAAGTTCAGTATCAATTTGAAGTGAATCCGTGTAGAAATGAAAAAATTATAGTAAATGGAATTTTTTGGTGGGTGTGGCCTATGTGGGCGGGCGCCCCAGGGTTGGGATTGGGGCCATGCATAGTTGAGATTGACCCTAATGTCATAACAAAAGTTCAGTATCAATTTGAAGTGAATCCGTGTAGAAATGAAAAAATTATAGTAAATGGAATTTTTTGGTGGGTGTGGCCTATGTGGGCGGGCGCCCCAGGGTTGGGATTGGGGCCATGCATAGTTGAGATTGACCCTAATGTCATAACAAAAGTTCAGTATCAATTTGAAGTGAATCCGTGTAGAAATGAAAAAATTATAGTAAATGGAAATTTTTGGTGGGTGTGGCATATGTGGGCGGGGCGCCCCAGGGTTGGGAATGGGGCCATGCATGGTTGAGATTGACCGTATTGTCATAAAAGAGGTCCAGTATCAATTTGAAGTGAATCGGTGTAGAAATAAAGAAGTAAATGTAAAATAACCTAAAAAAATGAGTGATAATTTCTGACGCGGCCCCACCCCAACCGCTATAACTTTTGACCCAGGGGTCAGATCAAAATTCCAAATAGTGCAGGGTCGCACATATGCTCATAGCTACCATGTGTGTAAATTTCAAGGTTCTAGTGCTTTTAGTGTAGGAGGAGATAGTGGCCAGGACGGACGGACAGACAGACGGACGGACGGACGGACGGCGGAGATAACCACAATATCCCCACCTTTTTTTCAAAAAGCGTGGGGATAATAATTATATCGGTCTTCTTTAATAACTGAACTTTTCTTTAAGTTCTCATAATAAAACAGTTAAAAAGCCGTCGAGGTCGCCGCACTTTTGATGGAATAAATATTAAACATAGAAAGCGCTTCCGTTTCTAAGAAAACTGTGTTTTCTGTAAACCTGTCAAATAAATATACCGGTATATATCATTTTATCAAACATCAGAGTATGAACGTTTGGAGGAAAACAAACAAATGCAAATTGATAGATTGTCCATTTGCCCGCACATTTGCGAATATGGCACTTTTTTGTAAAATGTCTTTGTGGCGTGGATCAGCTTCAACTCGTTCACCTCTCGGTATCTACGAATCTAAGAATACATCGATTCGAAATAATCGTACAGATTCCAGTGATCTGTATTATGTCGTCCGAGGCTTTGGCGAGTTCTACCTGCTCGATCATGTAGTAGCATTTTTTTCTAATAACCAGAAGCGTACATAACAGTAATCTATGTCTCTGTAATAACTCAACCCATTCAAGACAATAATGCATGTTCAAGGCTTGTGAGTATCGTTGGCTTGAAGCATGAGATGTGCTGGTGCTGACACCGTACCACTCTTCCGAATTTAGAGCGCTTGGAAAGGCAAAATATTGTTCTAAAGCAGATTTTTTAGAATTTGTCAAAGTATTTTTGCTTTGATTAGGTTGTTTGCAAAACATACATACATATTATAATAAGCATACAGCTTTTCTAGAATCAATATCAGATACTCGTCAAACGTAAAACTTGTCATTTAAAACATGAGCCGCGTCATTCTAAGACGGGCCTCCGCCGTATGCGACCAGCGGACTCCATATAGCAGACTGCACATTCGTACAGACTAGCCAGGGGGCACACTTTTCGCTTATGTGTACATAGTCTTTATTATTTTATCTTCCTAACAAAATGTTGAATTATCATAGATGTGTTAATCTGGCGTCGATGTTATCTTTTTGCTAACACCCTAATATTGCGTTTATTTCGAGGAAAACTTATGAAGGTACACACATATACATGCGTAATGCGTTGTAAAGTTTCATAGCAGCATTACGTTTTGACTTACGCTCGACAAAGAAATCCAACGAAAGTACTAACGGACAAGGGCAAATCTATATACCCCCTTACCCCGCCACCCCTCATATACCCCCTTACCCCGCCACCTCTCTGACCGTGAAGCAATATATTTTCGGCACAGTATGTGATGACTAGGACCGAGGGAACGCAACGTTTAAGTAGTTTATTTTATGCTTTCCGGTGGTTTATAGAGAAATATCAGTGAATTAAAACTGATAATTTCACTGTTGCAAACAGTGAAAATTATCAGTGAAAATTATCGATATTTTTCACTGTTTACTGTAAAATGACGTCATTTTTTGACGAAATGACGTCATTTTTTGACGAAATGACGTCATTTTCCCAGCGAAATTCATTAGTTAAACTCTTTAACAATGTATATTAACTGTGAAAAAAGGCATAAAATAAAAAGAAAATATAATATTTTGTTACACTTTGTATGACACGGTCATGTTATAAAGTGATGTGCTGTATTTATACGGCGGGTTATTGAGATTTGCGATGAACTACTTTTATTGCGCATGAATTAAGTGGTTAATCGGAGTTTTGGGAATTTGGATTTCGGCAGCCAACACTATTTATGAGGCTG
This sequence comes from Dreissena polymorpha, assembly GCF_020536995.1. NCBI lineage: Eukaryota > Metazoa > Mollusca > Bivalvia > Myida > Dreissenidae > Dreissena > Dreissena polymorpha. Next base: position 134,692,300 of record NC_068357.1, on the reverse strand, counting down.
TACTGTAAAATTGTTCTAAGTTCGAATCTAACAACATTCATTGAATAATATGCACGGTGGAAAATGGCGTTTTCCCATATTAACTCTTGAAAGGCCGAATTTACAGAGTGAATTGACACTATACTTTTTTTCCTTTTTTTATAAACATTGTTTAAATAGTGTTTATTGTCCCGCTGTTACTTATGCTGTTATTACACTGTAGACTTTGTCGGTAAAATATTATTATGCCGCAGTTGAAATGTGGTTGATAGGCCGTTTGTAAGCTCGAAGGGCTTTAAAGTTCAACTAAGTGTTGATGATTGCAGTTTTATTCACACAAAGATTTAAGGTTTAAGAGAAATAAAGGCAATAATCATCATCAGCTTTAATTGATTTTGCAACAGCATCTAATAAAAAAATTATTATTACCGATGTCCTGAAATCAAAAGTATTCATTTAACAAAGAGCAACAAAGGGACGTGTTACTAACTTAGATTCAGTACTTCCTATTTTGTATCTGTTCTTTATTATCTTTATTAAAGCTTATATTAAATCTGACTGTAGTAAGAAATTACAGAATATCATTTTTTACGAAACAAACATTTAGTGACACTAACACTCATCACACGGCTATGACGAACACTGAGAGGGAACAACTTATAATTATCAAATATAAATGTTAAGACATGTTCACACACATAACATATGAAAAAGATTTATAAAAACTAGAGAACGTTTTAACTGATTTAACAAGATATTTTATTTGGCAAAAATAAACTTTTGCAAACGTATTTTTTTTAATTATATATTTTGAACTTTTGTACTAATGGTTTTAAAGAACGTTTTGACACAGTATCACTCCATGCGCTCCCTTCCTCGCCTTTAATAATATATACTAAAAGTACATAATACATTATTGCTACATGCGTCTTTAAGCAGAAGGTAAACTTGTTAAGTCAACCAACATAAGTATATGAAACACTAATGGAAACATATAGAGAAACACGTGAGAAATATCATTTTCTTATGCGAGATATAATAACAGCTCATTTCCAAATAATTAAAACATTTGAAAAATTGTTTAGGAAAACAATGACAAACAAAGTCGATTTTTATAATTGATTATATAAAAAATGGATGAGAGAAAGGAAACACATTTATAAAAAAAATATCTAGTTATCTGATATTCACTTATTGCAGATTAGATGCAACACATATAAACAAATCCCATACATCACAACATTTTTAGCACACGTTTAAACAATGTTAATAATTTTAAAATGCCCAATATCATTAATCACAAGTAAAAATCAGTATTCACGTTACTTGATCGATCACTGTCAAAATGTTACGTATCGTCAAAACGAATGCCAAATAACAAAATTGAATGAAAACAAAGTTACAATAAAAAGTCAACGTATGTGTTAGTAATGAGGCCAGTAGACGCTTCCTCAAACTCAACCATAATTTCTGTGCCACCAAATACTGTTTGGATATAAACGACCCTCTCTTTACCTGTTCCAGACAACGGCACCAACACGGAGCCGACCTTTTTACATCCGTCATCAGTGACGAATTCAACATTTCTTTCAGTCGATGTATATATGTCAAAGCGAATGTGGTCTTGATTTTCGCTCATCGGATGGTACTTTTTTCGTTTGCCGATTTTTTCACCAACAACTAATTTTTGACCTGCGCTTACCAGAGTAGTGAATAAATCCTTGCAACGTACTTCTCCACTCTTATGAATCTTACGTTTTTCTTCAGGATGCTTTTTTTCATCAAAAATTGTTGTTTTGTTTGTGCCGTATGTGTACTTGGATACGCGTTCTTTGATGGATGTCGGACAGTGTCCAAATATGACTGCGCCCTTCAAAACAGCAAGACCTGCGTCAGGTGGAATAATGACTTGCAATCTACTAAATTCGTTACGGATAGTTTCAATAAGAAGAGGGGACTCCGAAAATCCTCCAACCATAAGAATCGCTTCGACGCCTCGAGTTTGATGTTTTCTCAGCACCTCAGTCAAGTGCTTGACAGTTTCACTAACCGATGTTTTGAAAAATGATCGAAACACATCGTCTTCCAGTCGAAGTTTTTCACCCGTCAGTTCAGCCTGAAATGTCAGTAAGTTTTATTTTGCTGTATTCAGACTATTTTATTGTCATTTTAAATGTGTAAACAATTCACTAAACTTACTTAAAATTCGCCTCATGTACTTCATTAACATGCAATAACATTCCAATATTATATACCAACACTTAGTTTAAACAATAGAAAATACTTAAAATCGTATCTTGGCCCACACAACGAAACTATTATAAATGAAAAAGTGTTTACTTTATTTGCGTATTGAGACATCGATACAATTTGTTTCAGTGATCGTCCCTTGATATCGCTGATGAGGTCCATAAGTGTTAATGGTATTTTGATAGTCACCCGTCCTTTGCTACTTAAACGCGTTGATCTTTTCTTCATTTCGAAATCACGCATAAGATCCAAGTAATCTTCCATGTGCTCCTCTTTAAACCGTTCTACTGTTTCTTTCCCTTAGAAGCATAAGCAAATATATTTCATATCGGTGTCCTTTCATTTACAACAGCGATCTTCTTCAAATGGAGAAACTATGGACATACCATGATGCATTCGAATGAATACACAACCCTAACATAATCATGTATCATTTCAGTAATCCATGAACAACAATTCATTTAGAAATCTTGCCGAAAATCTCAAGACGTACTCGACTTAGAGTCAGTCGTGATGAAAACCAGTTTGTATCCAATGAAAACGTTTATTTTAATGACACACGTCTTCCCCCAATGAAACGATTAATTACTGAGCATATGATGAAGAAATAAACTCTCCGGGATATTTTTACAATTCAATAGGTACCTGCTAATTCGGACACAAAGTCAAGGAAATCTTTGTCCACCAATGTTCCACCCCAAGCTCCACCAGTGGCTTTGTAAAGTTCTTTCAGTTCGCCACCGAAACAAACCTCGTGAGTAGTGATGTCAATTGTTCCACCTGTAAATAGTCATCATTTTCAAAGTATGAATAACATATTCCCTTTGAGATTGCCATTTTCTGAAACCTTATAATGTATACAGAAGTAAACATATCCTGGTGCTTAAAGGCCATGACAGATTGTCACAACGTCCAGTTGATATATGGTGTTGTCGGGGTAACAATTGTGTGTTAAACTAATAAAACTTGTTATGAATATGATTTATTTTGCAATTTTCTGCTTCACGATGGCCGTTAATATATTATTCGTAACTCATGATTGACACATTTCATTTACTAAAGTTTTTCCTGCAATGTTATTTATGACAGGCTATATCTCTGTAAAATAATGCGTTATTTTCATCTTTTTGCATATTTTACAAAATATCAAGTGGACTTTAAACTTTTGCTCCAGTAAATAAACACATTTTTAGACACTTGCAGTGATCTAAATGAATGCTACAATTAATGATAAGGTCCAAATCAAATGGTTATTGCAATAATATGTTTATACTTATAACACGTGTTTGTAACATCTTACCTTATGACATATTTCTCACCGAGAAAACACATTATCACTTTCATACAACGAGGAAGTGGCTTTGTGATAGGGACGACCAACTACGAGATTGATATATAAAACAACATAAACATTATTAACTGAATTCAACTTATTCAGTATGTATTGAACGTTTGTCTATACATACATATAACGTTACATAGACTAATAAAAGCCCTGTAGAAGCAAACCGATATGTTCTTACCTCCCGCATCTAGCACTATATATTTCTTCCCTGGTCGGAAGGACGAGACTCCGCCTTCTCCATCCATTGTAACTTGAAGGTGTTTGCAGTAAATTGATGCCACCTCGGGTTCTAATGCAATTGTAAGTTTCTGACTGGATATTCCAGCCTTAAAAAAAACAAAAACATTTTAACACCCGATTTCAATCACCAATTAAATAAGCGTCAAATCTTACCACTAGTAGTAAAATATAACGGGTGTTACGCTTCACCAAGTGTTGAAGTCTTGACCCGGTAATTTTTTACCCCGTTTGACCCGGATTCAAAACTTGTAGTGATTTTATAAGGATAAACGAGTATGAGGAATTGAGACATTAAACATAACTTCTAGAGAGGCTACTCCTGTTTAGCATTTTGCTGGTGACTTAGTTTCTGGACACACGTGACCCTGATTTGAACTTAGCCTCGATACCGCTCTGACCAAATGTCACCAAGATTGAGTAATAAATGTGGCTTATAAAATGTTTTTCTTAGACTTGACCTTGATGCTTCGATTTTAAATCCATGTAAACGAGATTTTAACTTTGCCTGGATAGTGTCAAGATAAACATTCTTACTTAGTTTTATCAAGCTTGATTCATAAATAAGGCCTCTAATATGCTGACATTTTAACAAAGATTTTGACTTTGTGACCTGATTTTTTACGCACATTACACAGATTTAAGAATGGTTTGATAATTCTCATGGTACACATGTAATCATTCTGATCTGACCAGGCTTTATTAAGATTTATAAATAACGCCATGGAGTGGTAAAATGGTTATTCCATAATTTACCTAGCGCCTAGATTTTAGACCTAATTAACCTGCATTTGAACTAGAATAAATACAGTGGTAAAAGGGTATATCTTAAATGTGTTTTGCTGACCTCATTTTTGGACACACATGACATAGATTCGAACTAGACAAGATCAAAATTCTGACCAAGATTCATTAAGATTGAATCGTTCTTGTGGCTTCGCAAAAATATTATATTATTCGACGTGAACATGTGCAGGAAAGATTTCGAAATATGAAATTGTTTACTAAAGCTTCTAACAAGCCATGAAGTGTTCAAAACAATCAATCCGAAGCCAGCCAGTTAACGCAGCTAAGCGCTGTTCAGAATGAAACTCTCGTTAGGGCTTTTTTAATATCTTGCAAGTATTAATGATTGGATCGGGAAATCAGTTACAACGGCCATTAACATTAATTCGAATTGATACTGGCTAATATAATCAAAATCAAATTTGATGTTATCTTGTTGCATATGTATTTAATAAGTAGCACGAATTTACCATTTATATGTAATTATTTTCACAATAAACTATGAATATGAGCAGACGTGACGCGTATATATTACCGGTATGTCTTAAACTACTTTCGAACACCTTAATTGCACAATTGAATGTTTACCTATATATGATGCTTTTTATGACGACAACATTAATATGTTTACTTTCACAATATATGTCGAAAATAACACGATAAAATGTCTTAAAATTTATTTCCACTGTTTATATTATAGTTACGTAATTATTAATCTTCTAACACATGCAAGCGTTTTTAATATACATTTAACTTATTATAAGTTTGCATTCCCTAGCAATGAAACTGTTTTAGTAGCATTAAACCGTACCGCTACATAAAATTATCACATACCCTATATATCTTATTTATATATCTAAATAGTTACGCTGAAAAAATCATTGGAAGTACGGAAACGGCGGAGAAACCGTTTTTAGTGTTTTTGTTTTTAATTTAGGCCCTTAAAAAGCACGGTTACGGGACAGTCTATATAGTCCGCGACGCCAGAATTTTCTGTACGGAAGGGATATTCACAGTTTGGTTAAAATCAACATGCTTATTCATGTCTTAAACATCCGGTCCTGTATTGGGTGTATTGATGTTCAGAGAGAAGCTTCAGCTTTGTTTATTTTGCTATTTGATGAAGTATGCTATTAACGTGTTAGGTGCAAAAAAGCCATTATTATTCATTTATGTCTTATTGACTATTATAGGTATAAACGTAAAGAATTAATATGAATAACGAAACAAAATATATTAATAAACTACCTCTTCAGCAGCTAGCCTCATGAAATGCTTGGCTGAATCATTCCATATCGCAGGCACTGTGAGTACCCAGTGTATGTCTTCTTGATTCATTCCACTGACCTGATTTTTAGACATGCTAGACAGATCCTCCTTCATGTATCTATAAAATGTTTTAGTAGTTCAATAGTTATATATGATATGTAATTGGAATCTTATTTTGTATTATGCAATACTTTCCAAAATGCTGTTCACACTAGATATTGGACAGGTTTGCTTAGTTTGTTTTCTTAATATATTGTATGGCGTTAGCTTTGACACATTAAAAAACATTGTATTCCTCCAAGAATGCTCAATCGACATAGTCGACACACAACAACAAAACAACAACTAGTTGTTCAATTAATCATGTAAATTATGGTAACATTAAAATTATTTTATAGTCCCTTTCAATGTAGAATAATTCATAATAGGTATCATACATCAAAAAACATATATTTACAAGACAACATTTCGGTCCGAACAGAAAACAGTATACCGACATACAGATGTAAATATTACTTTAGTTCACGAACCTGATGGACAAGGCGAACACGGTGAGGGCTTTTAGACTCTTTCCAAATTCGTCATCCAACAATGTGTCCTTGTGTATCAGCTAAAATAAGTAAATCGATTTTTAGTTCTATTCCCTTACTTTAATTTCATTTTCCTAAAAACACTTTTCTTACGAACTCTTTTCCTGTTCCCGTGTTGACATTTCGTTTAATTCTAGAGATGTGATTATTTTTCTACGAGCTAACACACACATTCATTGTGGCGTTGAATTAACGTTACATCAGCCTGTATTTAAGAATTGCGTACGTTGTTTAAATATCTACAAATCACTGTATCTGACTAATGGCATATTTGCAAGCTTGCAAATTCAACAATTTAATACATAATAAAACCAAACACAGGTCATTGGCAACACATGTGGTTAGCGTGTGGCTATGATATTAATTAGTGAAAACATCATTTTGAATGATAAATAATCATATTATAACGAACAATCAACTTTTCTGAAAAAAAATCACTATCAAATATATATAAAACAAGGTACCAAACTCAAAATCACCCGAAAACGGGGTGCATCGCTTTGAACAGCCATAACTTCACCAATGAGCAATGTTAATGCTTTACTATTAAAGGGACATTTCATGCATTACCTCCATACATCTTTGAACAGTTTAGAAATTATGGTATGAACATGCCCACACTATATACATGAATATCGCGAAGAGATCGGCTAAGAAGCGCTGATACCGTTTATTTACCTTGTCCCAGAGCATCATTTTGAATCTCTGAAAGTAGTACCATTGTTTGTGCTCGCCTGTTTCGCAAAGCTGACTATAGCGTGTTTCTGCGTCAAATCCAAACGCGTCCAATGTTTTACCATCCGGTTTGATTAACACGCAGGTTGGAGCTAAACATATGTCAAGAAATAATTTAGAAAAAAAACGATCGCTATGTATTGCTATCTAAGTACTTAAACAATCACATGACCAACGTTATTTGTAATGAAATGACGAAGAAAACATACGTTTAACTTACATAAACCGTACATAAATCAGATAAACCTTTTTGAGACGCTAGTTGATTTGCAATCAATGCTTTCGCCGACACTTTGCATGGTTCTCTCTCAAAATCGTGTTTAAATGAGAAGGCCCATCCCGAGTAAGTTGTTCCGAAATCAATCGCTGCCACCACCAAGGGACCTCCACTTGTTGCCTATGGTGCAAAAATGTACAATTTTTTACACAAGTATATTACTTTTTAAGTGTATATAATGTACACATGATTAGCTTCAATGGTCTTGACCATAAAAACCGGAGTAACACAATTCTGAATAATAAAGTTGAGCAATGTTGTGAAATTAAAACAAGTTTCTTACATAAATCATAATGATTGCCAAATAAAAAACGCGCCAATAACAAACCAAAAAATCATTCGGTTGGGACCGACAGAGAGACAGACTGATGGATGGACGCACAGACGGACACACAGACGGACAGACACACATAAAGACAGACACACAAATAGACAGACAGTCATGCGAAAATACTGACGAAAATACTTATAAATTATAAATCATGATATACTTAGGCTTATATACTTTCTAAAATATTACATATTTATTTATTTATTACATGTGAAGAATTGTAACGATTTGAACCAAAAATGACTATGAAAATTTTCAATTTATAAAACAGAACATAAGCATCACGTTAAAAAATATATTTAATAGTTTTGATTTTTTTTTAATGCACACAAAAATACCTACATCCAATATCTTACCAATATGGAAGTAAAATTCACAAATTTTGTTACAATGTTAAACTATCTGGACGAGAAATAATTCATTTTTACCACGCTGGTATTTCCAAACTCAACTACTTTCAAATCTAAAAGTTAAAGTTAATGCAAGAAAACGATATCTATGAAGCTGGTTATGTCATCAAATTGTAGTTTATATAAAGCGGTTTTTAAGGACCACACCGTCTATAAGAACTTATCGGTTGTCATGTTTATGTGTAATTGCGCACAAGTAACCAAGGGCGGAAGTAAGCTCAATCGATCGCTCCCAAGTATTGTGTACCTTAATCTTTGCTACTTTCGGTTTGGGTTGTAGGTTCGATGACATACATACAGACGGACGAACAGTGATATCGTTTAAAGATGTTGATATGCGCTTGCTAATAGTATTTTAAATTTTATAAGATGTGCATATTTATTGCGTCGGCATGAATTTCGATTTGCACTTAAAATGACAGTCAAAATAGTCAAGCTATTACACATTAAATAAGCATATCATATTAAACATATATTGAATACTTAAGATTTCATAAAATGTACCCATAAAAGTACTTATATCCAGTTTCTTACCATTACTGAAGTAAAATTAACACAGTTTGTTAAGTGTTTTAACTATCTTGAGTAATCAAAGGCGGAAGTAAACTTAGTGATTTGTTTCCAAGTAGTGTTTACACACAATATTTGCCACTATCGCATTCGGTACACCTCGCAGATTATCAATAATCGATAAGGTCACAATATACTAAAACATTTCCTGCCCAAATTCAATGTAAAAGCAATAACTTTAACAAAAAATAAAGTCAAACTTTTGCGCATAGAGACCCCCATAACCATACCTTTTCTTAAAGAGCATTCCAAGCCGCAATGATTAAAACAATAAAAAAGATAGGTCATGCGTTTTGCAAGAAAGAACTCGACGCGAATCAGCGGTCACTGTTTTACGGCCATCTCTTTACTGGCTTCGTACCAGTGGATGAGGGTTTCCCGCCATCTGTCAAAGTCTCATGTAGTCTCCAATCTAAAAGCAAAACACTGAATTTGTAGTATACAACAATGTTTTCCCTACCACATGCACACAGAAATATTCAAAAATTAAGTCATGGCAAGTGCCCATACAGAGAATTGTGCCTTCAAATAAATGACGTTCCATTTTTTAGAGGGTTATAGCATTGCATTCCAAACAGATTTAGTATATTGTAACCATAATACTTATCCTATGTCAATCCTATCTCAATCTGAACGCATCGGACAGCGGGCTACACCGGGAGGCGGAAAACGACAACGGGCGAGGTATGGTATGGTATTGCGCAAGGGGGGGTTAGAGGGTTAGGGTTAGTGTTAGGGGTCGGGTTAGGGTTTGGGTTAGCCTAAACCCAACCCTTACCCGACCCCTAACCCTTACCCTAACCCTTTTTTGGGGTTATCACCCCTGACCATGCCTCGCCCGTTGTAGTTTTCCGCCTCCCGGGCTCACCACACCGTCGATCGCCGTTATGGCGGAATTGTCCGAGGGTTCCCGATTGATCCTATGTTTGACGGAAAGGGCCGAGAATGCGCGAGTGTAACTATCGCAATCGTAACACTTCGTCCATCTCCGGAGTCTCCGTAAAGAGCTGGTTTATGCAATAAAATATGGCAAGCGAAATGCACATTAATTCCTTAAACCACGGTTTAACAGTTAACTATATAGTTAAGAAACTTTGAACCCGGGTTCAAAGTGCCGTTTGCACATTAAATCCTTAAACCCGAGTTCAAGAGTTTGAACCGCAGTTCAAAGTGTGTCTAAAAATAGATACAAATCTGTTATCTGAGACGACCAATTAGCGGAGCTTAAACCACAATTAGCTATATATAGAAGGTAAATGCCGCGATTTCATTGGTCCTCTCTTAACTATAGGGTTAAGAGACTTTAAACTGCGGTTCAAAGTCTTAAACTGCGGTTAAGAGGCGCGGAATGCACATTAATTATTTAACAGTTAATTATGTAGTTAAGAAATTTTGAACCCGAGTTCAAAGTGCCGTTTGCACATTAATTCCTTAAACCCGAGTTCAAGAGTGTAAACTGCGGTTCAAAGTCTTAAACTGGGGTTAACAAGCGCGGAATGTACATTTATTATCTAACTGTTGAATATCTACAGTAAAAATACTAAAATGAAAATTTTGACACACCATGCGAATGCCCTATCAAGTAAAGGTGACGATTAACCAAAATGAAGTGTAATATAACTTATTTCAATGGGTTTTATGCGATGCGAGTGTTCACAAAACACCGGTTGACCTTGAAAATGACATGGGACGATGATGGGTAAAAAACAATCTCGTCGAATAACATTTCTCAATTATCAACGAGTTTAAGCCGTTGACACTGCATTGCATGGGAAGAAAAGGTGATATTAGGTATGTTGTTAATTCACGTTGTCGTTTTATTACCGAATTTGTGGATGTAATCGCTAAATTATCTCAATTTCTTAACCCGGAAGTGGATAGTTCCGATTTATTTACGGAACCACATACATTGATAAATATGCACTGTAGCAAATCTTCATATAATCAATCTTTGTACAGAGAATAAGAAAAAAAACACTATTTTAATAATATAAATCCTTTATTAAACAAAATCATATGTTCAACCTCTCCTATACCACTATACCATTGTAACGATTTGGAATACAGACCGAACTAAAACATCCGTATTAATAATAATAATAACAACAAATAAAAGCTTTATTTACAAAACGTTACACAAAAAAGAAAAATGGAAAAATGACACGACAACATTTTATTATGACAATTTAACTTAACTAATACCACTGGGGGCTGACGAGGTCAAAGCGTAGTCCGTTTCGCTACGACGTCGGGTATATGTTTTACTACGAAAACATTGTGTAAATACACTACTTAATCAGGCGAGTTTCATCTTTTCTGGTGTTTATGGATTAGAGAACGGAACATCCAGTAATGGTAGGTACTTATTTTCAATAACAAACTAATAACAAATGCGCATAGTTGCAACCTTTAAGTTTATTTTGAGCTAAAATCGAAATATTTTGATTTGAAGCAATGCATAAGGTGGTTATTCTGTTAAAATAGCCAATTACTGTAACTTAAATTAAATAAAACTACATGTTACTTTGATTCAGTGTACATTACACATTTCAAAGTACAAAACAGGTTACGAACATGTATTTTAATTATTCAAATGCTTTGTTTCGAACGAAATTACAAGTCGCTTTATGTATAGGTTTCGCACAGAGTATGTATAGGTTGCGCAACGAAGTACAAATATAATGTATAGGTTGCTCAACGAAGTTACTGTATCCATTTCAGGACATATCACATGCAGTTTGCAGTTACTGCAGACTGCCATTTCCCAGTGCAAAAGATGCCGTGCTTCACTGTGCGCATGAACATCCAAACGAAAAGGTTGAACCCGGTGAAAGCCGGCAGAGTCCCGGCAGAGCCCCGGTATACCGTCACTACGCCGGCACTCACCGGGGCTATACCGGTTCAGACCCCGGCAGAGCTGAGGCAACGCCTCGGTTTAACCGGGGACAACCGGGGCTCCACCAGGAAAGAATTCAAATGTTTAATACCTCCGGGATGAACCAGGAGTTACCGGGAAGGACTGGAAATGACCGGCTTGGCACTGGAAACAACCGGGACTGCACCGGGAACAACCGGGACGGCACCGTCAGAGCACCGGTTTACTTATGTAACGTAGCTATAAAGAGACTCTGCCGGCATTCACCGGGGCTCCACCGGGGCGTTGTCGTAGCTCTGCAGGGGTGTGTTTGGGCCCCGGTGGAGCTAAGGTGCCGTACCGGTTGTTCCCGGTGCAGTCCCGGTTGTTCCCGGTGCCACGCCGGTCGTTGCCGGTCCTATCCGATGACTTCCGGTTCATCCCGGAGGTATTCAACATTTTAATACTTTCCCGGTGGAGCCCCGGTTGTCCACGGTCGTCCACGGTTCATCCCGGTGGAGCACCGGTTCATCCCGGTAGGGCCCCGGTTCATCCCGGTAGATGCCTGATCACGCACTGGGGCTCCGCCGGCATCATAGTGAGACTGGGCCTTAACCGCATTGTAACACGATGTAAATTTACCGGCCGTCATGTACGCAGTAAACAATAACCTGTGACAGAAACCCACTGCCACACCTTAACAACAATACATTGATTAGGCAATTGTGGATTTGTGCCATTGGGGTCCTACGTTCCACACCTTACGGCTGTTACAGGTGTGGATTTTACAGGTAAAACTATGTAAACGAACATGAAATTCATCTCAAAATTAGTTGACGATAACCGATTTTCAAGAAAATCGCTTTGATATATACAATGCAAAAATCAAAATCCGTATGAGATCAATAATGATCGAAGTTGGGACATGGGATTTACTTTGACATAAGCAAAGTTTCGAGATAAGCGAGTTGGGGATAACGAGAATCGAATGTTATTTGATAAAAAGTACCGTATGCTGAAAACCTATCGTCGGTTTCTATCAAAATGAACGTATATGGGATTGTCACAAGTTGAAGATGCGTCATTATTATTGAGACCGACGACATTAGGTTCTCGACTCTCAACTGTCATCTGTTATATGGATTTTCGATTTTAATCGTTTCCTTTGGCCTAGTCGTGAATTTAATTATATAATAATAATGTGCATTTCCATGTCGACTGTGCGTCTCGGGTCATGTTGTGCCGTTGTTACTACCTCTTCCTCAAAGGAAACATCCAGCCACTTTATGACTCTGTATTAAAAAAACTGTTCTTTATTTTGCCTTTGAGAGATAACCAATACGTCTTCTTTGAGAAACGCATACACGCTAAAGCGTTGTCGTAGCGAGGCATATACGTATACTGTCAGAGACATGATCATGCCTATTAATAATATTTAGCCTTTATTTCTGATAACTGGGTCACCCTACACATTTCTAAACACACCAGTGGCTTAACGATACATAGATCAATATGGAAATTGTAAAATTAAACACAGTTGTAAACCTTAATTGCATTTTTTAAGTTAAACTTGACTTCGGTTTGATAAATCAGCGGTATATTTCAGGTTTAACCGCATAAACCAGACACATCTTGGATTATAATTTGATGTAACAGACCTATGAAATGTCATTGTGCTTAAATCCAGAGTTTTGTTATTAGAAAAGCATAATCTTACCCGTTTTAAACACAATTTTCGACTTATCCGTTCTCTATGTCATGTGTATTTAAACAATGTTTTCGTAGTAAAACATATACCCGACGTCGTAGCGAAACGGACTACGCTTTGACCTCGTCAGCCCCCAGTGAATACAAGAATAATGGTTATGCATTAATTAGAAATAATTTAACAAAGCGGGATGATCAGAGTTCTTTATCGACGCACTCCCACTCAATGAGGTCTATTAATGTATAAAGTTTCAAACTGATGCTATTAATTCTTTTTAACGAGACAGACGACGGACAAGTGATTCCTCTAAGAAAACATTTGGTAGAAAACAATATTAATGCATAGTATTCGATATAAAAGCATTTGTTCGTTAACAGAAAATACTATAATTGTAACATAATTACACTATGTACAACAACCTCAAGGTAGACATAATGTAATACAAATTTGTAGTTAATTAAATAAACAAACTATAAAATGAATCATAAACATAATTGTCTCGCGTTCTGAGAAAACTGGACATAATGCTGGTGAGTAAATTGTCATCCCAGATTAGCATGTTCAGTCCGCACAGGCTAATCAGGGACGACAATTTCCGCTTTTATGGAATTTTCGTTTAAATGATGTCTCTTCTTAGCGAAAATCCAGATAAGGCGGAAAGTGTCACTTTACGCATAAGCATTATGCCCAGTTTTCTCAGAATACGACACAATTATGCATGTTCAAAACCATTTCTAGCTACATTTTCCCACATTCTCTTTCACTATTGCTTTAACTTATATTTTTATGGGACCGTTTCATCAAAGATCGTACGACAATCTTAATTTATAACTTAAATTTAAAAACTAAAAATATACAAGCTGTTGATAAATAGCTCCACAAGATATAAGCCATCGGTAAGAAAATGATGAAATAAATGATTTTACTAGAAATAAGCAAAAATATGCTTCGGTCTGTTAAAATAATGTTTCTTTGAAATTCGTATCGTATTCTAAATTTGTCGTACGATGTTTGCTGAAACGGGCCCATAAGAATATAAGTTAAAGCAAGAATTTGACAGTATTTGAGTGATCTCAGCTATATCATACTCTTGGACACACTCAAATACTGTTTACAGAAAATACTATATTTGTAACATAATTATACTATGTACAACAACCTCAAGGTAGACATAAGTGTAATACAAATTTGTAGTCAATGAAATTAACAAACTATAAAATGAATCATTAACATAATTGTGTCGCGTTCTGAGAAAACTGGTCATAATGCTGGTGCGTAAATTGTTATCCCAGATTAGCCGATGCAGTCCGCACAGGCTAAACAGGGACGACAATTTCCGCTTTTGTGGAATGTTTCGTTCAAATGATGTCTCTTCTTAGCGAAAATCCAGTGAATGCGGAAAGTGTCGTCCCGGATTAGCCTGTGCGGTCTGCACAGGCTAATCTGTGACGACACTTCACGCACAAGCATTATGCCAATTTTTCTCAGAACACGACACAATTATGCATGTTCAAAACCATTTCTAGCTACATTTTCCCACATTCTCTTTCACTATTGCTTTAACTTATAATTTTATGGGACCGTTTCATCAAAGATCGTACGACAATCTTAAATTATAACTTAAATTTAAAAACTAAAAATATACAAGCTGTTGATAAATAGCTCCGCAAGATATAAGCCATTGGTAACAAAATGATGAAATAAATGATTTTACTAGAAATTAGCAAAAATATGCTTCGGTCTGTTAAAATAATGTTTCTTTGAAATTCGTATCGTATGCTTAATTTGTCGTACGATGTTTGATGAAGCGGGCCCCTAAGAATATAGGTTAAAGCAAGAATTTGACAGTATTTTAGTGATCTCAGCTATATCACTCTTGGACACACTCAAATACTGTCAAATTCTTGTGCTTCCCTACTTTTCAAGTAACACTTGAACTCATGCACAAATTCCTCACAAGAAACGAACATTCTACTCAGGTTGAGTTGTGCAATGCACGAGTTCACGAAGGGGCACCTTCTCGCACCTTCCTGAGAAGTAAAGGAAACATGTAGCGTTGGCACCACTAGAATGTTTGAAGCTGTCCAGTATTGTAAGAGTTTAGGTAAACCCTGGTCACCAATATGGTATTCTATGAAGATCTCCAGATACTCCTTGATGCGTTCTTCAGCACATCGCAATGTTATGCTATGGTCGCTGAACTCGTACTTAATTCTACTCAGTACTCCAGGAACCGTTGGTCGCATTGAGTGGAACAGTTCATTTATGTCACTTTCCTTGACGCTTGTCCAAAGTCCTGGATACTCTTTAATGCCCTGACAAATTTTGCCCATAGCTCCTTGGGACCTATATATACAGCACATTTCAGCAACCTTGTAAACACAGTCTTTGTAATTATGTCTTTCGGGCGTTCGCGTCATGCCGCAGTCATTGAATAGGCTGAATAGAACAAGTTTTTCCTCACATGAGAGGGGTCATTTTGTGTCGTTTTCTGAATTACTGCCCTCTGTGACGCGAAAACATAACTCAAGAATGAGGACATGACTACCTCTGCTGAACACGACCCCGTAATCATTGTAATCATGGCCGCTTTACAAAGACGGATAGGAAAGTATCCTACAAGCACAAACGCGTGCGCCATGATTCTTCCTATGAGCACGAACAAATCACTACAGATAAACTCCGGGTTCATTTCAGGCATAACTTCAAGATTACCCACAAAGCACTGCAAAAACACCTGCATGAAGAACATGCTGTATACTTCGCGTTTCACTCGACTGACGTCTAACGCGGGCTCGCCTTTGATCTTCATGTGAACATTATGGTGTTCCAAGCCTTTGTTGGCCCTATATGCGTCAAGCACATCTTCTTTCAAACTTTCGCGCCTTACAAGAACGGTATTCTCTTGCAACAAATTGTCTCTAATGCGTTCGCATTTTTGTTCCAATGATTCATATTGAGTATCTGGACTTCGAGTAGGGCTTGACGGTGCATCACGAAAATCGTCTCCCACACTCTTTGAATCACTGTTGCTGACAGCATTCGTCTCATCGACGTTGAATCGCGTGTTTTGTGTTATTCTGGATGCTTCTAGTGTCAATTCAGAATTGATTAGCACACCTTGCGGACCTATATGGTACATGCTGTACCAACTGACGCCTCGACGTAACTACACACAACGCGACATGTATCTGTAAGTCGAAACCGCCTACTTAGGTTGACGTCTGGATTGAGACAGCGGAAGCTTAGAAGGAAGCTGTCGTCTGTGTCTGGCTCTGGTCCCAAGGATTCTATGACGTTTACCCTCACTTGAAAGGTTAAAATTTATAATAATTTTTGCATGTGAACAGATGGAATTCGATCGCAAATGAAAAAGGACCACGGGATTTTTTAAAACAACTTGTCGTACTTTTTGTTTTACGCAGATTGGGGACAAGCGAGGAAATAGCCCGACCGCGCTATGTTTTATGAAAATGTGCAAATTCTTAGTGCTATTTCACTCAAAAACATACATAGCAAAGACAACATAATGCTATTAAAACATTTAGTTCGGAACTAAAAGGGTAGTTATAATCTAACAAGGGGATCATAGATCCTTCAGCCGGTCACCTGCCAAACACATAATAATACTCAACCTAAATGACTCACTTTCATTATGATCAGAGAAATTGAAAAAGCAAGTGTTAACGGTGAAATGTTTAACGGATGGACGACGGAATAAAAGCTATCACAAAAGGAAAATCGAATTTTGGCCATTCTTGTTTCCAGATCTTCTACAAGTTATAACATTGTTTATTCACTACAATGGATCCACAATAAGATATGGAAAGAATGCACAAACTTCATTTTTTTTCTCAAAACAAGTCCTATTTCTTTTCCCATTCAACAACATTTTGAAAAAGGTTCACAACACCTTCAAATAAAATGATGCTGCATTATTTTGTCATGTACCTACATTTTATCAATTTTAAGATTGTTATGCATAAATCATATTTTCTGAGTTTTTAATTCTTTATTAACACATGTTTTATGAAACATGGCTCGATCTGGCTATTTCCCAAGGTTATCCACAGCCTGTTAAGTGCTGATTCTTTTAATCGAAAGTCCCTCTCCACAGTGTTGGAACTTGGGCTCACGAAGGCATGTTTTGAGGCGATACGGAGAAACGGTTTTGAGACAGAATATAACCCTTATTTCCCCACCCCTTTAAATTTAGATGTCAAAAGTATGCATTCGAAAAAGAATTGTGTTGTATTGATATCAAAGCTCATAATAGATATCGATATGCGCAGTAACAAAGAATCGAAAGTGCATAACGATCTTATATGATTGACGCCAATTGAAAACCAGTCCGGGTCGAATATCTAGTTCAAAGATGTGCATGAAACCATACATTATAGCATGGTTTATCACGGTAGAATTTCTTCTTTGTTACACTGGTAACACATGTTAGAATATCTATCCTTGCATATTTTCCCCAATTTAAGCCATGTAACAGGAAAAAAAACTAACGTACGAGGAACAAGGGCATTCTCGTGAGCGCGCGCTGTTGTTAAAACGTTTGCTGTTGTTAAAACGTTTTTTAATATGCGTTTCCGGGCACAACATAAAACAACGAAGGCTCTCATTGGACGTAGTGTTGACGGCACAAGTTTTGACGTCATCGTAAGCTTAGGTATGTTTCATTGCAAAGTCAAACACATGTCGATTCCCATACATTTATATTTGGAATTTCACGTGTCGTGTTAGAATAGTCTCTTACGCTTATAACGATGTATAATTGTCTAGCCTTTGGTGACGAACGAGTAAATAAGGAATGGATATCGTCACGAGGTACACGCAAATTACGATGAACCGGGTTAGCTTGCGCGACGACCATATAGACAATGTCAATTTATCACGGCATCTCGCCTTTTTTTCAAAATATTCATAACGGTAGCTGCAATTATCGATATAAGGGGTGCACTATAAGATTTTATTAATTAACTTAATATTAGACGAGAATGTGTTCGATTTGTTCGCCCCATACAAGTTGAGCCTCGCCAATAAAGCTCGAACACTCGCCTTTTACGAGAAAAAGGCGACCAATATGAAAAAACACGGCCAATACGGGAAAAGGTCGGCCAATACGACATTCGACCAATCAGAAATCAGAAAAAAATCGGCCTTATATGAGAATCTTTCAATAGTGGCAGTTTGATTCCTCCGCAGATATGTGTCGCGTTATGAGAAAACTGGGCATACTGCGTGTGCGTAAAGTGTCGTTCCAGATTAGCCTGTGCCGCCGCACAGGCTATTCAGGGACGACACTTTCCGCCTTAATTGGATTTTTGCTAAGAAGAGACTTCATTTAAACGAAAAATATGATATGTCTGCAAAACCACTTTGAAGTTTTCTTTCTATATCTTGGAATGCTGTTTCAAACGTACGTAATAATTCACTAACTTCATCCGCCGCCATCTTGATAGAAATGCGCCAGGAACAAAACAATATCACATGACGAAACGACGGGCGTTAATCGGTTAATAATTAATGTGCAGAGACAACTAAAAACCTAAAAGTCTTAACCTATTTTTCAAAGTCTTAAACTGCGGTTCAAAGTCTTAAACTGGGGTTAAGACGCGCGGAATGCACATGAATTATTTAACAGTTAACTATAGAGTTAAGAGACTTTGAACCCGAGTTCAAAGTGCCGTTTGCACATTAAATCCTTAAACCCGAGTTCAAGAGTTTGAACCGCAGTTCAAAGTGTGTCTAAAAATAAATACAAATCTCTTATCTACACAATTCAGAGACAACCAATCAGCGGAGCTTAAACCACAATTAGCTATATATAGAAGGTAAATGCCGCGATTTCATTGGTCCTCTCTTAACTATAGAGTTAAGAGACTTTGAACTGCAGTTCAAACTCTTGAACTCGGGTTTAAGGATTTAATGTGCAAACGGCACTTTGAACCCGGGTTCAAAGTCTCTTAACTATATAGTTTACTGTTAAACCGTGGTTTAAGGAATTAATGTGCATTTCGCTTGCCATAATAAAAAGCCGGTTGGGTTCAGAGTGCCACTAGCGGTTTCGATCGTGATACGTCGACTATCTCCGGAATCCTCTGTAATTTTTGCAATAAATCGTCGGCTGATCCAGAGTGTATCGGTTGAAGTGCTTAAAGTACAACAATAAATACTATTTTGGAATGAAGGCACATTAAGGTAATTGACCATTCTGAAAAAAAACAATTACTTGCAAAACTTTCGCGAAACGATTGGACGCTCAAGCACGTGGTATAAGTGTGGTTTCATCTTTCTAAACGTGGAAATGGTGAAACGTGATATAATCTAATTTCAAGTTCGGTATTTTATGTGGGGTTTCCACCAGGAAAACATAAATGTTATTTAAAAGAAGAGCTTGTCACAGTAGTGCCAAATCCCCGCCGAAATGTGTTTTGCTTGTATGACAACATTTGTTTTAGAGAGTAGAATAATATTTGCAAAACAAATAAAGGGAGATAATTCAAAAATTATGACTGAAAGAGTTATGGTTCATGTTTACTGCATTCTCCTAGTTGTCATCTGTTTATATTTCTAGTTTCAAGTAAATCCCTTCAGTAGATTTAGAGTTATGCTCCGGACAAAAATTTACTTTGTAATTAAAAAAGGAGGATAATTAAAAACTAAGGTAGATAGTGTTATGCTTCTTAGTCACTGCACTTCTCCTACTTACCATCTGTTTATATTTAAAGTTTCACGTAAATCCCTTCAGTAGATTTAGAGTTATGCTCCGGACAAAAAATTACTTTGAAATGAAATAAAGGGAGATACTTTGAAATTATATTAAAGGGGAGATAATTCAAAAATTAAGGTAGATAGAGTTATGGTTCTTAGTCACTGCACTTCTCCTACTTGCCATCTGTTTATATTTTAAGTTTCAAGTAAATCCCTTTAGTAGATTTAGAGTTATGCTCCGGACAAAAAAATACTTTAAAATTATATAAAATGGGAGATAATTCAAAAACTAAGGTAGATAGACTTATGGTTCTTGGTCACTGCACTTCTCCTAGTTGCCATCTGTTTATGTTTCAAGTTTCAAGTAAATCCCTTTAGTAGATTTAGAGTTATGCTCCGGACAAAAATTTACTTTAAAGTCATATAAAAGGGGAGATAATTAAAAAACTAATGTAGATAGAGTTATGGTTCTTGGTCACTGCACTTCTCCTAGTTGCCATCTGTTTTTATTCTAATTTTAAAGTAAATCCATTGAATAGATTTGGAGTTATGCTCCGGACAAAGTTTCGGACGGACGGATAGACGGACGGACAGACGGACGGGACCAATTACTATATCCCCTCCGAATTTTTTTTCGGCGGGGACAAACAAATATTCGTATGAATATTCGGGAGCGCAACCGCGCAATTTGCATGCTGCAGGTCGGTCATTTATAAAGACGTGCACGTCTTCCACGTGCAAAAAGATTAAACCTTACCTACCCTACCTGCTCAAATGCATTTTTTTTCTAAAAATGAAGGGATATAGTTGTTCACTTGTTCGTAATTTCATTTCATCGTTCCTCAAAAAGTTGTTACTCTGTTGCTCTGGTCTCCTTTCTACTATTGAGCAATTAAATGGTAATTAAATTGAATGTGTTTCAATTCCCTTTTATTATTGTTTAACTTGAGTTGCAATGCTATGAGGTTAAATTTTATTAACACTTATATGTATCATGAATATCGCTGGGCCAAGTGTGAGGTTGAGCACTCTAAAACCGGTTTAAACCCCCAGTGCTTTGCATTGACCCTTCCAAGGCGGTGACCTCGGCTTTAATCTTCTATGTGTGTATGTTGTTTCGTATTGTGCTGTTTCGTATTGTTTTTACAATTGGTCACTTGCCTTAAATAGAGGACCAACTAATTGTTTATAATGAGAATGCAATAATGCGTCTACAGCTAGTGTTTCACTTCTTTATGTTTAACGAATTATGTTATCGTGAGCTTGAACAGGAGGTAGTAAAATTATCACATGCACAATTTTATATCAAAATTGTTACCGATAACTGAGATATTAAAGTTTGAAATGTGTTGCGTTAGAAAAGTATTCAAGAGAAAAATTAGTATTTCAACCTCCCGGTAGTGCTTTAATAATATTTTTTTAACAAAAAAAAAATCACGGATAAGTTAGATTTAATGGTATATAGCAGAGACAATCACATACATTTATTTTAAAATTCTCTTATAAAAGCTGGTATAAACGATCTTACAAATGCTTTTAAACAGATACACATTTGATGAGTAAAACAAACTATAATAAAGAGTTTAGAAGATGCGAGGCCATCAACAAAACGATGTTCTTTATTACATATAATTTTCTTTTCTATAAATGAAAACTACATGTGAAAAAAACGTACCATTTATGTAAATCCCCACCAGTATGTGTAGATTCCATTACACGATACTTATTCACAATCGTTGATTCTTTAACAAACACGTCTAAACGTGTCGATGTTTACGTTTACGTGATCGTTAGCAATATGATTGTTGTAAACAACATTTAATTTATGGTTCAAGTAAAAGAAAGTTAATTCTTTTTTAAACTCTTAAGTTTAAATTAAGTTTTTAATGTTTTTAATCGTCTAGTTAAAAAAAAAACACATTGAAGTAGTACAAAAACAGAATTTCCGAAAAAAAGTCGAAATAATAATGTAATCTTGTGGATTTGGGACAGAAGTAAACGACGTAACATGAGTGATATTGGGCCTTTCGCTGGGACAGCGGCACCCGCGGGGTAAAACAGTTACGGATGGCGTCGCAGTTTGTGTGGATTATACGCTTAATATGAAGAAGTCACTACAAAATAAATTGGATTCCACCGATCAAGAAGATGTGAATGTATACGAGACAGGTGGAGGTTTTTGACTTTTACTAAACACTGGTATGTATGAACTTTTTGGCGGTTCAGTTTTTCAGCAATAACACTCTTCCGTATAAATGTTGCAAAATTCCGGTGCACGACAGACAGGGAAATATTGTTGAATCGCAATACACGAAATTCACCTGCCAGCGATGTTAAAAAACACAGAGGAAAGATTAGTTAATGGCGAAACAACAACAGCTGACGTAAACAATGCCTTCAAAAATCTGTTGATGTCAATAAGCAAACATAAATCTAAACCTTCGAAGAATCAAAATGAATCCGAGAGACATGAAGAATTACAGTCGTCTCAATGAGTCATTTCAGTCAGTAGGAAACGAAAAGCATGCTCGTCGAATTGATCAAGATACAAAATCGAATGTCCATGAGATATTAAATGATTTATGAAATTATCGCATATAGTAATGAATGCTTATTTTCGAATGTCGAGCTGGCTCGGCATTCCAGCTCGACATTCAGTTCGACATTCGAAGATAGTGTTGAACAATTTTTTTTGAACGTCGAGCTGGCTCGGCATTCCACCTCGAGATTCAGTTCGGCATTCGCATATAGTGTTGTATGCTTATTTTCGAATGTCGAGCTGGCTCGGAATTCCAGCTCAACATTCAGTTCGGCATTCGTGTATAGTGTTGTATGCTTTTTTTTCGAATGTCGAGCTGGCTCGGCATTCCAGCTCGACATTCAGTTCGACATTCGGATATAGTGCTGTATGCTTATTTTCGAATGTTGAGCTGGCTCGGCATTTCAGCTCGACATTCAGTTCGACATTCGGAGATAGTGTTTAGCAATTGTTATTCAATGTCGAGCTGGCTCAGCATTCCAGCTCGACATTCAGTTCGACATTCGGAGATAGTGTTTAGCTTTTTTTTTTTGAATGTCGAGCTGGCTCGGCATTCCAGCTCGACATCCACTTCGGCATTCGCATATAGTGTTGTATGCTTATTTTCGAATGTCGAGCTGGCTCGGCATTCCAGCTCGACATTCAGTTCGGTATTCGCATATAGACTTGTATGCTTATTTTCGAATGTCGAGCTGGCTCGGCATTCCAGCTCGACATTCAGTTCGACATTCGCAAATAGTGCTGTATGCTTATTTTCGAATGTCGAGCTGGCTCGGCATTCCAGCTCGACATTCAGTTCGACATTCGGATATAGTGTTGTACAATTGTTTTTTAATGTCGATCTGGCTCGGCATTCCAGCTCGACATTCAGTTCGACATTCGGAGATAGTGTTTAACAATTGTTTTGAATGTCTAGCTGGCTCGGCATTCAAGCTCGACATTCAGTTCGGCATTCGCATATAGTGTTGTATGCTTATTTTCGAATGTCGAGTTGGCTCGGCATTCCAGCTCGATTTTCAGTTTGACATTCGGAGATAGTGTTTAACTTTTTGTTTTGAATGTCGAGCTGGCTTGGCATTCCAGCTCGACATTCAGTTCGGCATTCGGATATAGTGTTTTACAATCATTTTAAAATGTAGAGCTGACCGATGGACGACCGACCGACGACCGACGGAGGGAGAGGGACAACCGATGGACGACCGACAGACAGATAAGGGACGACCGATGGACGGCCGACGGACGGACAAGGGCAAACAATTGACGACCGATTAACGGCCAACAGTTGGACGAGGGACGAACGATGGATGACCAACGGACGAGAGACGATCGATGGACGACCGATTGACGACCGATGGTTGGGCTTGGGACTACATATGGACGAACGGCTTTTGGACGATGGACGACCGATGGACGACCGACGGTTGGGCGAGGGACGATTTATGGACGAACGACGGTTGGACGAGGGACGACCGATGGACGACCGATGGACCATCGATGGACTACCGATGGACGACCGATGGACGACCGATTGTTGGGCGAGGGACGACTGATGGATTACCGACGGCCGTCTATAGGTGTTGTACAATTTGTTTTTCTGCAGAAATACAATTGATGTGAGACAATTATCGCAGCGACCAAATTCAGCGTTTGGATATGGCCTATGGGAACTGGCTTTTAAGAACATTACAATTCATGTCATTGGTATATATCGCCCCGTCAACCAATTTATAACCACTTTTTGTGATTATGTTGAAAACACATTGCCTGATTTCACAAATTTATTAATCATGGGCGATTTTAATTTTCATATTGAATAGGACAACAGTTTGATTAGAGACTTCAATACCCACGTAAGCGCTATGGGGTTACAACAACATGTAATGTTTGAAACGCACACGGCTGGACATAGTCTTGAATTAGTATTAACGGAAATAGAAAACGGTATAGCCGTTATAGGCCATGTCCTAATAGGGGTCTCCATGCACCCCCCCCCCCTCTGGGATTAATTTTCACCTATACCAAGTTGTTCAGTAACTCAAGTAATTAATTTTTTTCACTTGTCCTCAAAGATAAACTCAATTGAAAGAGTTCATATCAACCAGTTTCCATAGCAACCGCCACTCAAATTTGAAAACGGACCAGGGAGACTATATCACATTATAATTATATTATATCTTATCGTAATACATACAAATTAGTGATTAAACAAAGGCTACTAATTGTGCTTTATTTTAAAGACCATATTATATATTTATCTCATTTGCATATTCATGAATATTAATGAGAAACTAACAAAATCGGGGATAAAATACTATTTATAATCATAACTATGTAACTATACAATCAAATTTGATGAATTCGGTGTCTATGCCTAAGTTTCAAGGGGCAAAGAACACATAAAGCTCATCAGAGCTTGTTGAAGTTTACAATAGGACACACAACACCAACATGGCGTCCACAATGGCCGCCAAGATGGCCGCAAAAAACTAAAAATGATCATAGCTATGTAAATATCCACTAAAATTTGATTATTTTGATGGCTATACATAGGTTTCAAGGGCCAAAGAACACATTAAGATCATCAGACATTGTTTAAGTTTATAATATTACAAACAAATCTAACATGGCGTCCAAAATGGCCGCAAAGATGGCCACCAAAACCTGTACATGATCATAACTATGTAACTATCCACTCAAATTTGATGAATTTGGTGTCTATACCTAGGTTTCAAGTGGCAATAACACATAAAGATCATCAGACATTGTTTAAGTTTAATATAGTACACACAAATCCAACATGGCGTCAAAAATGGCCACCAAGATTGCCACCAAAACCTATTTATGATCATAACTATGTAACTATCCACTCACATTTGATGATTTTGGTGTGTATAGTCTATACCGAGGTTTCGAGGGGCAAAGAATACACTGAGATTGTCCGACATAGTTGAAGTGTATTTCCGACATAGTTTATGGGTATTATGTTAGACAAAAATCTCACATTGCGTCCAACGACACAATACGAAGGACCACAAATCCATTACTTTTAACGTCATGCGTGTTATGTGAAATGCTATCATTTGGATGCCTATCTTGCATCAGAACAAAATTCTTGCCTATGATTAATAACTATGAACAATGGGGACAAAGCGTGCATTCTGTCAACATAAGCCTTAGTTTGCAACCTTGCCACAACCTTCACACCATTGTAACGTTTGACCAACCTTTGTATTGGAAGGCTGTCGAAATCATCATTGATGCGCCACAAAGTAGTGGGTTGGGAGGGAGGGGGGGGGGGGCAAGCAAAGGATCCCTCATGGAAGAAACTGCTCTCAAAAACATACTTGAGGCTGTCTATGGAGAAAATGCAATTGTGCACATTTTGACACGAAAAGCTGCCCGGGGCTTCACGGGACCATCTTCTTGTTGAACAGTGCATACACAGCCAGGACCCAAGAACATCCAGACATTCAGATACTTTTGGATCATGACAGGGATGTGTACTCTGCCCTTCTTAGGGGCAAAACAACGCTAGAAGATGATACATGTTATGTGATTTTATCAAACTCGAGAGGGCTACAGAGAAGAAGAAACATGAACTTGCCATGACCTCAAATACACGCATAGTATGGCTGAATTATGAGCTAATGATTACAAATTCAAGCATATTGTAATGTGTGTTGGCTGATGCATTAGCAGGCAGTGTCCGAAATGCTATCCATCTTTGCTGGGTACATTACCTGCAATCTGCTTATAACTACATGTATCTGCAGCAAATAAACCACCTAGAGGAAATGCACCCGAATGTTTATCAAAAGTTTGGTATTGGTTTTCACGTTGTACGTAGGGAAAATCTGAGCTGGGCTGGGCTAGGATGTGATCTTGTCATTGAGCAAACATTAATAATGTTTTATAGAGCACATGTGGTCTAACTCGCGACAGTGGAATGACCGTGGAATGACCGAGGAAATGCAAACCCCTTGGACCCAATCTGCAACATTCGCGCACAACAGTGCGATGCAGGATTTCATGGAACTGACCTTTACTACAAGTCGACAACACAAAGACTCAACTGAGGCGTGCATCAAAGGGGATTCTTCTGATCTAGAGAAAACGCAGACAAAGATTACAACCTGCTAACCATACACAGCTGACCTTACTCTGAGAAACATGGTCACTGGGATAGTGGCTGGGTCAGATATGAATGTTCGTGCAATTGAGGCGGTTAGGAAAACGATCATACGAGATATCATAGGAAAGCCAGTCTTTGCTTATAAATTTACGAGAAAATACAGGGCCAAAGCTTTTGTGAATAGCTTGGCTCTTAAGATCGCTTCTGACCGTGCTGTTTATCCTGATCTTCTGTTCCAGCGTTTCCTGGTGGTGTCAAAATCTGGAGATGCTTCCCTTTTAGTCGTATTGTCTAATGAACTGAGCTTTCATCCTGCTGCCTTCTTTGGAGTCAAGAACATACTTTGTACAGCAGATAAGCCTCAGATCGCGACACATCATGTGAGGCTGTGATAAACTGTATTCATGAAACAGATGCATGATGGTGGCACTTTGTTGCATTGATGACCATGTGGAAGGGGACTCAAATAACGCACTAGCCGAGTCTTATGTAGATTCAGAAAAAGGCATTACGGACAAGCGACAGTGGGGTTCGATGACTACGAAGACGGTCAATATTACAAAAGACAACACGCACCGGAGACGATGAAACAAACGTGAATCATATTAATAGTTTCAGCAAAGAAACAGAATGCTCATGTAAAAAATTAAGAATTTTTGTCTCGTGACAGAAACAAGGCCGGCATGATTGCTCTGATCAGCACAACTCTGACTAAAGAAGGATGCTATGTTGTTCTGTCTTCAGGGGATGCAGACGTTAAAATTGTTTAACCAACAGTATAACGATCCCGTCGTAGCACATAAACATTGGTGGGCGAGGATACAGATTTGCTCATCTTGATCCTGCTTTACTCTGAAAGGGACAATACGACCATCTACTTACGCTTTGATGTAAATAAATAGTCAAAGGAATACAAAGTGTATAATATTAACCTTTTGAAAGAACTCATGCTTATTCAGGCTGTAATTAATCTTAAATGATTTTCAGCAACGGCAAAAAATGAAGTCTACAGAATTTAGTAAAACCTGATCCTATCATGAAGTCATATGCTATTTTATTCTCTCTTCCAAATGTCGTAAATTGGATATGATTATTCAACTGCTTAGTGATAACCTCAATTCGAGTAAAGTGTTCATTGTCCTCTAAACTATTGCGTTTTACATAACAACCATAACGTTTGAGTAACAAGTTATGGACTTGCGGTCCATCGTATTGTGTTGATGGCCATTTTGGACGCCGTGTTGGATTTCTGTGTAACATAATTAGCTTATATTTTTTCTGATGATATAAATGTGATATTAATGTATTCTTTGCTCCCTAAAACCTGGGTATAGACATCACATTCATCAAATTTACATAGTTATATTTTATGATCATAAATATGTTTGGCGGCCATCTTGTCGGCCATTTTGGATGCTGTCTTGGATGTGTGTGTAATAAAATAAACTTAAACATAATTAGCTTATATTTTGTCTGATGATATATATGTGATCTTAATGTGTTCTTTGCCCCCTGAAACCTATGTATAGACACCAAACTCGTAAAATTTGAGTGGATAGTAACATATTTATAATCATTAATAGGTTTTGGCGGCTAACTTGGCGGCCATTTTTGACACAATGTTGGATTTCTGTGTAACCTAACTAACTTACACTTTGTCTGATGATATAAATGTTTTTTTTGCCCCCTGAAGCCTGGTTATAGACACAAAATTCATCAAATTTGAGTGGATAGTTACATAGTTATGATCATAAATAGGTTTTGGTGGCCATCTCGGCGGCCATTTTTGACGCCATGTTGCATTTGTGTGTACTTTATTAAACTTACACACTGTCTGGTGATATAAATGTGTTCTTTTCCTCCTGAAACCTGGGTATAGACACAAAATTCATCAAATTAGAGTGGAAAGATACATAGTTATGATCATACACAGGTTTTGGCGGCCATCTTGGCGCCCATTTTGGACGCCATGTTGGATTTGTGTGTACAATATTAAACTTAAAAAATGTCCGATGAACATAATGTGTTCTATGCCCCTTGACACCTACGTATAGTCACCGAATTCATCAAATTTGATTGTATAGTTACATAGTTATGATCGTAAATAGTATTTTTTCCGGATTTTGTTATTTTCTCATTAATATTCATGAATATGCAAATGAGATAAATATATATTTTGGTCAAAAAAATAAAGCACAATGTGTAGCCTTTGTTTCAACACTAATTTGTTTGTTTAACGATAAGATATAATATAATAAAGTTGTGATATAGTCGCTCTGGTCCGTTTTCCAATTGGAAAATTTTCCGGTTGCCATGGAAACTGGTTGATATGAACACTTTCAATTGAGTTTATCTTTGAGGACAAGTGAAAAAAAATACTTACTTGAGTTACTGAACAACTTGGTAAAGGTGAAAATTAATCCCGGGTGGGGGTGCATGGAGACCCCTATCGGGACATGGCCTATTAAGCCATGTGTTCCGGGACCGTATATTTCTGACCACTGTGTCGTCAAAGTGCATCCAGATTTACTGAAAGAAAACATTGTGTCTTAACAGGTTACATACCGAAACTTCAAACGTATTGATACTGATGAATTTGCCAAAGACTTGCACAATATTGTAGTTCATGAAAATAGCGTAGATTCTTTTGTGCATGAGTTTGAAAAGCAAATACAAAGCGTATTAGACAATAATGCACCTTTTAAAACTAATAAGATCATATGCAGAGCGCCAAAACCATGGTTTGATAACACTATATTGGATATAAAGCGCATATTACGAAAGGCAGAGAAAATATGGCGATTTCATCGTGAGAAAGCGAATTTTAAAACGTTTAAATCCCTACGTAACGAGTAAACTAGTACCATTAACCGCGCGAAAAGGAAAGCTATTTGTGAAAAAGATTTAATGGCCTTTGGTGACTCGAAAAAACTGTATAGTTTAGTTTCAGAGCTATGTGGTACAAAGCCTGAAAATCAATTACCTTCAGAGGTCCCCGATGATGATCTTGCAAACCGATTTGCAGATTATTTCATTAATAAAATTAATGCCATTCGCGACTCTTAACGTGATTTTTAACAATTCACACCACCCACACGGTATGTTCCTCCTCTTATTACCTTTAAAGATATGACCGAAGATGAAGTTAAAAAATTAATAAGAGAGCTTAATACCACATCATCTGAGCTTGATTTTTTGTCCACAAAGTTATTGAAAACATGTACCACGGAACTGTTACCCATACTAACTAAACTCATTAACCTGTCTTTGTCAGAAGGTGTCTTTCCTGAAAAATACAAAGAAGCGATTGTGCGGCCTTTATTAAGGAAGTCAGGACTTGGGCTTGTGTTGTCAGATTATAGACCATTTGGTAATTTGTCATTTATTTCAAAGCTCATAGAGAAAGCGGCATTGAAAAGACTTAATGAGCATAGTAATAAATTCGGACTACTTCCAAAATATCAATCTGCGTATCGCCCCGATCACTCATGTGAATCGGCCTTATTGCGGGTCGTAAATGACATTTTAGCAGGAATGGAACGACAGGAAGTGACGGCCCTCATAGCAATCGACCTGAGTGCCGCGTTCGATACTGTGGACCATGATGTCCTTCTGGAGGTCCTGCGTTGCCAGTACGGTGTTTCAGATACAGCCCTTGACTGGGTGGGCTCGTACCTAAGACCGCGTGGCTGTAGAGTGAGCACCAACGGTACGCTGTCGTCATGCGCCCTAGATTGTAGTGTTCCTCAAGGAAGTTGCCTTGGTCCATGGATTTACTTCGCTTAAGCCGGTACATTGTTTGATGTTATCCCCCCGTCCATAGCTTTATATGGCTTCGCAGACGATCACATCGCAAGCAAATGTTTTCGCCCTTCTAGTTCAAATGAAGCTTACGCGATACGAGAACACTCGGTAATAGTGTTCAATGACTGGATGAGCAAAAACAGATTAAACATGAAAACGTCTAAAACCGAGTTTACAATGTTTGGAAGCATAAAACAGTTAAACAAATGTGCAACACAAACCGTCGATCTTAATGGTGACACGGTTAATAAAGTTTCCTGTATTAGATACTTAGGTGCTTTCTTAGATGAAATACTCAATTTAAATGAACACGTTACACGCAAATGTAAAACCGCCATGATACACTTTGTTCGCATTAAACGCATTCGTCAATATCTCACCAAGCAAGCAGCTGAAATCTCAGTTCTTTCACTTGTCATTTCGCATCTGGACTACTGCAAATCTATTCTATACAGTATTGCAGATCACGAACTTACAAAGTTACAACGTATTCAAAATCTGTGTGCCAAGATGGTCCTACAACGACGGAAATTCGACAGTTCCATACAGGCGTTTTTTGACTTGCACTGGCTACCGATTAAATACAGAATTAACGTAATGTTATATGTATAACTGCCATACTTCAAGAGCAGCAGCGTATTTAAGAGAACTCCTGACACCGTATGCACCCAGTCGCACAGGCATGAGGTCGGCTGACAGACTGGGCGGGTGTTACATAGTCCCGTTCAACAAACCATAGACATTTTGTGACAGAAGTTTCTCTACCATTGGTCCAAAGTTGTGGAACGAGTTACCGCCGTATATTCGTAAATCTGATAGTATCAACATATTCAAAAAGAATCTTAAAACATATTATTTTAGTTATTTTAATACAATGTTTCCGTAACCTCCGCATTACATACTTGGAGTACGCATGCATGATTATGTTCACTACCACATAAACATAATTTTATTCTTTGCATGTTTTAGTCAAATATTAATGTTATTTTGTAGAGTATTAATTTATATTAGTTTACTGTTTTACTTTTTGATTTATCAACGAATGATTTATATATGTAAATCATAATCGCGCTGTTTTATATGTTTATCTTTGAAATGCTTGATTATTGTGATTTTTTTAAGTGTATAGTAATTGTTATTTTACGCTCTGTACGCGTTTATGATGTGTTTCAATGTGTTGTAAAACGCCACTGAATATGCACTTGTGTATAGATATATAGGCGTCAAATAAAATAAAAGACATTTACATTTAGATTTTAAAAAGTCTGGTTGACATGTATTCCTATTGTAAACACAATTGCAAGCGCACGATTAAATCATTCATCCGTGACGAGTGGACGCTTTAGCATGTGGGGTAGGTGTGGTTCCATATTTTTGCACGTGGAAATGCTGAAACGCGATTTAATTCTAGTTTTATTTCAATTTAATTATTTTAGGTGGGTTCTTACACAAGGAAAACATAAAATTAATTAACAAAACAGCATAGCTCGAATGAATATTCAAGAGCAAAATCGCGCACTTTGCATTTTACAGGCTACCTTTCCCACTTGCTAAAGCGTCAGATCGTCACGGATGAATGATTTTATCGCTAGCTTGCAAATATTGTAGTCAAATGATCACATGTGCAATTTTAAATAAAAATATTTACTCGTTACTGGGATTTGTAAGTTTTAAACGTGTTGCGTTTGAAAAATCACTCAGTGTAGTAAAAGGCGATATGCATGTTATTCCAATTTAATTTCAAATTCATAATTCTAGGCATGTTTTTACACAAGAAAAACATAACATTTATTAAAGAAAAACAATATTGTATGAATATTCAGGAGCGAAACGGCTTAATCGGCATGTTGCAAGCCGGTCAGTTATTAAGACGTGTAAGTTTATGCGTTTTACTTTTCACATTGTTATTATTTAACGTTGTACGAGTTTGCTAATTTGACTTTTGAAGTGACGTTTTTAATTAGTTAAGTTTTATATTTTGATGTTTTTTCAATTTCAATAAAATGTTCAGGAATTATCAGATATGTGTTGAATTTTTCTTGGTCCAAATTTCAACACAAGCTGTTCAAAAATAAGGGAGCTATATTGATATGATTAAGTGATGCGTTAGAAAAGTCTCCAAGTGTATTTGCTACAGTGAATCTAATGATGAAAGGCTTTTGCTAAATCATTCCTTGCTTAAAAGGGTGAATTTGAAATACTGATACAAAGAAATTGATGCCTTTAGTCAAAACTCACTGAAAGTAGTGAAATTGATCACCTAAAAATGTGAAACTTTGTGATCTCCTATAGTTTGGATCCTGTTGGTCTCAGGTGAGCGTCTTAGGGCGGAAAGTCATCTTGTTTCTTGTAAAACTGATCATCTAATGAATGCCCTTTAACTTTGCTTTTTCTTAATCAATATAATGTATTTAATATAGAATTGTTAAGCAAAATAACTTGCAATTTTATATGTGATGTTGCAGTGGTCGTTGTCAGAACGAGGCCTACAGTGCGAGTGAGGATATTAAGAGGAAGGAACCAGACTTCCAGAGGTAACCTGCAAACCACTGGCAATTACAATATTTACAGTATAGTTCTTATAAGTTGTTAGATTTGAATCATATTTCATTGGTGAGATTTTTTCTCAGATTCAAATGACTCCAGGGCCATGAGATTCGTTCAATTTTGTTCAAAGAAAGGGTGAGGCGGTTAGGTATGACCGATTCCGCTGCATATTTCAAAAACCTCTAAAAAAACTCAGATTTTGAAACCTGTCTGGATATCACTCTAGCAGCATTTTCTGCTTGTATAAAAACATTTTTTGTTAAGAGCCATGCCATTTGCTGTTGTTATACCCCCATTACCATTGGTAATAGGGGCTATATAGGGGTCACTTTGTCGGTCGGTCTGTCCCAAAAATGTCATCAATCTTCACCAAACTCGGTCAGAAATTGTATCTAGATGATGTTTAGGTCAAGTTTGAATATGGGTCATTCCGGGTCAAAAACTAGGTCATGGGGTCACCAAGTGCGTTTTAAACCAAAAGTTTGTCCAGACCATAACTATGTCATTTATCGTTAGATTTTAAAATGACGTGGTACACTTGTTCACTATCATGGGATGGTGTGTCATGCGAAAGAAGTACATCAATATATCCAAGGTTAAGGTCACACTTGGAGTTCAAAGGTCATGAGCTTGTCCGGGCAATAACTTTGTCATTTATTGTGAGACTTAAAAATCATT
Organism: Dreissena polymorpha; assembly: GCF_020536995.1. Lineage (NCBI taxonomy): Eukaryota > Metazoa > Mollusca > Bivalvia > Myida > Dreissenidae > Dreissena > Dreissena polymorpha. The sequence continues at coordinate 134,658,539 of NC_068357.1, read as the reverse complement.
TGGCACATTTGTTCACCATCATTGGACGGTGTGTCATGAGAAAGAATTACATCAATATGTCCAAGGTCAAGGTCACACTTTTGGTTCAAAGGGTAAAAAATGAACTTGTCCAGGCCATAACTATGTGGTTCATTGAGAGATTTGAAAATCATTTGGCACATTTGTTTACCATCATTGGACGGTGTGTCATGCGAAAGAATTACATCAATATCTCCAAGGTCAAGGTTACACTTTAAGTTCAAAGGTAAAAAATGGCCATAAATGAGCTTGTCCGGTCCATAACTATGTGGTTCATTGTGAGATTTTAAAATCATGTGGCACATTTTGTTTACCATCATTGGACGGTGTGTCATGTGAAAGAATTAGGTCGATATCTGCAACGTCAAGGTCACACTTGGAGTTCAAAGGTCAAACATGGCCATAAATGATCTTGTCCGGGCAAAACTATGTCATTCATTGTGAGATTTTAAAATTACTCAGTACATTTGTTCACAATCAATGGACGGTGTGTCATGCGAAAGAATAACGTCAATATCTCCAAGGTCAAGGTCACGCTTTGAGTTCAAAAGTCAAAAATGGACCATAAATGAGCTTGTACGGTCCATAACTATGTCATTCATTGTTAGATTTTAAAATTACTCTATACATTAATTTTGTTCACAGTTATTGGACAGCGTGTCATGCGACAGAATTCAAGAGTGCAAAGGTCAAAATGGTCATAAATGATAATGGCATAATAATTCTTATAAATGACCATAAATTAGCTTCCCTTGTTTTGTGAAGACAGCATGCAAAATATTCTGTGTCAATGCGGCATGTGGGGGTATACGTCACGTCAGTGACAAAGCTCTAGTTTCCTGATGTTATTATCAAAATCGGTCTTTGAAAGTGAGATACAAAATGACAAGCATCAAGGACTTCACTCTCTTTAAATACTGTTAAATTAAAATAGCTAGATTGTGAAGTTAAAAAGGTTTTCAGAAATCAATCTTGTTGTTAAGTTCAATTTAATGTCTATTAATAAGTCCGTTCAAGGGGTCTAATTCTTTGTTATGCATAAATCAGTTGACATAAGTTTTCTCCCCACGGACTTCTCATCCCTTGGTAATAGGGTAACTTAGGCTGTTGGATAAACAACATATTTAATTGAACCTGTATAGGCTGTTGGATACTATATATATGGATACTATATATATATACTGTATATGAAGTAAAAATCTCATTACAAATGGATACTATATATATATATATATATATATATATATACTGTATATGAAGTAAAAATCTCATTACAAATGAACCGCGCTCTGAGAAAAGGGGGTTTAATGCATGTGCGTAAAGTGTCATCCCAGATTAGCCTGAGTGTGCAGTCCGAACAGGCTAATCAGGGATGATACTTTCCTGCTAAACTAGATTTGTGCTAAGAAGAGAGTTTCTTTTAAACAAAAAATATCAAAAGCTTAAAGTGTTGTCCCTGATTAGCCTATGCGGACTGCACATGCTAATCTGGGAAGACACTTTATGCACATGCATAAAGCCCCCTTTTCATTATAGTGTAATGGTAAATTTCAGAGGCAGTGCAATAAACTGCATAATTATGTTAACCCTGAAAGGCTGCATATACAGTATTACCAGTATACTGCATTTTTGCTAAATTCCACAGTGTGGTATTAATTGTATACATGTACTACCTGGTTTTATTTCTTGGTTATAGGATACATAGAGAAATCTGCTTTGTTATACATTAGTTATATTTACAAAATATAGTCTGCACAGGCTGATCATGGATGACACTTTGTGCCTAAACTGGATATTTACAAAGAAGAAACTTCTTTTGATTGAAAAATTCCATCAAAGTGGAAAGAGTAGTCCCTGTTAAGCCTATGTGGACAGCAAAAGCTAAACTGGCCTTGTTTCCCTAGAACGAGGCTCAGTTAGCCAATTCTGTCACTGAATATATAGAGAATACTAGGTTAGCGTTGAATACAGAGAAGTTTATGTTGCGAGGCTTAGAACGCCGGGAGCGCGAGCCTTGGCGAGCGCTTTCGGTGTTCGAGCCGAGCAACATAAACTTCTCTGTTTTCAACGCTAATCCTAGTATTCTATTTATCCCATTTGATTTTTTTTCAACGTGACATATAACATAAATAGATTTAATAACCTAAACAATAATTTTAATTCAGTCTTAAAAGCGCTTAAAATCTTACAAATGTAACCATGCGTAGTGATATACATGTATTGGTTCTGGTACGCAAAATAGTCTTTAAAAAATTCACACACAAGCTGTAAAACAAGTAAAAATATCACCATATGCCTCGACTCAATTTTACGCAGTATGCGAATTGAAACACATTATGACCGCGAAAAAAGGATTTTACTTTACTATAATTCATTTTATTTTCGAAAGAAAATTATCAAAATCCAATATGGCGGCGATTGCTCCTGACAAAATGATGTCGCTGTCAACATACATGTACACCATCGACGACCTAGTTCTGGCTACCATAACTTTAAATGTCGTTTTTTATGATTTTTGACTGGCGCGACTTCGTACAGGTCTGTCAATACTATATAAACTGTACGCTGAAGTTCTTTTAGCTATCGACGACCTTGACAATTTTGACGAGTAAACAGACAATTGCAGCGACTTACACTTTATTTGACTCAATATTCAGGGCAATACGTTTTCCGACTTCGGACGACGAATTTTAGGTCGCGCAGAACGTGTTTTTTTATATAATGTTATGGGTATGCCGTGTGTGATCCGATGCATCAATGGCGCCCATGTTAAAATCATTTCCCCGAGAACAAGGAACGACAAAAGTACAAACAAAAACCCAAAACACGTTAGAACTTGTATCTTACCTTTAATTATCCTGTAAAATCCATTTAACTCAATAATTGACGATTTTGCATCTAGGGTCTTTAATAATTATTTTTAGCATAGTTAAATAAGACCCTTATGCCATCCTATCAAATGAGTTTATGAACTCAATAAACTTTCTTCATCGTCACACGCTACGTCATGTACTCTACATTACTGCTGTTCAAATGAACCGGGGCAGTTTATCTAATAATAGCCGTTGGTAAACTAGGTTGCATTGCAGATGTCTGCATACAAACATAATTATGTTTAAACTTGCATAATGTTTTATTTATCTATGGTAAATGCCCTTATTGTACAAGAAAATAATTTAATATATAAATACACAAAGAATGGAAAACATTCCAATACACAACAGATAAATAATACCCGTGTACAAAATGGGACGTTCCCAATTCCAGTGTGGTGCTATTTTTATATAATACTTTACACAGCTCTATGCCTAACGTGAATTAAATAAGAAAGCAAACATTGCAGATTATTTATGAACTGTGCGATATGTGTATGGCTTGTTGTACATTCTTAATTTTTAAGTTAAATGTCAAAAGTATATGCACGGATTATAAACAATGCACATTACACGAAATAAGGAAAATGTGATCAATTGGCAATTCAGATGTCGATATGTACAGTACATGTAGAAAACATGTGAAATAAGTCGCGTTTATAATAAATCGTCAAAAAATGGGGAAAATGACGCAATAAGTATGTCATTTTATGACGCCATCAATCAGCTGATTCTTTATACGGATGGCGTAAAATTATGTCATATGACTAGATTTAAAGGTTGAAGGTCGTATAATTTTGAAGCTTAAGTTTTCTCGACTTTGTTTCTTATAAAAAATCATTCAGTGGTAAAGTAAATATAAATAAAAAATAACAAAACAAAAATCGTGTAATTTTATATTTTATTTCAACATTTCTTTTGGTGAATTTGTCATATATATATATATTTTTCTGCAAAATATGCACATTTTCTTCAAATGGGTGACCTAAAATTCGACCAATGAACCAATATCGACCTAATTTTAGTGCATATCGCATGACGTCATTTGAAAAGTAGTCCGTGCACGCGACAGGTATATTCCACAGTGTTGAAGACAGACAAGTATATTTCACAACGTGTTATACCGTCAATGTCGCGGTGAAAGTGGGATAAAAATGGATTGGAACCTCAAGTATAACAGTATTAGCTTATATTATCTGTTTTGATATGTCAATCAAGTGTGTGTAATTTATGTTCGTAACACTAATGATACATTTTAGGAGTCTGATCATTAAAATAATAATTTTCAAGTTCTACTATCAAGTATCACGCAATAAGATGGTAAAGATAAAGTGGCAATTTGTTAAAATTTCTCTGGCTATAAATCTCTATGTTGTGATTAGTTTTCTTGTTTTATATATGTAAGATTTGCTTGAATCATTTTAACCCCCCATTACCATTGGTAATGGGGGCTATATAGGAGTCACTTTGTCGGTCGGTCGGTCGGTCGATCTGTCGCTCTGTCCCGAAATTTCATCTGATCTTCAGCAAACTTGGTCACAAGTTGTATCTAGATGATGTATAGGTCAAGTTTAAATATGGGCCATGCCGTGTCAAAAACTAGGTCACAGGGTCACTTAGTGTGTTTAAAACCGAAAGTTTGTCCGGACCATAACTATGTCATTTATCGTTAGATTTTAAAATAACTTGGTACATTTGTTCACCATCATGGGACGATGTGTCGTGTGAAAAAAGTATGTCAACATCTCAAAGGTCAAGGTCATACTTGGAGTTCAAAGGTCAATTGCATGTCCGGGCCATAGCTTTATAATTTATTGTGAGATTTAAAAATCATTTGGCAAATTTGTTCACCATCATTGGACGATGTGTCCCGCGAAAGAATTTCGTCGATACCTCCAAGGTCAAGGTCACGCTTTGAGATAAAAGAAAGGTCAAATGCATGTCCGGGCCATAACTTTATCATTTATTGTGAGATTTTTAAATCATTTGGAAAATTTGTTAACCATCATTGGACGGTATGTCACGCAAAAGAATTACGTCGATATCTCCAAGGTAAAGGTCTCACTTTGAGTTCAAAGTTCAAAAATGGCCATAAATGAGCTTGTCCGGGCCATAACTATGTTGTTCATTGTGAGATTTTAAAATCATTTGGCACTATTGTTCAGCATCATTGGCCGGTTTGTTGCGCGAAAGAATTACGTTGATATCTCCAAGGTCAAGGTCAAACTTTGAGTTCAAAGGTCAAAAATGGCCATAAATGAGCTTGTCCGGGCCATAACTATGTCATTCATTGTGAGATTTTAAAATCATTTGGCACATTTGTTCCCCATTATTGGATGGTGTGTTGGGGGAAAGAACTACGTCAATTTCTCAAAGGTCAAGGTCACACTGTGAGTTCAAAGGTCATAAATGGGCGTAAATGATCTTTTCCGGGCCATAACTATGTCATTCATTGTGAGATTTTAAAGAGGCATTTTCACAGATTTAGGCATAATTATTTGAAGTTTGTCATTAAATGCTTTATATTGATAAATGTAAACATTGGATCTTAAAAGCTCCAGTAAAAAATCAAGAATAAAATTTAAAAAAGGAAAAAAAAGTAGCCGGTACCAGGGCTCGAACCAGTGACCCCCGGAGTCCTGGAGTTAGTCTGAAGTAAAAACGCATTAGTCCTCTCGGCTATTCCGCCAGGTATACACAGATTAAGTATTTTATACCTTATATAAGTAATGTTCATAGTTTCATAAATTTAAACGACAACAACAGAACTCTCCAAATTATTCGATCGTTTCGCATTGCTACGCTTTATAATTTTTAGGTTTTCAAATCGTCAAAAGATACATATAATGGTTATATTGGACTATGGTAAATGTTCAGTAATACTGTTTCCTCACAAATACCATAACTAAAACGAAAATTTGCGAATCTGAAACAACTTTTTTCAATTTTGTCAATTTATCAAACCGTGAAAAGATCCCTTTAAAATTACTAGGTACATTTGCTCATAATCATTGGACAATGTATCATGCGAAGGAATTACGTCGATATCTTCAAGGTCAAGGTCGCACTTGGAGTTCAAAAGTGAAAAATGGCCATAAATGAGCTTGTCCGGGCCATAACTATGTCATTAATTGTGGGATTTCAAAATGACTCTGTACATTACTTTTGTTCACAGTCATTGGACAGCATGTCATGCGAAAGAATTCAAGAGTTCAAAGGTCAAAATGGCCATAAATAATAATGGCAAAATAATTCTTAAAAATCACCATTTAGAGTCTCTTGTTTTGTGAAGACAGCTTGCAAAATAGTCTGTGTCAATGTGGCCTGTGGGGGTATATGTCACGTCTGTGACAAAGCTCTAGTTTTTACTTCACATACATTTTTTTCCAAACATAAAAGATTTTGATAAAATTGCCAATCAATACCTCCATATATTCAGCTTTAAGCTCTTTTCAGGTATAGCATAGAAAGCTTCATTAAACATTTACATGGAATAAAGTTAGACGAAATGTGAGCCTTTTTCAGATTGATTTTTGTTTCATATCCTCTTGACCCACTTTCAGAGTAGAAAGACAAAAAGCAAAGGTGTTAATTGTGCAAAAATATTTGTTGTTTTACTTCATGTTTTATAATGTGATGTGATCATGTCCTAAAAGCCAGCAAGCCAGTCTGCTAAGCACATATAATAAGAATGACATCATCTTGCTGTAAAAAGATGATATGTTAAATCTAAAACATAACTATGATATTCATAACTCTAAATACACATATTGATGTAATGGGTTTTTGTTGTAGATTATGATCTAGAACTAGTTAATGTTTCAAAAGAAGGATTATATCAAAATTGAAAAAAACTATAATTGAATAAATTGTAAAAACATTACATTTTGCTAACCTTCAAAAAACATGGATATTTTTAGTTAGTCATCCAACAAGGATAACTATTCTCGTTGGTGTTGTTTCACTGATACAAAATTGTTTATGGATGTAATAACATGAATTGTTCTTGAAAACTGTAACTAATTCTTTGCTTTTTGTCTAAATGCAATGTTTTTCCTGACTTTATAAAAGAACTTTGTATTTGTTTGTCATATTTTTTGTGAGAATCCTTTTTATCTGTATACTTTTAATTATGAAGTATGATTATCAATATTATGTGCATTTCTTGAAAAACTTATTTCCTTATTTGGCCTTGATAATTAGGGAAAAGAGTTATATTTTCTTTTGAAATCAATTTGTTATAAGATTAACTCAGCATATTGTGCTCACCAGGAGTTCTTCAGATACTTGGAAACATGGGTTATTCAACATCTAATTATGACCTATAAGTATTATTTTGATTCTAACACAACTTTAAACAAACTAAGTATCCTAATATGTCTTTAATGCTACATAATATTTCCTAAGAAACTTTGCCAACAATCAGCTGCGACAGCTGTTTCATGGATTAATTGTATTCACTTAAAGTTCCTGGCATTAACTGGATGCCAAATATTGCGAGAAAGAGGCTAATTGATGCATACATTGTCATCATACACTAATTGTTGTGAGTTTAAACAAAACCAACAACAATAATCATTTTTTTAAATGAACAGTGAATAAAGTTATAAATGCGCCGTGAATAACAACTAAGAACATGAACTTGCAAAAGTTTTCTACTTCTAGGTCATTTTTTTATGGATCTTCAGAATGATGTATATGAATGAACTGAAGGCTCATGTTTTAGATGTATTTTATGATATTTTTATTCATTGTGCTGGTATAATCAAGTCTGAATTGATGGACCACAGCATATGTTCACAGTATTTTTGGGTGAGACCTTCATTTATAAAAAACATACAATTTTCACACTTGCGGAAAATATTTTAGCTCAAGTGTTATTTTTAAGCGGATCCTTAGAATGTGTTACTTAGCTCTGCCCATAGTCATTGCAGAATAATGTATTATTTAATTTCTTCTTTGTTTATATGCATTGCAAGTTTACACCTGCTGTGTTTGAATTAACAGTTTCTCATTTTGTGTATTTTTAATAAATTATTATTTTGTTTAACTGTTTTGGTACAAATGTATGTGACAACATTCTATTTAAGAAAATCAATAAAATAATAGTACTGCTGGGAGATAGCAAAATATTGTGACAGAGTTGTCTATTCACATTCAGGGTATTTTTTATAATCTGACTGGCTGTCGATTATGTGTTTGTGTGTTGCATAGGGGTCTGTTACAATGTAATTGCACCATAAGCCTCAGTCAAACATTCCCAACTTTGACTCATATTTTTGCACCAACTGTCCCACCAGAGTCCAGACTGAATTAAGTTGGCTGATGGTCTCTGACTTGCATCACCTAACTGTTGGGACTGGGTGGCAAAATAAGAGCATTGTAGGTAGCAATAATCAGGAGTGTGTGACATAGGCAGAGGGCTAGAGGTTGGGACTTAACTAGAAGTACATTATTTATTAGAAGTACCAGTATTTATGATAAGTGATAACACTGTTGAGTAAAAAAGCATTCAGATTGCAGGTTTAGGGTCTATTGTTGCAAGAAATTTCAGTATTTAATTACATTTTTGGCTTTATTATATTGGTTGCCTATGGTTGATCTAGCTGCTTTGTGTTTTAGAGAGAACACTTTGTACAGGTAGAGAGTGTTTCAACTGCATCTGAAATAGAAAATATGTGCAGTGTAACACTTTGTGGCACTGTTCATGTTGTTTTTGACACATTATCTTATCTTTGTTATGAAAAGCATGTTTTGCACGGGTTTATAAAAGTTGTTTTCATAAAGATTTTCATGAATGTTTTTGATTTTTGAAAGTGACATGTCAATCAATGTTTGTAAATCTTTAAAGTATAACACACCATTAAATGTTAATCTACGTAATTCATTCAAATGTAACCATAGTAAAATTGAATGTTTTATTACCCGGTATATTATGGTCTCCCTTTAAAAATAAATTCTTGAAGGTAAGAACAAATATAACTGAATCAACATTTTATTTAAAAAAACTTATTGACAATTCCATGCGTAATTATTTTTCAGAACGTGTTCGTTGCCCAACTTTGCCCGAAAGTCCGACTCGAAGATTCACATGCGCAACTCTGCAAACCTATCTGAAGGTAAGAATGGTATGAGTGTGAGAAGTGGTTGACAATGTTATTTGCTTTGTGTGAAACATTGTGCACCGTAGAAATGGGGGTGGATGTTTTTGTACACACTCTATAGAATATTTTGTCACTATTTCATTATAATGAGTCATATTTTAATATGTTTTTGTCCTTGGTTTCTATGAAATTTTATTGATATACATTTTCAGGATAAATTATAACATGAGAAAATGTTCATAGGCACTGCTAAAGAAAACTATATATTCAATTTTTAAAGAAAATAGTTATAATATGTGTTATAGTCTCAATCCTTTTTAAGCCAAAATATTTTCAAATCAGGACTTTATTAATTTAATATCCATAAATGTAAAAATCTGATGAATTTTAACTGAAGACATTCATTTGTTTCCCACTTCATCATGTCATAGTGTTATTACATGCTATAATTATTATCTATCTTAGAATATAAAATATACATGTTGTGTACCTTACTTACATAACTTGCCAATAGTGCATACACATCAATTCACAAAATTGCTTTTAAAAGTAAGAAAAGCATACTTGGACTTCTCAATTATTCCCCCCATTCAAATTGGCGTTTTCTATTTGTTAACTGTTGTTGGTCAGTACAGACCTCATTGTTTTTTCTCTCTATGTTAAACATTATTTCATCAGATCATCATCAAACTTAAAATGATTGGCTAGATATGATAAACAAGCAAGCCACCTCATGAATAGAGAGGCTAGATATGATAAACAAGCAAGCCACCTCATGAATAGAGGGGTAAGGGCCCTTGAATTGCCTGAAATGGACCTTTTTGTGTATCTTCGCTCTTCATGGCCAGTATTTTTCAATCTGATCTTCACCAAGATTGATATTCATAAAGCAAGGACATATATAATTTAATTGTTTTTCCTAAACTTCACGTATATTGATTAAATTGTGAAATAAATTTACAGTCAAAATAATATGTGGCATTTTGGCAGGTTTTTAACCAGGTTTTCCGAAGGAAAAAACTGGTTATTAGATTGGCGAATGCGGGCGGGCTGGCTGGCTGGCTGGCGGGCTGGCGGGCTGGCGGGCGGGCGGAACAAGCTTGTCCGGGCCATAACTATGTCGTTCATTGTCAGATTTTAAAATCATTTGACACATTTGTTCACCATCATTGGACGGTGTGTCGCGCGAAATAATTACGTCGATATCTCCAAGGTCAAGGTCACACTTTGAGTTCAAAGGTCAAAAATGGCCATAAATGAGCTTGTCCTGGCCATAACTATGTCATTCATTGTGAGATTTTAAAATCATTTGGCACATTTGTTCACCATCATGGGACGGTGTGTCGCACGAAAGTATCACGTCAATATCTCCAATGTCAAGGTCGCCACAACTAAAAATAGATTTTTTTTAAAACAAACTTACAAAGGGGGTTAATTTTGTTTGTTCATTTCAAAAGTTCAGTTTGAGTTTTTTCCCTTTATCAGATTTTTTTTTCACAATGAAAACCTGGTTTTGTGACAATTTTGTCCCTTGTCTTGTTTAAGATTTGCTTGAATCATATTTACTTCACATGCATTTTTTTCAAACATAAAAGATTCTGATAAAATTGCAAATCGATACCTCCATATATTCAGCATTAAGCTCTTTTCAGATATAGCATAGAAAGCTTCATAAAACATTTACATGGAATAAAGTTAGACGAAATGTGAGCCTTTTTCAGATTGATTTTTGTTTCATATCCTCTCTACCCACTTTCAGAGTAGAAAGACAAAAAGCAAAGGTGTTAATTGTGCAAAAATATTTGTTGTTTTAATTCATGTTTGATAATGTGATGTGATCATGCCATGAAAGGCCAGTCTGCTGAGATAACAATGACATCATCTTGCTGTGAAAAGATGATATGAGAAATCTAAAAAATAACTTTGATATTCATAACTCTAAATACACATATTGATGTAATGGCTTTTTGTTGTAGATTATGATCTAGAACTAGTTAATGTTTCAAAAGAAGGATTATATCAAAATTGAAAAAAAAACTATCATTGAATAAATTGTAAAAACATAACATTTTGCTGACCTTCAGAAAACATGCATATTTTAGTCATCCAACAAGGAAAACTATTCTTGTTGGTGTTGTTTCACTGATAAAAAATTGTGTATGGATGTAATAACATGAATTTTTCTTAAAAACTGTAACTAATTCTTTGCTTTTTGTCTAAATGCAATGTTTTTCCTGACTTTATTCAAGAACTTTGTATTTGTTTGTCATATTTTGTGTGAGAATCCTTTTTATCTGTGTACTTCATGAAGTTTGATAATCAATATTATGTGCATTCCTTATTTGGCCTTGATAATTGATAATTAGGGGAAATAGTTATATTTTCTTTTGAAATCAATTTGTTATAATATTAACTCAGCATATTGTGCTCACCGGGAGTTTTTAAGATACTTGGAACCCTGGGTTATTCAACATCTAATTATGACCTATAAGTATTATTTTGATTCTAACACAACTTTAAACAAACTTAGTATCCTAATATGTCTTAAATGCTACATAATATTTCCTAAGAAACTTTGCCCACAATCATCTGCTACAGCTGTTTCGTGGATTATTGTACTACCTCTTAATTCTTTATAAACTCTAAGTCCCTTGCATTAACTAGATGCAAAATATTGCATATTGAGAAAGAGGCTAATTGATGCATACATTGTCATCATACACTAATTGATGTGAGTCTAAACAAAATCAACAACAATAATCATTGTTTAAAATGAGCAGTGAATAAAGTTATAAATGCGCCATGAATAACAACTAAGAACATGAACTTGCAGAAGTTTTCTACTTCAAGATCATTTTTTATGGATCTTCAGAATGATGTATATGAATGAACTGAAGGCTCATGTTTTAGATGTATTTTATGATATTTTTATTCATTGTGCTGGTATAATCTGAAAGTCTGAATTGATGGACCACAGCATATGTTCACAGTATTTTTGGGGGAGACCTTCATTTACAATAACATACAATTTTTACACATGGGGAAACTATTTCAGCTGAACTGTTATTTTTAAGCCGATCCTTGGAATGTGTTAGCTCTGCCCTTAGTTATTGCAGAATAATGTATTATTTAATTTCTTCTTTGTTTATATGCAATTTTGCACCTGCTGTGTTTGAATTAACAGTTTCTCATTTTGTGTATTTTTAATAAATTATTATTTTGTTTAACTGTTTTGGTACAAATGTATGTGACAAAATTCTATATAAGAAAATCAACAAAATAATATTTTTGATGGGAGATACCAAGATATTGTGAGAGATTGGTCTTTACACTTTCAGAGTATTTATATGCCCCCAGATCGAATGATCGGGGGTATATTGGTTTTGGCCTGTCTGTCTGTCATTGTATGTGTCTGTGCATGTGTCTGTCACAAAACTTTAACATTGGTCATAACTTTTGCAATATTGAAGATGGCAACTTGATATTTGGCATGCATGTGTATCTCATGGAGCTGCACATTTTAAGTTGTGAAAGGTCAAGGTCATCCTTCAAGGTCAAAGGTCAAATATGTGACTTCAAAGCAGCACAATAGGGGGCATTGTGTTTCACAAACACAGCTCTTGTTTATAATCTGAATGGCTGAAGATAATGTGTTTATGTGTGTTGCATAGGGGTCTGTTACAATGAAATTGCACCATAAGCCTCAGTCAAACAGTCCCGACTTCGACTCCTATTTTTGTGCCAACTGTCCCAACAGAGTCCAGACTGAATTAAGTTGGCTGATGGTCTCTGACTTGCATCACCTAAGTGTTGGGACTGGGTGGCCAAATAAGAGCATTGTAGGTAGCAATAATCAGATATGTGAGACATAGGCAGAGGTCTAGAGGTTGGGGCTTAACTAGAAAGTACATTATTAAGAGTATCAGTATTTATGATAAGTGATAACACTGTTGAGTAAAAAAGCATTCAGTTTACAGATTTAGGGTCTATTGTTGCAAGAAATTTCAGTATTTAATACATTTTTGGCTTTATTATATCGGTTGCCTATGGTTGTTTTCTGGGTTGATCTAGCTGCCTTGTGTTTTAGAGAGAACACTTTGTACAGGTGAGAGTGAACCAACTGCATCTCAAATAGAAAATATGTGCAGTGTAACACTTTGTGGTACTGTCCATGTTGTTATTGACACATTATCTTATCTTTGTTATGAAATGCATGTTTTGCACGGGTTTATAAAAGTTGTTTTCATAAAGATTTTCATGAATGTTTATGATTTTTGAAAGTGACATGTCAATCAATGTTTGTAAATCTTTAAAGTATAACACACCATTAAATGTTAATCTACGTAATTAATTCAAATGTAACCATAGTAAAATTGAATGTTTTATTACCCGGTATATTATGGTCTCCCTTTAAAAATAAACTCTAGAAGGTAGGACAAATATAACAAAATCAAATATTTATTTTAAAAAACTTATTGACATTTCCATGCTTAATTATTTTTCAGAACGTGTTCGTTGCCCAACTTTGCCCGAAAGTCCGACTCGAAACTTCACATGCGTAACTCTGCAAACCTATCTGAAGGTAAGAATGAGTGTGAATGGTGAAGGTAAGAATGAGTGTGAGAGGTGGTTGACAACGTTATTTGTTTTGTGTGAAACATTGTGCACCGCAGAAAGGGGATGGGGATGTATTTGTACACACGTTATAGAATATTTTGTCACTATTTCATTATAATGAGTCTTATTTTAATATGTTTTTGTCCTTGGTTTCTATGAAATTTTATTGATATACATTTTCAGGATAAATTATAACAGGAGAAAATGTCCATAGGCACTGCTAAAGAAAACTAAATTTTCAATTTTTAAAGACAATAATTATAATATTTCTTATAGTCTCAATCCTTTTTAAGCCAAAATATTTTCAAATCAGGACTTTATTAATTTAATATCCATAAATGTAAAAATCTGATGAATTTAAACTGAGGACATTCATTTGTTTCCCACTTCATCATGTCATAGTGTTATTACATGCTATAATTATTATCTATCTTAGAATATAAAATATACATGTTGTGTACCTTACTTACATAACTTGCCAATAGTGCATACACATCAATTACAAAAAGCATACTTGGACTTCTCAATTATTCCCCCCATTCAAATTGGCGTTATCTATTTGTTAACTGTTGTTGCTCAGTACAGACATCATTGTTTTTTCTCTCTATGTTAAACTTTTTTCATCAGATCATCATCAAACTTAAAATGATTGGCTAGATATGATAAACAAGCAAGCCACCTCATGAATAGAGTGGCTAGATATGATAAACAAGCAAGCCACCTCATGAATAGAGGAGTATGGGCCCTTAAATTGCCTGAAATGGACCTTTTTATGTGTCTTTGCTCTTCATGGCCAGTATTTTTCAATCTGATCTTCACCAAGATTGATATTCATAAAGCATGGACATACATTATTTAATTGTTTTTCCTAAACTTCACGTATATTGATTAAATTGTGAAATAAAATTACAGTCAAAATAATATGTGGCATTTTGGCAGGTTTTTTTACATATTTTCTGTTGTTACCCATCGCTGAAACTAACGTTTTAGTTCATTTCTTATTTTAGTTCTTGATTTACAATGTAATTCTTCAAATGATTATCAATTCAATTTTTTTACCATGGCAATTTTCGTGTCCATATAAGAAGGTTTTAATTATGATACAGGGCTAGCGCTGGCCCAAAATTTCTTTGAGCCAATCAGTTTAGGTTTTTCGGCGCGCGAAAACTCGTTTTAAAATAATAATATATACTATCAACTTGTTTATATTTCTTTTAATGACAACAATGGCATTTTCACATATCATAATATAACATGCTGTTTTCAATATAGAAATAATTATTATATATATAAATGGTACTTGTCAAAGTACACATTTATTTTATACATGTTACATTTAATAGTGGTGTCGATTGTACCAAATTTGAAATCCTGAAAATTAGGCCGTGGGTCTTGGAGCCGCAGCCGTAGGAACCCAACAGGAATAAAGGGCAGAGCGCTCCACCCACCCAGATCCCTTACTAATTGTTCTTGTTTTATAGTCTTTCCAATTTCGTGTGAATACAATTCGAAATATTATAAACCGTATCACCGCATGTGTATTCGTCACACTATTTCGTCTATAAGGAGCTTCAAAAATAAATTATAATGGACGAAAAATAATGTATCCTAAAACGACAGTCCGAAAAATTGTACGCGTTTGACAATTGAAATAAAGTGTGCACATTGTTTGATTGCAGAAAATGAAAACCAGTATCCTCGGAAACATGCAATTAATATGCACTTTGGTTGACGTATTGCTTTACAATAGCATTGTTTGTGAGAAAAACACAACTTATTTATCACCTTTTAATTTCAAACAATAATCGGCAGAAAGGCGTAACATCATCGACGTGGATCTAATTATTTAATTATCATTCTTCGTTCAGATCGATAGTCGGTAG
Source organism: Dreissena polymorpha (assembly GCF_020536995.1). NCBI lineage: Eukaryota > Metazoa > Mollusca > Bivalvia > Myida > Dreissenidae > Dreissena > Dreissena polymorpha. The sequence continues at coordinate 134,643,044 of NC_068357.1, read as the reverse complement.
AAAGTGATCAGCTTAGAAATAATTTATTTATTGTTACGCTTCTTTTCATTTGTTTATCTTTAAATACGATGTTTGCCATCAGCCGCTATTTTGTTTGCAGACCACAAAATCAACTGTGTATTCCAAGAATACAGTATCTGCGCATGAATGACCCAATATTATGTGTGAGCGAACTCAATGATGATTGGCAAGCTACCACGTGCGCTTCAATAACAATAAGGTCAAGCGATGTCTCAATGTTCTGGTGCAGACTGGTTTTCGTTTATTGCTCAAATTGCGAACACTTTCATTGAAACAAAGAGAAAAATATAGAAAACCAGTCTGGATTTAAATGGCGGATGTTTTCAATGCAATTTTACAAGATTTTAGCATTTTCGCATTTCAAATTTTTCTTGAGCCAAATTCTCAATATTTTAGCAAATGGCGAACGACAGCGCGAGCCCTGTGATACACTTATCCCACATTTCACCTTTATTTAAGAGTCCTGTATCTGACTCTGCTGGTCCAAACTAACTTTTTTTTCCTTCGATAAATTATTGTGCAGAGATATAGTCATTAAATCATTTCAGCACAGAACAAAAAACGGTCATACGATTGCAGCCGTACAATATGTTTCATTGTTAGGCCACGACTTTTTTTATATTGGTTTTCAAAAATTATTTTGAAAATGGTCCATCGGGCGGTCGAAAAAAAAAAAAAAAAAAACATCGGAAAAAAAAGTTAATACTAATAGCATCAGAACAAAGACAACATATCTTTTATAACCTTAACACAGAGACAAAAAATCAAATTATGCAATGAAACACATCTATATCTTCAAATGAAATGAGTCCTAAAAGCACCTTTTGTAACATCAGGCAATTTTAAACACTCCATTACATGACATGCGTTCTTCTCCCATTAAAACGAAAAACTGCGCTTCATTTCCATAATTCGATGCGCTTCATTACGCAATGCAATGCCCGTTGCATAAATCTTATATAAGATAAACTACTCATACACAAATTACCCGGTATGTGTTTGCTCTTACTCGACTTATGAGATCGTACATGAAAAAAAATCGAGGTAGATCGATCCATGCGTCGTCGCGGTAATGTTTGTCAAAGTTATTGTTGTCATGAAAACTCGTTGATTTACAACGCAAAACGTCTTATTTGAACTGATGCGAATTAATTTAATCATATTTGTCAACTTCGCTTTTGCTTTATTTTGATAATTTAATCCAAAGTTTAATGTTAGCAAGTGTTTTTTTTACCGGAATTGTAAACAAGGAGTCAGTTAAAGTCTTCCGAAAATGTGCAGTCTGTGTGAATAGACAGTTTGACGTCATCAAAGGAAAGCCGCTTTCTGTCGGAAGCAATAAAGCGACAAATTTCGCGCCGAAAAAATTGGCTTCCTTTGTCTAGCAATCAACATGCCGAACCAATCGTGTGTTTGTTTCTCAATTGCAATCCTCCAATTTAATAAAAGCACGTGCATAGCTCCGCCTTCGAATCTTTTGCCGAGAACGGAGGCGGAGTTTAATGGTTAATTGAGCTAGTGTTTTACGCAAGTTGAGTTCCGATTTGCCGAAATTACTCGGCCCTAAGCATTGAAACGACAAATACATTTATCAATGATTTTCCGAGATATACCGATTTGTTCCGATTTCCAAACTTTCTGTACAGTTCCTATAAACTATGGCGGACGTGTTTACAAAATTCCTAAACACATATATCGTAAATAATGGCAGTGTTTTATTGGATTATTTATACTAATTATCAAATACTTTTTTATCTACTATAATATCGGGTTTGTTTAATATAATTAACATGTTAAACAATATAGTTGCGTCACAGACTCGGAAATAAATTTTGATGGGGTCGACATTTTACTGACGCTGATTTTCTTATTGTCTGTAATTTTTACCCGAAATAAATTTTGAGAAGTGCCCATAAAAGGACTGGTACATAATGTGTCACATTGAAAAATATCCCGATCTCTGCAATATATGTGAACCAATCGTTGATTGTACTTACTTGATTTTATTCGCAACCGTACTCAAACCGGATCGTTTTTTTTCTCGTTTCGCTCGTTTTGCAGTGCGGTCGGGAATAAAATATTTAAAAAAAAAGACGATTTTCCGATTTTATTTTTTTCCCTTTTTCCAAAAATTAGGGTCGGCGGTTTTGTAAACCAAGAAATATAAAAGCCGTGGCCTTATAAAACTTAGCATCTGATTCTCTTTCTCACTTTTTGGTCTATTATCTAACAGAAATATATGACTACAGTAAACAGCAATATACAGCAAACATCAGACACACAAATGTCAGCCGCTTATTTTAAGACTATAAAATTGTATTATGCTCTTAGTTAGACACTCAGAACTTTTGTTGTGTATTTTGTAATGCAAGGATTTTAAATGCAGATAAAAATGTATGCATATTTACACCTTTATGGGCGCTGTTTGCAACTCTTTTGTTACCTTCATGTTTGTCATTCAAAAAATACAAATACTAACCGAAGTAACTATGATTTGCATGGGATATGCTGTGTTTATCAAATAATATATGATACATTCTTTGGCAATATGTGATAAATAATTATGTACATTAGTCTCTTGTCTCCATACCCTGCACTTGCAAACAGTGAAAGATGTGTGTCCAATGCACCTGCATGAATCTATATTGTTTAAGATAGGATAGGAAATAATCTGTAACAATTGATATTTGTGGCTAGATAATAGTTTGCTTTTGATATGTGTGAAGCAAATGTTGAAATTCCTTTTCTTGTGAATATATTCATAGGCTAGTACTGCTTAAATGTGTTTTCTTTAGTTTTTTTTTAAATTAGTTTTACCTTAAATTTTGTATTTGACATTTTCTTATTTTAAACACGAAGACAAAATATATTTTGAGGAATGATGTTTTCTTTTAAATTTCTCTTTGCCAACTAAAAGGATCATTACTAATCTCAGAGTGAATTTTCAATTAAATACTAGACACTGCTAGTGAGTATAAAATTCACAGGCGATTTTAATTTTTATGCCCCCAGTTAGATGGCATATAGCAGTTGAACTGTCCGTCAGTCAGTCAGTTAGTCAGTCTGTCTGTCTGTCCAAAAACTTGATTGGCCATAACTTTTGCAATATTGAAGCTAGCAACTTAATAATCGGAATGCACGTGTATCTCATGGAGCAGAACATTTTGATTGGTGAAAGGTCAAGGTCATCCTTCATGGTCAAAGGTCAAATATATGGTGTCTGTCTGTCAGGCTGAAAACTTAAACATTGGCCATTACTTTTGCAATATTGAAGATAGTTACTTGATATTTGGCATGCATGTGTATCTCATGGAGCTGCACATTTTGAGTTGTGAAAGGTCAAGGTCATCCTTCAAGGTCAAAGGTCAAATATATGGCGTCTGTCTGTCCGTCCGAAAACTTAAACATTGGCCATAACTTTTGCAATATTGAAGATAGCAAATTGATATTTGGCATGCACGTGTATCTCATGAATCTGCACATTTTGAGTGGTGAAAGATCAAGGTCATCCTTCAAAGTGAAAGGTAAAAAAAACAAATCCAAGGGAAGTAACAAGCATTAAAGGGAGATAATTTATATTTATCATTTGGCAGGTACAGATCATTTTTACAAGGGAAGTAATATTTGTATTATATCCCGTTAAAAAATATTACTTCCCTTGTAAAAATTATCTGTACCTGCCAAATGATAAAAAAATAAATAATAAATAAAAGCGGCGCAGTAGGGGGCATTGTTTTTCTGGCAAACACATCTCTTGTTATTATTTTACATTTAGAAATTTCATATTTAAAACATTTTATTTTAAATAGCTCTATTTTAATATTGTAATAATTTTGTGATCACTGGTTAAGGGTTTCACTTGTGTGTGTGTTAAAACTATGCACCTTGTCTTGTAGACAAAGGCAAGAAAGGCTTTAAAGGTAAGATAGATTACACAAATAATCCTAACATCGCCTTCATCATTCAATCCACATTCTCATTGGCTTTGTGGCTAACTTAACACATATTCACACTCATAGGGTCAGGGCTTATCAATGTTTAGTTAAAACGGAATTACTTTAAATATCTGAATTTATTTATTTCCTGTCGTGATTTTATATTGGCTGAGTATGATTGCTTGACAGATTGCAAAATGTTTGGAATAATTGCTGTTATTTTTGTTTATAGTTAATGTTTAATTACGTAAATGCAGTGGCTTCCATTCCTTCCTAAAAATAACAATTAATTTGTTAAACTTTTTTTTCCTTCTAGTGTCTTGTTTTTTTTGGTATGGTTTTTATTTCCCTATTTGGTTGATTATTTGTAAGTACATTTCACATTCAGTTGACATTAAATATTATTCTTCAAAGTACACTTTAGTCAATGTCATACAACATGTGTATCTCTTAATACAAATTATATTTTTTTCATGAAAAACCATTGTATTAGAATCAAGCTATTTTTTCACAAGGAATTTTTTTTTAACGATAGTAGGCGCAAATTTTGTCACTTATTTGCCTGTGCATACGGCACAAACTAATATGGGATTACGATAAGACAAGATACAGACCCATAACAAAGCTAACAAATCAGTTAGTAGGATATTAGTCACATTTTGTAAAATATACGCCAAGTATGATTTTAAGTACAATATTTATAATCAATTATAAAATAATACATATCAGAATATTGTATGCTTTTTGTTTTGGAACGTTTTCAGTTTACAGCATGTATTATACTAACATTAATTTATTGCAGCGAACACGTTACCACATATGACCAGTGTCCCGACCGTCTCTGTTCAACCTGAGAATTTCGAAAAACGCAAAAACTCTCGTGGCTCCCAAGAAAATGTAAAACCTAATTCGCAGGAAAATAAGTCTGAGCGTCAAAATTCTTTGAGTAGACGCAAATCTAGAGAATCACAAGAAAAAATAAAACCAACTGAGCAGGCAGAAAGTCCTATTGCTGTAGATGAGAATGCTATTAAGCCCCTGAAAGCCCCTGGGTTAAAGGCAGAGGTCAAAACTTCCGTTCCCGTAGAGGTCTATCATGAAAGCTCAGTTAAACAGCAGACAACTCAGTCTGAAGCTGAGCCTAAAGCAAACAGAGTTGTCCCCCCTGCTTTCAACTACATTAAGCCTTTTGATACTGAAACTAAGACAAAACCATCATCTGAGCCAAAGCCTGCAGTTTCTGATAAAATTCTTACCAATGGTACTGGTGAGCCTGTAAAAGTCGAAGAAAATGTCCAACGCGATGCTGAATCTTTCGAAACCGAGCGTCCAAAACCTTTCGTAGGAGCTAGGCCAAAACTTAAGGAGATAGGAAGGTACACCACGAAGGAGGTTATGCGTTACACTGAGGTTGAACAGAGAGAGACGGTGATTGGTCCTGAGTCGGTTATCGTACCAACTTCCACGGCGGAAGCAAAACTGGAATCTTAGATCGTGACTTTACCTGTGAGAGTTGCAGCCTCTAGTAAAAATGCTGACGTTAAAGTCGCACACAAAGGTAGTGATGCTCATCCAGCTCTTCCTCCATCAGTCATTATCCTGTACTTTCATTTATGCTGCTTTACGCAGAGAGCCATCCGCTTTGTTCATTTCGGTGTAGCAGATTTGCTGTGGTGGAGTGATTCTCTTAACCAGAGAAAACCTTTATATTCATGAGTTTTAATGACTCACACGTGCACATGTTTCTGATATGACTAATCCAACATATTTTATACAGCTTTCACATTACATGTAACATCTTTACATAGAAACAGTTGAAAAATCTGTATTAGGGGAACACTAAAGTGGGCGAGCTGACGGGCGGGTGGACAGCGGGAAGTATTTGTGTAGAGCATCACAGAATGGATAGATTTTCAAATAACTTGGCATACCGTAATTACTCTTATGTTTTCGGACACTTAAAAATAAATAATTTTTTTCGTGTCCGAAAACTTAGATACGAAAAGTATTCACAAAATATAGGTGTCCGAAAACCACGAGTCGGAAATTGAAGTGTCCGAAAATAGCGTCAATTGTATCTACGACTACCGGTAATAGCACGCGCTTGTAAAATACCATGCATTATATTATAAATTACAGATATATATGTTTGCACTGCATTTTAAATAATTTTAAATGCTTAATTTATTTGACAGAAAGTAACTACAAGATTGTACTTTGACCAACGAGTTCAAAGATGAGCATGTAATGTACCGATACTCGCTAGTACGAACCTGTAATTAACGCAGTAAAAAAGCAAACTATGAATTCTTTGTTTTTTCATTTCAGATAGTTCTTGTCTAACACCTTCCATTATTCGTAAAACTTGCAATAGGGTGCACCAATATTTGAAGCGTTTACTATTTGTCACAGTTATTTTACTGAGAATGGGTTGTACCATTGCGGTAGATAATTGAACTGCTAATTTGCCCTACCCCTGGTAATTGCCAGTACGCTTATACTATTGTGCGAAACCATTGTTTAATATATGTACCGGTTTACAAGGTTATTTACCTTATAACGCAAATGTAATGGTCCGTTGCCCGCAGGCATGCACCTGCAATGTTTTATGATGTTAATCCGGTTGTAAAACCCCATGATCGAATTGACATTAGATACCAAAAACAGGACCGAAATTTGGTAAAATAGAGCTGAAAAATATACTGTCCGAAAACTTAGAGACATTAATTATGGACGAAAACTCGTGTATCCGAAAATTAAGAGTCACGAAAAATAATTATTTTTGCTAAAAACAGGGGTGTCCGAAAACTTAGAGTGTCCGAAAACATAGAGTAGTTACGGTAAGTGACCAAAATGATGAGAGAGTGTGTGTGAAAAACCAATATCAAGGTCACAATTCAAGATCAAGGGTCAAATTAAGGTGCTTCAATTAAGTAATAAAAGTTGTCTGCCTTATCAGACCTTGTGTTGCACGCAAAAAATATGGTCATTAGGTCTGTATAGGTCAAGGTAGTAATATAAGGTCAAATGTAGGAAATAAGTACTTAACAAAATGTCAAGAGCATAACTTTTTTCAAGCATGTATGGATTTTTTATAACTTTAAGAATTAATCGGCATGATAAGACAGTGTCAAGCGCAAGAACAAGGTCACTAGGTTGAGGGTCAACGCTACAAGTCAAGATCAAATGTCACATCAAAGTTATTAATTATTTGCAACAGTTATTCTTACTAAACCAGTTTTCTACTGAATTCACAGAAGTATTGATACCTGCTAAAACTAAATCATTTTGCTTAATGCCCAGAATTTCTATATTAATTATGCATACTTGTTACGTAAGGATCATTGTGATGGCATATTCTCAGATTTACTTTCTGGTTTCTTCATTTTATGTTGCTTGTTTTAAATAGTAAATAAATAATTGAGCTTATTTAACTGTTAAAGAACTCTCTTTCTTCTGTTTTATTATAGCCTTGTGGTTTTCTTACATGATTCTTTTCTTGCCTTAACAGGTTTTTGTTTCCCTCTCATACTTTATGAGACCTGTTGTAATTTGGAAACATGCCACAACACAGCATGTTTATGGGATACAGAATGTTAATATGGGACAATATTGTTATGAGATGTAACCAGAATTTAAATAGACGGTGTCATAATAAGTATGGCTATCACCTTCAAATAGTCCGAGCTCAAATCATTATTCTCAACAAAATGCAAATTGCTGGCCTTAGAAGTTCCATGACTTCATAAGGTCTCTATACTGACATGGTCTTACTTATTGCTGGCCTTAGTAGTTCCATGACTTCATAAGGTCTCTATACTGACATGGTCTTTACATATTGACCAACAACAATCTCATAACTTTCATTATTACTGGTTCAATATTTAAATATTAAATTCCATCAATTCCTGAATATGTTTTTTGTGGCATGGGATGGTTTTATTAATTAAAAAGATTGATGTCATGCTAAATTATGTCAAAATTAACTCATAATCTGTTTTGCCATATGGATATGGCATGTTATAAGATTTGTGTTGCATTTGTATTGCATATTTGTGCAAATGTTTCATGGCAGTCTTCAACCTTAAACTTTAACCAAATTTCAGTGTTCATTCCGCCATAAATGACATAGTATACTATTGAAATTTTTAATGGAACAAAAGCGTTACTTGTAGTCTTGTATCATAGTTAATTTTTATGTCAACCTTTGGGCTGGGCTTACTTTTCTATGTTAAATGGATTCCTCAGAATAAGTCTTAATGTGTAATTATGCACATCTATTAAGACATTTAAGCAATGTTATCCGAGTCATCCATTTGGCTTTCATGTTCATGTATAACTTTCATCTTCTAGTATTGTAGCCCAATCAAACAAACAAAAACAAAGGCATTTCGGTTATATTAATGCATTACTTAAAAAGTTTACTGTTATAAAGACATTTTGTTGGGATTTTCTTCTTGGCTTGGCTAACTTACCATATCTCTGTGAATATTTAAATGTATATTCCAAGGAGCTTTGGTGCATGTTGCTTAGTATGAATTGCTTATCTGTTTGCATGGCTTAACTACTAATGCTGCATTGATATACTACACTTTCCTACTGTAATATAGTTATTTAGCGATTGTTTAATATATATGCGATGAAGTGGGAACTAAGTTTAATAGAAATCCAAAGAAAAATATAATTAATAAAGATTCGTCCTATGGTTATTTACCATTATGTAAACAAAATGTAAAATAACTAGGGAACCATTCAATAGAGGACAAATAGCTTAAGAAACTGTGTGTTTCAGAAAATGCAGTTGACGTTCCAGATTCCGTCAAGCCAAGCGCAACACCAGGGACCAGTCTACCAGGCGTGACCGAGACTCCAGTGGTAGAAGAAGAGATGTCACAGCTTAGGACAAGGGTTGAGGAGTCCATTATTCCAGGTGCGCTAAAGATTAACGGAGCCGTTCCAATGATAAGCGTGATGCCCCCTGATTCTCCACCGGCTGAGGAGGATGATATGGTTCAGCCATACAACCCTAACGTGACCACATACGAGGATGATGACATTGTCACTGTTCCCCAAAAGAGCCTTGAAGAGCAGTTAAAGGATTTAGAGATTGAGGCTGAAGAGAAGCAAGCAAACCATGTTCAACCTGTCGCTGAACCTAAATCTCAAGCTGTAAAGCCATTAGCCTCTTCCAAGCACGGCTGCTCATGCTGCAAGGTGTTTGCATTCACATTCTTTTCCTTGTTCTTGACATTCGCTTTGTGTGCCTGCGTTGTGATGTTCTCTAACGTTGACCATCCGATCATGAACGAGGCACGCGCTCGACTGCCCTTCCTTGAGCCGACGCGAGATTTCATCCTGCACAAGTTCGAGGATATCAAGAAGAAACTGTGAGGTCTTGCCTCCACATACTCCTCTTTCATATCAACCAATCAGGTTTTGCAATACTAATGAAGGCAAGAGATGTTGTTTTTTTTCAACCATTCGCATACTTGGATTAAGAATTGTTGATTGCATCCATATCATTTGTCAGATAAAATGTCTCATAGCAATTTCGCTTTGAATTTGTGAATTAAGTCTTACAAAATTGGTTTAATTTTTTAAAAATATAAGGGTAGCAATATTTAGAGTTACCTTTTTTTAGAGAAATTTAATTTGCCAGCTCTTGATTTGAAAAGCTTCTACAAACTTTCACTGAACAAATTTATTTAAGATATTTACATTTATCATGTATCTATTAATATTTCTACTGTAAGCTAAGTATTTAAAGGCATTACTTTTAATAGACAATTTGTACACTTTTAACATGTTGTTTATTTGCTAAGTATTGGCCTTTAAACTCTAGGTTATATATTTTCCTGTTAAATTGTTTTGTACGTAAGATTGTATTTGCATGTTTTTATTCAGGTTGCAATATAATATGTAATTGTGTGTAGCATTTAGATTTAGCAGGGCAGATTGGTGTAATCAGTCAATTTAGGGATGTTGTCATTAGAAGTTTTGCTTTGAAAAAAAAAACAAAAAAACTTTTGTTGTAAGCTGTTAGGAAATCAAGTCTGACTATGCCAAGATGAGACATGCTGAAATGTTCACAGATTTATTTCATGCAGATTTTATGGAAGGTAATATTATAAACCTGCTATTATATCCTAGTTCAAATTCTTGATGTTAGGTCAATAAAGTTTAGCATGGTTTGACTGTTATAAAAAATATTTAACTAAATTTTCAACTTTTCAAATGTTGAGTTTATTTAGGTGGCTTGAATGTCTTAAGAAACAGATTTAAGTCATTCATGATTGTATTTGTGTTTTATATATATAAATTTATTTTCAAATTACTCTCTAGAGTTAGACCCCGCAGTGTAAATTCTCGTATTTTCACTTGATTTAATGGCCTCTCAGTAAATAACACTGTTGCTAAACTGTAATGATTTTGCATCTTGTATACTTTTCATTACTTTTGTGAGTGATGTATTTTGTACTTAGCAATGCAAGTCTGTACATTGTCAATACATTCTAGTAAATTTGTTACAAAAATGTTAGTATTTTTTACGTAACCGAAATGTGTTGTTTTTTTAACATTTCTGTTTTGGCGATTGGTAGTGTAAATTTCTGTGCGTTCCAGTATGTATAATATAGTCCTTAAAAGTACTCTGAATTACAGACTCAAAATGCGTCAGATTAGAGAATTCAACCTTATCATATGCCCGTTTAATTCCTTTTGCATTGGCGTAGCTCTTAAAGAAGCAATATAGGACCTTTATACAAACCAAAGCAATAAAATGTATCCTAATTTGTTTTGAGTGGAACAAGGAACCTCCCTTTCCTATTTTGCTTTCATACCAAGCCTTGTTTATCCATGACCTAAACAACAACATATTTAATAATTGAGCCGCGTTCTGAGAAAACTGGGCATAATGCTTGTGTGTAAAGTGTCGTCCCAGATTACTGGTAGCCTGTGCAGTCGGCACAGGCAAATCACGGACGACACTTTCAGCTTAAATGGTATTTTTCGTTTAAAGGAAGACCCTTTTTAACGAAAATCTAGTTTAAGCGGAAAGTGTCGTCCCTGATTAGCCTGTGCGGACATTCATTATGCCCAGTTTTTTCAGAACACAACTTAATTGGAGATATTTATCCATGGTCAAAGATTTTTGTCTAATTTAGCAATGCATTCCTAAAATAGTGATTTGTTATTTAAAATAGACCTAAAAATTACTACATTATTGATCCCATTAATGAATATGCATTACTTTTAAATGCCTTAAAACAAAATATAATTTTGTTGTGAAATGTTGATAAATTGGGATATGTTCGTTGTGCATTAATTGAAATGTTGGGTTATAAGACAAACAAAAGATCACAAGATTAACAACTGCTTTTAGAAGAGAGCAACAACGGTTTGGTTTGGTTCAAATTTGAATACAACAGTATTAAACATGTTTTTATTGGTGGGATCTATGTAAACCAGATGTTTGCAATGTTTTGATTAGTCCAATCAGTGTTTGCAAGATGTTTCAAGCATTATCATTGGTTTCATCTGTGTGAAACAGATGTTTAAAGTGTTTCCATTGGTTGCTTTGGTTTTGGGTTGCAAGGCCTGGTTTCAACTCAAGATTGAGAGGTTCTGCAAGATTTATTGGGGGAAGATCAAGGGGCAATACTCATGCATGTCAGTCTTACATTTTTATTACCGTTCTTTTTGTACTTTCTTTACATTTGGTTTTGATGTAGATGGTGGGTTATTTAATATTTAATGGAAACTGCTGGCATTTTCATACTTTGCTATGAATCATGTATAGTTCATTTGTACATACATGTATTTTCTGATTTCAAATGGATCGATATGTGCGAGCATTTTTTATGTCAATACATACTGCTTAAATGTAAAAAGATGAAATCATTTTATTGGTGATAGGTATTTATTGGAAAGGGAGCAGATAAAAGCATCATAGTTTCCCTAGTGACAACAACAATCATTGATTTCAAAGTAGGTCTTAACTGAAAATATAGATCACTGAGAACTATTGTCATGTATAGGCTTTGATTTCCATAGTTTCAAATGTGATGAGAATGGATAAAGGTCTTAGTCATGACGGTCACATTTTTAAACCTAGGTGATGTAGGTTTATCAATACAAACATGCTCAAAAAAAGGAGTTCATCAGATCCATAACCCATTCCAGTACTGATTGGGGGTCGCATGTAGATGAATTGTACTCTTTATTATTCTACAACTATTTTCACAAATTGAATTTCTACAAAACAGTTTTTACAACATCTTTGTTTACTCCATCAAATTGTTACTGTATAGTTTCTTTACTTGTGATGACAGTGTGCAACGCAAGTGAGACTGATTTGAGCTGGGTTTCAAGGATGCTTAGAATTTGTTGCTGCTTTACTACAAAGAATCTTGTTACGATTCTTATGTTTTAATACATGTATTGGCCAAAGATTTGCAGTTTAATACTTATCGAAATTTTTGATTGGTCAATATTCATCATTTATGTTAGCTTAAAGAATGAGTAGAGGTCATAGGAAATGGGCTTTTGGGCTGATCTTTTGAAATATGAAGGGATAAACAAAATATTTAATATGATGATAATGGACTGATGTTATTGCTGGTGTGAACTTTGTTTTGTTTGTTTGTGTTTTGTTCTCTTGTGGTTGTCTTTAATTTTTGCCGTTTTTATTTAAAGTTCAGAAATATTTTATTTTTCGATTTTTTATATATAGTTGTATCCCTGTTTTAATAAATTATGGTGTTGTTATTTTGTTGTTGTTGTTGTGTTTTTTTCGTGTTTTTTTTTCAATTATGTTCGGTTTATTACCGTGACTGGTTAAGTGATCTCCCTCATTGAATGTGTTCTGCTTATGAAGTCATTGTTTCTCAGAGCGCCTTATATGATTGAATAACCAAAAGCGCCTAAATAATATCTGTAAGTGTTATCGGGTGTTTTTATTGTTTGGTATAATTAATTGATGATTTCCACGTTTAAGGGTTTGTAAATCTCGCATTTTAACATGATCAGAAGGGTTTTACAAAAGTTTTGGGCTACATACCACCAAATGCTCAGTAAAGATTGTTTTTAAATCCTGTTTTTACTTAATAATTATTTGATTGTTAAGTTGAGTCCCATTTTAATTGCAGTAAATAAATCACTAAGTATTGTATTGTCAATGTGTGGATTCCTAAAGTGTTAAAGTCATTTAATATGCGATGTTGGTTATTTTACCAAAAGCATGTACCGGTACTTAAATTTTATCTAATAAATCTTAAAATACCACAGTAAGTACTGATATAATGGTTATGGAAGCTTATTTGTTAATGGTCATATTGTTAAATTGTTTTGACCACATGAACACATATGTGAAATGCTTATGGTTTGGCATGGTTAATGCTTGGTAGAATCACGGATTCAAGATTACAATACACACTCCGTGGTAGAATTAACAATTCTAAGCTGGTATTTGCTTTAAAACATATTTTTTTTTGCTAGATGAGAAATGTGTCCAAGATGAGAAATGTGTCCAAGATAAGAGTTAATGGGATCCTTGGCAGATATTTCAGTTTGCTAGAAATAAGTGATGCAGCAAGTTTACTTCAAATCTTTTGTTTTCTCTTAATAATTTGCCATGTATTGGTATTCTCCGATTTGTAACAGTCTTATACTGCTATGTGACCGCATGTGTAAAATATTCATTATTGAACATAATAAAGAAGTATAATTTAGAACAACCATTAGTTGAAAAAAATGCTTTCCTGATGCATTTTGTCTTTATTATTGAACTCTTGTTTTTCTCATTTGTGGTTTGTGTGGTAATAAAATTTTTAGCAAGGCTGTTTTCGGAGAAAACCCGAGCTATTGTTATAGCCATCTCGTCCGCTGTCCGCCGTAGGCGTCGTGCTAAAACCTTAACATTGGCTCAAATATCAAATTGCTTCCACCTACAACTTTGAAACTTCATATGTAGATGCACCTTGATGAGTTCTACATGCCACACCCATTTAGGGTCACTAGGTCAAAGGTCAAGGTCACTGTTACCTCTAAAAAAAGAAAAAATATGACAAGCTTTCGAGGCGAGCGTGGCACCCGTTATGTGGTGCTCTTCTTATTGTATTGCACCAATCAAATAATCATGAATAATAATATAATTGTTTTTGCATTCATAATAATTCTTGCTTTACACCAGAAATTTGTCTCAAAACAAATGAAAGTGATTCTTCAAGTCCCACGTTTAAAAAAATGCAGTTATATTAGTGTGTACCCACATCTATTTATATTTACTATTTTTAACTTAAGCAGATTTTTCTAATGTGTGCTCAAGTGTCTGAGTCATGTAAAGGGAATGCATACGTATCCAAGCTCTGAAAGTCTCACATATAAAGGCTCTGTTAAATCAGCAAGATATAAGCATAAAGTGGCAAGTAATCAAAGCATGATGGTTATTTGCAAACATGTTCCAAAAAGAAAGTTGTTCTGGAAAGTGTACATTATTCAGTATGGCTCAATGATGCGCTCAAATTCAAAAAGTAAATAATGGCTATGTCTCCTTATGGGGTGAGCCAGTTTATCTACAAGAGTGACCTTAGTGTCTAAATGAAGGAGTAGTAACCACTCTTTGTTTTGTTTCATGCTCTTTGTCTGGTAAGTTTAAAATGCTGCTTGTTGGTGATGCTTTCAGAGTTTTGATTTGTATTCACATTGGATACTTATAAAAGAGCCATTGGGCTTTTGACATTTGTTGTTTTGGGCAGTGGTGCTGAAAATTATTGATAATAGGAATATACATCTAGTGAGTATACATGTAATAGTGTATTGTCAGCTGTGGTAATCAGGGGGGGTTGTTGTTGATTGTTTGAGAAAACACATGTATAGACAACAAAATATGTTACCAATTAATCTAACATTTCTATAAAATTGTTTGATGCTGGGTTTATTTACATCATCTATGTACACTGTACAGCTTCTACCGTTTATACATAAGTGTTTATATTTTCACATGTAATGCTTTTTCATGGTGTTAGTACAAAGTGAATGTTTGTTTTCAAATAATGAATTGTCATTTTTGTTATGTATCTACATATGAGCGGGGCTTTGGAAAAACTGGACTTAATGCATGTGCTTAAAGTGGCACCCCAGATTAGACTGTTGAGATTGACCTGTGCAGTCCAAAGATTGCATTACGTCAGGGTTTCTCGGAGACTGACTCATTTTATTATAGCATGGTAACTACAGGATTTCATGATTACTCATTGCTTTTGTTAATACTACAAATATAAAAAATACAAATAAATGCACCCTAAACTACAATTGTGGTCTTCAGTGTTGGAACTTTACGCTGTCATCTTCGTAGGCTGAAAAGAACAATAAAATTATATAGAAATGTGTGTTGATAATAGTTTTAAACGTATTATATAACAACAAATTAAACTTTAATACTGCAAAGTTATAATGTTCTAATCCTAATGCAAAAGCGACTCCACCCCAACCCGCCAACACACACACACAAATACCTGTATTGCCCACACTCTATTTCGATCGGCACATAAAACCAATGTTGAATGCCATTTAAAGATAGAACTGTTTGACACCGCAATGTATGAATGGTGCAAAAGGTTAATATTATGGATGTTGACATGGCAACTATTTTATGGTAAGCTGATGTTGCTGATGAGAATTGATGATCATATATGAGGAAAATAATAATTATCGGTAAACTCTTATCGTCTACAGAATTACACTTTATTTTGTTAATACTTAAAATTGGTTTAATGTGTTATTTACATGTATAAATACAAAAATATTAATAATAAAATAAATGTCAGTGGGAAAAAGGGACATAAGATATACCTAGTTTGCAAAAAAAAAATCATGGATACTCTTTGAAACCAAATCCGCAGTACTGTACACAATTTGCAATGAACTCTAATAAAAGATCTGAGTGGTGATGTGGCTTCGCTACCTGTTAGCATAATGTCTCACAGCTAGGCGAGCACATGCCATAGGGGTCACACTTGTCCACGCACACTCAGTAGCAGTACCCTGTCTTCTTCACGCTGAACCCCGCCACCATAGCGACCAGCAGATAGGCCAACAGTGCCATCATCAACACCAGTGACGTCATACTAGAAGAACAGATGTTTTATAAGAAATTTGTTAAACAAATAAAAATATTTAATCAACTTAGGCCTACCTACTTAGCAAAAATAAACAAATAAATGTTTAACTAGATGCATGGAGGCAACTTGGCGTTTCTGTTTTCCAGACTACCATTGTAATGATTTAGAAAATGAGTGTGGCCTTGTGCTTTGCGGGCGGGACACATGTATAATATACAGCACATCCGTTTAACAGGGTGAGTCTGTTAGTCATTTTACATTTGACGTTTTAATGCAGTTACTGTTGGCAAAGGCATTTATCATTCGCGTGGTTTGACGTTTGACGATGACCATCAAGTATGATCTTGGTCGTGAGGGGACGGACCTTTCGCAGCACGTCGTCGTCAATGATGGCAAGTTATGTTAACATTGTCCAAAGAATAAAGAGTTGCAGTCTGGAGAAGTTTGATCTTCACTTTTGAGCAAGGGACACATATTTTGTGGTTATATTAAAATTGCTTGAACATCTGGGTAGTAGTCCGGAATGTCAATATTATGCCAAAAATAACCATCGACAATGCGTGACATTGATCATTGAACTTGGAACACGTGTAGTGCACGTGACACGCAGAATCAATCAACATGATAAACATTTATAATCGGGTTTTTTAAACTGATTGATGAATAATGCAATTACAGTCCAGAAAATCTCTAACGGACAATTGCACGTTCTTACTCATATACCCACAAAAACATGCTGTACAGTGGTAAACGCTTAAGCAAGCGCTTACCTGCAACATGTCTTTAAATTCTCAAACACATGTATGTTTAAATTATATTTATAATTAAAACGCGTTCTGGAAAACCGGGCCAAATGCATGTGCGTGAAATATAATCCCAGATGAGCAAGTACAGTCAGCACTGGCTCATGAGCAAGAATGACACTTCTTTTTAGGAAAATTGCCATAACACCTGAAAGTACAGGCTAATCTGGGACAAAACTTTAAGCTTATGTATTAAGCCCTGTTTTCCCAGAGCGCGGCTCTGCGAGTAAACGTGCGTGTGTATTTCGAAGTTTATGAGGTCCTGTCCGAGCCAGAGGCTACATTATGTTTGGACCATTGCACACACAGCACGACTACCTAATTCGTTTATTAGACTCACGTAAGTAAGGACGAATTTTAGACTATAGCTACAATTTCCAGCTATTTCGTTGTAACTGAAAGATTTTTCAATGTTAGTGTAGTCGTGTGTTGTAAAGGGAAGCAGAAGGAAAAAGACAAACTTCATTAGACATCACGCAACCTGGCAAACAAACTCTTACGTAATAATCGATCGACCAATCAATGAGTGATAAATCTGAGAGCTGGATCAGAGTTGCTAACGGGTTGTCCGCCATTTTCCTCGACACGCTGAATGTCGAGGTCCACATTACATTTCAATGAGATTTGTTGTTGTTTTTTTTGTTCTTCGAAAAAAGGTTTACAATAGAAATGCTTTAACGGTGTCAATGGGTCTTTTGTATTTTAAACATTTGGTATACAGAATGAAGTGTGAGGCGTTGAATTAATACCATTTCGCACGCCGAAATGTGACCTTGACACGTGCGAGTGGCAGCTTCAATGTGTAGAATTACCATAGTCCCCGTTACAGAACATTAATTTATTGACGAAAAAACAAACTTATTGTTTGTGTACCACGTTCCACTAAAAAGATTGATAAATGACATTAACAACGTAAAATATGAATACTAGTATATGTAAAAACGTGGAAATTGCGATATCCACTCTCCGTTGTAAATCGTTATCAGATGTCAGACACAAGTGAAAAACAATGTTTTGTTACAACTTTCATTAATAGTACCGATAAACACAGGTGGAAGTAACGTACCCTGGATGGTATAATATATATAAAAAAAATCTTTGTTAGGAGCCCAATATATTAAAATAAATATATAAAATCATGTTTAATGAGAAAAAAATATGACAAAGAGCCATGAAGAAAAAACACCATCTGATATTGGAGTTATGATGCCAATATCAGAGGCTGGGGATTTTTTTTTCATGGCTCTTTGTCAATTTTCTTCTCGTTAAACATGATTTTATATATTTATTATAATATATTGGACTCCTAAAAAAATAATATATATATATATATATATATATATATATATATATATATATATATATATATATATATATATATATATATATATATATATATATATATATATATATATATATAATACTATACTATCCAGGGTACGTTACTTCCACCTGTGCCGCTAAATGCCATGGATGTGTTCTTTATTACTTATACAACCATCCAACGTGGTATTTCCAAACACTCTAATGCAATCGTCTTTTATTATCAGCTTCATTATTTAGCATTAACAAAATACATGTAACAGGGCGTTACTTTATGTCAGAATATGAACAATTTTTGAGCACCTTCAATAATAAATGTCCTTTTAGCAAGATATTATATTGTAAATATGATAAAATATAATCTTTTGTATGTCATAGCATGTGGTGTTCGGTACACACTCAGCGTCGGAAAGAGTGATTCACTTATAGGGGTATTCCACTACGACCCGATTCCCCACGATTTGTCCCGATTTCCAATATTTTGAGGTCGGGAACATTCGTAGCTCAATCGGCGAAGGTTCTTACTCATTCGTAGCTAGTCGTGGGCCGATCGTAAGTGATTCCTGCAAGTCGTGAGCTCCCGAAAAATCGTGGCCAGATTTTAAACGTGTTTAAAATTTGACCAGGACCTCCAAGACTGAATTTATTCGCAGTTGACTCGTAACAGCGTCGTAGTGCGTTCTTGGGCGTCGTAATGGAATCGTAGGTAATTCATGACGCAATCGGGAAATCGGTGTTTACGTGATCTGTCTACGAATCAGCTACGACTTTGTCAAGACTCTCACGAGTTCAACCCCGAGTGAGTTGCGAACCCGCTACGATTCTCGCGATTTAGATCAAGACTCTCACGAGTTCACCCCGAGTGAGTTCGGTACATTCAACATTATGTGTAGTAGTTTTATCAATATGCGCTGTGCAAACGTCTTTACGTTCGGTTCATTCGTCATTACGTGCAGCAGTTACATCATTATATGCAGTAGTAACACCATTACGTGCTATGCAAACTTCTTTCCGTTCGGCACATTCGTCATTATGTGTAGTAGTTTTATCATTATGCGCTGTGCAAACGTCTTTACGTCACGAATGTACCGAACGGAAAGAAGTTTGCACAGCACGTAATGTTGTTACTACTGCACTTAATGATGTAACAGCTGCACGTAATGACGAATGTGCCGAACGTAAAGACGTTTGCACAGCGCATAATGATAAAACTACTACACATAATGAGTCATGACGAATGTACCGAACGGAAAGAAGTTTGCATAGCACGTTATGTTGTTACTACTGCACTTAATGATGTAACAGCTGCACGTTATGACGAATGTACCGAACGTAAAGACGTTTGCACAGCGCATAATGATAAAACTACTACACATAATGAGTCATGACGAATGTACCGAACGGAAAGAAGTTTGCATAGCACGTTATGTTGTTACTACTGCACTTAATGATGTAACTGCTGCACGTAATGACGAATGTACCGAATGTAAAGACTTTTGTACAGCGCATAATGATAAAACTACTACACATAATGTTGAATGTACAGAACGTCAAGAAGTTTGGACAGAACATAATGTTGTTACTACTTCGCGTAATGCTTTAACTACTGCATACAATGACGAATGTACCGAACGTAAAGAAAATTGCACAAAGCATAATGCATATTCCACTGAAAATAATGATTAATGTACTGCAAACAACGACAACAGTCATATGAAGTCAGTAATGGCGTTCCATAGTTTTCCAATTCTAATATCATACGAGCCTGTGTCAAAACCTGCTAGCTCATGCTACAAAGGCGCGTATTTTTAATTTGTAAGTACTCTTTTTATTTTTGTATATAGTGTAATAATTACTTTAGTTTTCCTTTTTATCGCGTCTGACGCAACCTTGCTAATCCGGCTCATGGTGATCTGATCAACATGATATATCATTTCTTAAATCCATTTTTCAACTTATGCGCGATAGTGCTTTTTTCTATCCTTCAGTATCTTACCATTGTTTTAAGGCAGTTCTTAATAAATTTGATTAGCAAAGTTTCTTCAGTTTAAACTTTTTAACTTTCTATTTTATTTATTTGTGCAAAATTGTTGAAGTGATAAAAGTCGAAATGTATGTAATTTATATATATTAAGTGGAAAACTGCGATAGTCTCTTATCTGTACTGACCGATTATTTTGTTTGAAGAGTGACAATCTATTTTAGCAATTGTTCGGAAAGATAATGTCCTCTCTGATGTATACCTTAATTCGTCTAACAAATTAATGCTCGTAATGTTAAAGGTAACAGAATAATAATATTATGCTTAAACAATTAACAATATGAACTCAACCCGTACCTCATTTGGGAATCCATTCTCAAAGTTGTAAATCTATCCTATGACTTCAAATGCTGTGCATCACCGAACTTCGGGCAGAGAAATAAACGCTGTCGCTTATACTTTAGTCAGAAATTGTGTTGATATGGTAAATGAAATCAAGACAAATTATTTAGAATAAACGGTCATCTGTTATAAATTTGAGTACAAAATTACCACGATGGCTTTAATGTCAGCAATTGTTCGCAAAATGACCACTGTAATGAATGTCACATGGAAATTGCCCACACTTTTAGAAATTATTTGGATATTATGATGTCTGCATGTTAAGGAGTGTTGCGACAGTTTTGGTAATGTTTTTGCTCCAATAACATATTATTTGAAAAAATTGTCTGCAAATAATACATACAAAAGTATGTGAAAAACAATGAAATAAAACCACAGGTTCTCCGGCCTTATTTCGATTTTATTTGCAATTACGCAAAAAGCACTTTCGCATTTAAACTGCATAATTTCTTCTTAATTCAAAACTAAACATTATCACGATCAACGTTGAAACTTGCGAAAGTCTGTATTTTGTTAGTTTCAAAACACTAATTAATATTAAATTAATTCAAATATTACAATCATTACAAATAAAATGCATAACATGACATACATGTTGTGAACTCGTGTTTCTATCTATTCTAGACGACCGATAACACCGATAAATATCAAACTATTTAAGCACCAAATTGAATTCACAAGGATCTAAATAATAGAATTATATCGGTCTTCTTAATTGAACTTTTCTTTAAGTTCTCATAATAAAACAGTCTTTTAAAAGCCGCCGAGGTCGCCGCGCTTTTGATGGAATAAATATTCAACATATAAAGCGCTTCCGTTTCTAAGAAAATTGTGTTTTCTGTAAACATGTCAAATAAAGATATATACCGGTATATATCATTTATCAAACACCAGGGTATGAACGTTTGGAGGAAAACAAACAAATGCAAATTGATAGATTGTCAATTTGCCCGCACATTTGCGAATATGGCACATTTTTGTAAAATGTCTTTTAGGCGTGGATCATCTTCAACTCGTTCCCCCCACGGTATCTACGATTCTAAGAATACATCTATTCGAAATAATCGTACAGATTCGAGTGATCTGTGATATGTCGTCCGAGGCTTTGGCGGCTTCTACCTGCTCGAACATGTAGTAGCAATCTTTTTTGACGATGCTGCGAAGCAGCTCGTCTAAGTTATCATACCATGAACAAATTCTTCACAATGGCGACCTATGTAAAAGACCGAGCCAGTCCGATTGAGATAGCTCGATTTTTCTAATCGGCGTACCTCGCTGATTATCATTGATAAAGGTATAGGAAACTCAGCTATAAATAGGACAGCATATTATGGGAAAAAAAATTAATAATAGTTTGAAAACGTTAATTTTAAATCAGTTATATTCAATCCATTAACTGTTTATAGATCAATGAAACAACTATGCCTTTTCTGTATTGTATTTGACATTTGTCGTGATTCATTAAATAAATTGCGAATTAAAACGTGTATAATTAACTTTCAACGCGATCATGAGTGTAAAGAAAACGCATTATTTCGAACCTGCCATTTGTAAACGTTGTAGCGACTATGGATATAAACAGCATAATAGCCGTACGACATCTGTGAAACTCGCTCATATGCGTGCTTGCTCATTTTGCATATTTAATAAACTTTTCAGACAGAAATTACAGAGCCACATCAGTGCACATACTATGTTTGATAATTCATTCGTTTGTTGGATATTGTTTGATGTTTTAAACACATATTAGGTCATATCGCGGAGATTAAGTTAACCTTACCATTTGTTCATGGGCGAACTCACGTATTCAAGTGCTCTTACGACTATGTGCTCATACCTACTTTCGGGAATCATCATGAAATTATTGCCGTACTTAACGAACAAACATGCTTAAGCTTATTGAATTAGAGAAAAAAACAATAATCAAAAGATGATTATTATATTTCATGCACATGGGCATGTGAAATCACGTCGGTACACATAGCATCATTAACTTAGGAAAGGAAACAACGAAATGGTGTAATTAAAGAGCATGTCAAGTTTTGAATTTATATGCTGAAACGTAATGTTATAACCCACAAACGTTTTACTGTAACAGAACAATTTTTTTAAAGATAAGTGGTACAGAAAATACACGTCGAATATCTTTTTAAAGATATTTCTTGTTATATTTGATCGAGAATGTAACCGCCTCCCAGTTTCGCTGAATGGATCAAGTTCCCCACGGGTACTACTTCCCCGTACCCCCAATTTTTTATGTTCGTACCCTACATTTTTCGTACCCAATTTTTTTCGTACCCAATTTTTATTCGTACCCAAATTTTTGCTCGTTCCCATTTTTTTCCTACCCAAATTTTTTTTCGTAACCAAATCTTTTTTCGTACATGTAGCAGACTGCGCATTCGTACAGACTGGTCAGTCGGCACACGTTTCGCTAATGTGTTGTTAGTCTTTGTAATTTTATCTTCCTAACAAAATGTTGAATTAACCTAGATGTGTTATTATGGCGTCGATGTTATCTTTTTGCTAAAACCCTAATATTGAGTTCATGTCGAGGAAAACTTATGAAGGTACACACATATACATGCGTAATGCGTTGCAAAGTTTCATAGCAGCATTACGTTTTGACTTACGCTCGACAAAGAAATCCAACGAAAGTACTAACGGACAAGGGCAAATCTATATACCCCCTTACCCCGCAACCCCTCTGAAAGTGAAGCAATATATTTTCGGCAAAGTATGTGATGACTAGGCCCGAGGGAACGCAACGTTAAAGTAGTATAATATACAGCAATATACACATTATACCCTTATTCAAATTATACATAACAACATAACTCTACAAACATGTTATTACTTGATCTAACGCGTAATGACGCTAAAAACACTTAATAAAACAAAACATGCATACATTTGTTGTATTATTACGCGAAATAACAAACGCGTTACAATTCAAAACAAACACGTTTTCGTGTAAACTTACATCTTTATAACGCGAAACAAACAGGTCACAAGGTACAACTGAACTCGTTAAAGCTGGGTTCCCACTGCCGATCAGATCAACTCGATCAAGCCCGACCAAGCGGTCGGGTACTGGGCTTGTTCGGTCGGCATGAGTTGTCGGGGGCGGTCGGGTAGGTCGATCGGAATTGGTCGGGCTTCCTACCCGATATTTTTTGACATGTCAAAAAATATCGAGTAGCGGTCGAGTGTGTATGGATCGAGAAGCACTCGGGAAGTGGTCGTGTATTAGTCGAGTAGAAGATCGAGTTGATCGTGAAGCAATCGTGTGGCGATCGAATTGACATCTTTTACACGATCTGTACCCGATCCGCTCGACCTCTACCCGAGCTATTAATTATAGATCGCAACACGATCCACTCGACCTCTATTCGATTTTATGTACAGATTTACTAGACTGCTACCCGACGGCTACTCGACCGTACACGACCACTTTCCGATTGCTATTCGACCATACATGAGCTTTGTACCCGATCCGCTCGACATCTACCCGAGTTATTTTAGATCGCTTTGTACGACTGTAGTACGACCATCACAATCTGGTCGTGTGAAGATCTGGTGGCGATCGAGATGAGGTCCACTTGGTCGAGCTGAGATCGTATATGGCTCGCGCAAAGGTCGAGATGATCGAGCGGAAATCGGAAAGATGGTTGAGTGGACGTCGTGAATGAGTCGTGTGGGGGTCGTATGTTATCGACAAGAGGTCGAGAAGAAGTCGTGTACACCCTTTTTAGTCGAGCTTGGTCGGGTTTGGTCGGGAAATTTCGGTGATCGGGGTGATCGGGGTGATCGGATCGGCAGTGGGAACCCACCTTAACACGTCTTACAAGCAAGTAACTTACAGAGGGGGTAATCACGTGACAAACAAGATGGCGACGTCCATGCCGAGGCAGGTATTTTTCGTCGGTTTATACCCTTTATTACTTGTATTATTATTTTTTATTCCGCTCACTTTCCAGCCATGTTAGGAAGAAAGTTACTGGCTTTTATTTCATGGTAATATTCGCTCTATATTTCGACTTTACTCGGTGCGAAATTTCTAAGCGGGATGACCTAATTAGGGCTCCACTAAGAAAATTTGCGGAGAGTTAAGTCGAGATATAAAGCGAATTTAAATACGAAATAAACGCTTATCACCGTTTAACTGATATGGCTGGAAAGTGAGGGTCATTTAAAAAATAAACAGAAGTAATAAAGGGTACAAAACGGCGTAAAATAACTGTCACGGTATGGGCGTCGCCATCTTGACTATCACGTGATTACCCCCTCTGAACATGGTAAAACACAACAACATGAAACACGTTAAACTTTCTAAGACATGAAACGAATGCCCATTTTTGTCACTTTGCACCTGGAAATAAGGTATTAAACAATGTTAAATATCGATATGTTGTGTTTACAGATATCATTCAAAATCATTCGAAACATTAAAAAATGACTAAATATTACAAGTAAAACAGACACAATCTTGTCCAATTAAAACTGACTCTTTTTGAGGAATATGCATTCTTTCTGGATATTTATTACTGCGCTTATGCAAATATCTGGGTAAAAGTGATGTTCGGTATACACAATTACGTAGATGTTGGTAAACTAGCAGTTAATTTCATGTGCAAGGCACATTTAAGCTATCGAAGGCTGTCCGGTTGACGCAGTGGTTTTTACACGCGCTTTTTCCTAAGGCGACCCGGTTTTCCCCGTTTCCAGAAGCAGGCGAGTTTGGTTGACGGTTATCATACGGGACAGGTGGGGTTTCCTCAGTACGCTACCCACGAGACCATTCCAAAACTCTATAATTGAAAATATTGCAGTAGCAGCTATGTAACTGGAAATTGCAGCTGTAATTCAAAAATTTGTCCCAGCTTTCGCGAGACTATAAAGTCAACTAGGAATGAGTTGTGAGACACATTCGGGGTCAACACAAAATGCAGCCTCATGCGCGGAAGGATCCCATAAACTTCGAAATATAAACACACATGCTTAAAGTATTGTACAATCAAACTTACAAAGTTGTATAACTCTTGGTTGCTCCGAACGTTTTCATTATCTAATGTCAATGGTTACTGATGGTACATATTTCAAGTGCTAATTATTGGGGTCTAAAGTGCGAACATCTACTACAAAATGTTTTTATTATAGAGTGGTCGAAACACTTAAAGAAACTATTGTTTAATGGTTAAATCCGAAAAACATACATTAGACAGGCTATTTATTGTAACAAAACTGTGCGGAAACAATGACCGGTAATTCACATTAAAAATATATTACTAGTATTTAGATGTATAGAGCTATTGAGCACACAATCTAAGGGGGGGGGGGGGGGGGGGGGGGGGGGGGGGGGGGGGGGGGGGGGGGTGATTAGAACGCACATTGGACATTTTGGATTTTTTTTTTTCGTGAAAATCTCTTTTTTGAAAAACACACGCCTTAAAACCGTATTCATAATGCCAAAATAACGATGTGTCTGTATATACTTCATATAATGAGTTTGTATTGGAAGGAGTGGGGAGTTTAAAATGGGAAAGTGATGCAATTGATTCCCTTTTACCTTATTGTTTTATTTTTAAGAGTTATTAGCTCCACGACTATTTAAGGTGTAATCATATATATTCAAAAAGTATTTATAAAGATGCGTGGTTTATAAGTGTCATTTTATCTGTACCTAAAAATCTAACAAAACGATGTCAATAACAACCAATAAATAACTCTTACCATTGTGTTTTCTTATTACATTTTGCATTACATTATACAACAGATTACGTATGTGGTTAAAAAAAATGCCGTTTTAGTGATTTTCAGTTTGCATTCCGAAAGCAAAAAAGTGCTCTATCTTATGCGGCAATTTTAATTTGTCATTGTATATTTTAAAAAGGCATTCGATGTTGTATGTAGGAAAGAAATTATATTCAAACCTTTGAAACATACTGTCTCATCCAAATTTGTAAAAATGATAGTCAATGTAGAGTAGTGTTAAAGCATGCGTCGATGCGAAAAGGGTACAGAATAGAAGTACGGAAACACATAATAATGTCGATAATACTCATTTCCATATAAACAATAACAATATTGTGGACAATGAAAGTAACGTTTTATTTTTTGTTTGATAGTTATACTGGGGTAAGCCTGTACCCCCATTGTTATTTATTTGCTTGTGAATAAAATATATTTGTATATGTTTTATGATGACATACACTATGCAGTTAATGAAAATCTGTAACTGTTTATTTTGTTAATTGCTGACGTATCTTGTGTCTGACTCAACTTCCGGGCTTCGGCGTTTGTAAGACCGACACTATCAATATTGTAATGAACGTAACACGTTGATCGTAGATGTAATCGTAAAAAGTCAGAAGTAGTGAATAAGTTAACTCATTCTCGCCAAATGGAAGTTTCTCTACAGCTCAAGAAGATTTGCCACAGCAGGCATTTAGAGCTATTTTTTATCTTAACATTCTTCCTTTCTAAAATCTCATTTAGTATATCTGGTAAAGTTACTATTTTTTGACACAATGATTTTTCCTATTTTGACATACGGTACGGAGGTATAGTGGTTTAGTCCCAGTTTTAATAAAGTTTATCTTAAACTACTTGCAGCAATACGGTAAATGGCGAATTGATCGTTCTTCTATAAAAGTTATGAAAACGGATACGCGCCATCAAATCCTTGTATACAATAAAACGGAACCTAGACTCGATTCTATATGCCGGTAAAATACTTTTACAATTAAGTGACACAAAGTAACATGTAACTATGTAATTGGGCCAACACACTTTTTAAAACATGTTCAGAGTAGATTTCACTATTGGCGATGCTAAACCTAAACAAGATATAACCTTACAAGATAAGGTTGGTGATATTGGCAGTCTTCCGTAGCTTTAAAGATACCGCATACTAGTATTCCTAAAGACAACTTGGAGTTTGAGAAATATTAAAAATACACAACAGTTGTAAAGGCTCGATCTGATTAGCATCATGTTTCATTAGTCATAACCGCTTTATAACCTATCAGAGAGGTGATATCCACGTCTCTGTTCTAATCTTGTCGTTATGATCTTTATGTACTTTCTGATCAATTGCATCTTTTCTTTTAAATAGGTCAACTAGTCAAACTATCCTTGCGTAAAAAGTGGCGAATATGTACGTATGGTTAAAATTAGAACAAGGACCTACACAAATAAAGTGTTTTTGTACAAGTCGCTGAGTAGAGCTAATGAATATATATGGAGAAAAACCGTAGCGTTTTGAAATACGCCAATATGATTGTATTGAGTATATTTGACCAAATAGTTTAATATTATAAAGTTTCTTTTTATAGTATAATAAATGCCAAGTTTCTGAACCGATTTGTAAATAACACTTAACTTTTTTTTGAAGATTTCGAGGTCTGTCATACACTTGGAGACTTTTCTAATGCAACGCGAATTAAATATAGCTCCCTTATTTTAGAACGGATTTTGTTGAAATTTGGAATCGAATTATTCAACACATATCTAAAGCTTCATGTTAATTTAATTGAAATTGATCAACATAATAAATATATATATATAACATGGCAAATTAAAACAAGAGCACCGCATAACGGGTGCCAACGCTCGGCTGCGAAAGCTTGTCAGAATTATTTTGTTAGAGGTCACAGTGACCTTGACACAAAATGGGTGTGGCGTGTAGAACTCATCAATATGCCTCTACATATGAAGTTTCGAAGTTGTAGGTGGAAGCACTTTGATTTTAGAGCCAATGTTAAGGTTTTAGCACGATGCCTACGACGGACGGCGGACGACACGACGAGCTGGCTATGACAATACCTCGGGTTTTCTCCGGAAAACAGCCGAGATAAAAATCACTGAAAAAGGAAAATTCTTCGAAATATAATAATGCGAAAAGTTAAACGCATTTACTTACATGTCTTAATGACCGACCGGCTAGCAACATTTTGCTCATGAATATTCATACGAGTCATTTTACTTCTTATTAATGTTATGTTTTCTTAGTGTAAAATCCCACCGAGAATGATGAAACTGAAATTAAATTGGAATTATATAGCGTTGTGATACACTTCTTGACTTTTCGAACGCAGCATTTTTCAAGCTTAAATATCTCAGTTATGAATATATTTTTTTAATTAAAATTGTACACGTGATCATTTAGCTACAGCACGGAGCGTATATGCTACAGTATGCGCAAGCAAAGGATACAATCATTGATCCATGACGATCGGATGCTTCAGAGAGTGGGGAAGGTAGCATGCAACATGCCGAGTGCGTTGTTGCGCTCCTGAAATTTTGTACGAGACTTATTGATTTTTAAATTAATTTTCTGTTTTCCTGGTGTATTAACCCACCTTAAATGAAGCAATTGGAATAAAATTATAATCATAACTCTTTTCACCATGTTCACGTGCAAAAAGATGAAACCACACCTACCCCACGTGCAAAAGCGCCCGATTTTCAAGGACGAATGATTGTATCGTTATCTTGCACAAAATCTTGTCTAATTACTAAGATATTCAAGTTTGAAAAGTGTTGCGTTGAAAAGTCTCCAGGTGTATGTGTTTAAAAGTTGGGTAAAATTCCAGTTGACGCACCGTTTGTCACACCTGAGTGAGTAATGCGTGCGTGTACATGAGCCAATCAAATGACGGCATGACATGTTAACTTTTCGGTATCATGTTTGCGGCGACACGAATTACCCAAATCTACCCAAATCGACCCAAATCTACCCAAATCGACCCAAATCTACCCAAATCTACATCAAATATACCCAAATCTACATCAAATATACCTTAATCTTTTAAAAATAACTATTTTACATCATGTTTGTGTAATGCTTCATCTTTACTCGTCACATTGTTTAATTTCCCAATAAAAATACTTGAAATCAAATATAGGTTACACACCACTTAATCTTTGATCTTCCCAAATGGTTATAAGAAATAAAACATATTCATAAAAATACTACACATAGTACACATATTCGTTACATCTGTTACAAGTTCGGTAGACTATACACGTGTTTTTAGAAATTTGGTCATACGTTTTTTTAACGAAATGTATTCTTGTTATTTTATTTGTTGTCACTCTTGTTCACAATGATACATAGTCAACCATTCACCTGCATTGAATGAGATAATTAACACCTACAAAAACATAGCCCGCTCACACAGTTTCTCAAGAACTAGCAAAATTGACACATACAGTTTGTAACGCGCTAAAGAAATTTTCTTCCACCTTCCACAAATTATTAGCGCCGTCTTCATTAATGGAGACCCCTATTTAAAGAACATATTAATGAGAACTAAATAAGAGAAAGCCGAAGAAATAAATGCATACGATATTATTACATGTTAATCTTGATTTATCAACCTCATTACTAGTTTAGAAAGAACTATTATTGTTTTATTTCGTTTATTTCAACTCAAACCTGTATTTGAATGGTCTCTGATATTTAGATGTCATTGAAAACAAAAAACACATAGAAATATCATAGCTAAAATACGCCTTTCATCACATAAGTTGTTGATTGAAACTGGCACACATTATAACATAAGCAGAAACGAAAGAATATATGCATGTTGTAATCTTAAAGATTTAAAAGACGAATATCACTTTTAACTTAAATGTCCGTTTTATTCAGCAGAAAGATCCAAATACATTGCAACACACTTTTCATTAAAACCATGTACCAGTATGCAGAATTTTATGAAACTTTTAAATAGTTATAATAAAGAGACCCTTAGAAATTTAGATATTTAATGTATAATATGCTTAAAGAAAAGATATACTTGTTGTTGTTTCTCTTTAAATCAACGATTATTATTGTCATTTATGTACCGTTAATTATGCAATTAATGTACTTTGTTTTAAACAGTTACCGATGTCTGTAAACATGCACAGTTTATTAAAAATTAAATGTACTTTGTTTTGCCTGTTTAAACTGATTTTCGTAAATATGTTGTTTTAATTTATATATATATTGCGAATTGTTTACGGAACAATTTAAAAACAAGTTAAATCATCTAATTATACATTGTTTTCTATATCAATGTTAAAGTGAAACTAATTATGCAGAACAGTGTACTCTTTGTCTCATTATTTTATTAACAACTGCCATTATTGATGTTAAAGGAACATATAATATGTTATGTATCATTAAAATCTTTATTGACTTCTTCCTTTACATAATTTTCATAATAATAACCTTATTATCATAATTATTATAACCCATGTCATCACACTTGTGTTTAATTATGCATTTGGCTAAAAAGCTATTGTATGCTTAAAAGCTAATAAATGTTGTTGTTGTTGTTGTTGTTGTTCTTGAATAAACAAGCGATAAACAAACAAATATACTAAATTTATTGTATATATGAACACACAGCACTCTCACACATACTTATTAGTATCTTAATTTAACTCATTTTTTCACGCATGTATGAAAGTCTCAAAATTTGAATCACGCTAAGCTGTAATATGCGTAATGTGCATACAATATTTGTTCTGTTCTAATAATTACACAGTTATATTGTTGTTTCCAGTAATGACTGACCAGGTTTGCCACAGTGAAATCTGAATTAAAAGAAAAGGCCGACAAAATTTTCACAGTTTGAAGCGGCAATCCAATTCAGGAAATGCGACATTTCAGAACAGAACAGAACTTTTATTTTTTTCAGGAAATGCGACATTTAATCTCAAAGGAAACTCTAAATGAGATATATGGAAAACAAATATTATTATTATAAACAACAATTCAGTTATGAAAATGTGCGTTTTCTAAATGAAAAAAAAAAACACACACACACAAAACTCTTCCATAGAAAATTCAAGGCAGATTTTTGTTTATTCACTTGTCTTGTTTAAAAAAAACACACCCCGAGCGATTGTCCGGGATTCCCACAAACGCCATATGTTGACACAAATAATTTCACTTTATTAGAGCAACTTGCATATTCCCTGTTTATTTGAATGACATATCCCAATGACTACACTTATTGTGACATTCACACATGTTATTCGAATCACAGCTAATGGGGTCCCCATGTTGTATCTATCTATACCTATCTATGCCATTTGTTGGGGGTACTTGATTTATCGAAAGCGCGCGCAATAGAATACCGAATACTTACTGGATAGATGCGTTAGTAGCATTAGCTATACCAATATGTAATTATGTTTAATGTTTTGTGATACTTTTGAGATACATTTGGGTATACGGACCACAAACCATACGGACCGGATTTTACGGAC
Organism: Dreissena polymorpha; assembly: GCF_020536995.1. Classification (NCBI taxonomy): domain Eukaryota; kingdom Metazoa; phylum Mollusca; class Bivalvia; order Myida; family Dreissenidae; genus Dreissena; species Dreissena polymorpha. The sequence continues at coordinate 134,611,195 of NC_068357.1, read as the reverse complement.
CGGATACTTACATGCAACAACAACAACGACATGTATTAGCTCTTAACCATACACTTGCTTTTAGCCAAATGCATTATACATAATAAGTGGACGATAATAATTATGAAATAAGATAATAATTGTGCAAATTATGTAATGGAAGAACAATTATTTTACTGATTAATAACATAAGATATGTCCCTAGATCGATACATCGACAGTTAATAAAATAAAACAGAGGGTACATGGTTCTACATAGTTAGTTTCACTTTAACATTGATATTGATTATTACTCATCAAATTCTGAAGAAAATAGTATACAAAAATGAATTAATTTGTTTATTAAATGTTCCGCAAACAATTCGCATCTTATATTTATGTTGAAAGATTAATGATTTTTTTTTGGTATTTTGCGTTTTCATTAATATATAAAACTTCCTTAACGTTGGTCATCTTTGATAATATTGCTTTAAAAAAAATCTTACATATTTGTATTTGGACATATCAAAGACTTATCAATATACATATATATTGATAAGTCTTAATAAGTTAAAATAATAAAACCAATGGTAGTTGTAATTACATGTATTTATAAATGTGTTTGTGGCGTAAGACTGGTTTGATAATTGAAGCATAACTGACAAGCTGGTGATTACGTTCACTTTTGATCAAATCGAAAAATCATTTAAAGTTGTATCTTAGATCGACAAAATTAACCAGGCTATCGTGAATTCTATTATTAATTACATAAATTAGACGCTTCGGTGGTGTCCTTAATTTAATCTCGGTAAGTTTGTTTCTTAATAACGTATTATTTAAAAATTACTAATAAAAAAACTAACGGCTGAAATAAAATGGATAAATTTGTATTGAACTGTCCCGGCAATGTGTGCTCTATATTTCCTAAACTGATCTATTTTTTTATTAAATTTTTCAAATAAAGTGTTCATTTTAGATTAAACTATAAAACAAGAACCACATATAACGATGTTGCCTTCACTTATTACGGATAAAAAAATATTAGCAAGACAATACACATTTTGAATACACATCTGCGATAGAAGCGTATGGTATGCATGTGACACCACATGCTCGTAGATAAGATTATCAAGATAAGATGTCGCGAGTACCCGAGATTCAAACATAAGCCGATGTTGTCATCAACAATAACGATTGTCACACTTTACCTTTAATTGGTAATTACAAACTTGTTAATCAATTAGTGTATTTTATTAATTGCTGTAATAGATAACATCAAACATTAGGTGTCATAAATAGGGCGTACCCGAGAAGCAAACATACGAGTCACTAATGCGATTATTACACCCACATGACATTTTAATATATACGTTTGACCGGGCCCCGTTTGAATGGTAATGTTTAATAACATGAATTAAATATAAATAAAAACGTTTAATTAACAGATCGAAACACATGTGTCTTTGTCTTTGTTTTGTAAAATATGGATGTGATGTAAGAAATTAATAACCGTTGTCACCACGAGGCATGTATTCATTTTAATGAGTGAAAATATTCAATTTGATTAAAATAAAGTTTATACATGAAAGTGCATGTTTGCGGCTCTTACTGCTTCAATGAATAATTGATGACACAATTAAAATCAGTTTCATAATCTGAGAATATGAAATAATTTTATTGAAATAATAATGAACACAAACGTTTCATTACCCGTTTTTTAAGGTATATGTTATTATAGTAAGCACAGCATACTAAGAGTTGTATTACGGCCCAGATTTGCGGACCACATATTTTTACGTCATGTATTAAAATAAGTTCATGACGTAAAAATATGTGGTCCGCAAATCTGGGCCGTACGGTCCATGGTCCGTATACCCGGAAATGTGTATTGATGAATTATTGATCTCACTGTACCAGTGTTGTTTGTAATGATCAAATATTCATTGTTTTATTAGATTGTGTATGCATGTTTGTTCCGATTTTTCCGTTTCTTTTGCAGTCAATTCATAAGTTAAACATAGCTGCTCGAGTATTGATTTGATTTGATACGCACACTTTTTTATGTTTTGTTCGCCGTTATCGAGTATCTTTATATTGCTTTTTCTACGAATAGCGTTATAATTTGTCCTATAAAATACAATTTTTTATTTTATTTTTGCATATTATCAAACCATTATGGCGCTTTTGGATGTGATTGTTTATTGTTATTAATTGATAGTCTACCAACTATCTGAACGCTATTTTACTTACATTTGATTTAAAATCGAATTATTAAGTATCAGTTTATGATATAAACGCTTAGAACTATTACGTTAAATGTGATAATAATTATAGCGATGAGATTAAAGGGATGATACTACAGGAGTTAATCGGTTATGCCTGGAACTATATCAATGCAAAGGAAATAATTAAGATACGGATGACACGTGCGACCGATGTACATCGTTTTGTAAATAATTGTGGAAATTAATACTTAAAAAAGGCTCAAAACAGCATGAATGCTCACAGCATAAATGCTGACACATAAATGTTAAAAAGACAAGTGAAGTTAAACAATTACAACTTGTATAAAGGTGGTCATCGTAGACATTTGATGCTTATAAGGCAAAAAAGGTGTATCTGTGTAGACGTAATTTTAACAGGAATCAATTAATATCTTTAAATGAATGAAATGCGATTTTAAAAAAAAGAAACGAAAGAATTTTGGGAACTTCAAACAAGAAGTCATTTAATAGCACGGATGATATTATTGGACCTTTTTTTGAACATTTTTATAATATTTAATTTGTTTCACATATGTTATGAACAAGAAGATATAAACGATTACGTAGGCTAGCACGCGACAATACAAATAACATTACATCAGTGACCTTTGAAGAGTTGGATAGTTTAATTATTTACAAAGGAGGAAATACGAAAGACAATACATTTATTCGGAATAAATAAATCTCATTCAATTGGTAATATCTACAAATATTTTACGTTGGGAAAGGATGTCGTTGACACACCACTGGAAATATTATTTAACCATATGCTTGAAAAGCATGCATTTCCAAAATCTTGGTCGAAGGGAGTAATTAAGTCAAAAAAAAAAGATAATTAATTTGACCCAAACAACTATCGAGGAATAACACAAGTGAGCTATTTTGCCAAATTGTGAACAGTCGTAATAAACTAACGACTTAAAAAGTGGGCTATGATTCAATAAATCGAAACGGACTATGGTACAAGCTTATTAAGAAATGGTACAAGCTATTAAGAGCGGAATTAGAGGTAAATTGTTAAACATTATTCAGTCGATGTATGATTAAGTGAAATTATGTGTAAAACATATGGGGTCGCGGTCGCTGATTTTAAATTGCGAAATTGGATTATTGCAACTATTTTCTCTTTTCGCTAATTAGATCGAACACATTTCGAGTAATAACAATACAAACATGATCACGTTAAAACAATAATCTATCTATTTATTATTGTTTGCAGATGGTCCGCAAATGTGGTCCGTATCGTCTGCAAATATTGTATGTTTGTCTTATCCGTATGGTCCATGGTCTCTAAATCTAAATGTGCTAAGTTGTTGAAGTTTATTCAAATGCAAATACATCATCTAGATTTATAAATCTGGTTCCATCATGTCACTATATTCATAGTTTCATGCAGTCGATTTTTTATTTTATTTAACCAAAACGATTTAAATTTATGAAAAGTTTTTTTGTACGAAAGTCCTAACCACCAAGCCATGATACGCGTTTAATAATGTTTTTTTTTTCCGCTTTCAAGACGTGTAGTACCTATGTACAGCATATAACTGGTTTGGTTATGGCCGTGGGCTTATTTACTTACGTGTTCTAATACCCAATCAAGTAAATTACAAGTGCAATAATAAAACAGCGGTAGTCTACACTGTGTATTTGCAACCTGCTGTGTTGATCCATATCTTATCAGCTCAATACACAGACACCTGATTAGTGTACTGAAAACATGATTCAAGCAAAAATGACTGATTTCATTTATTGCTAAATTGTTGTGTTAAATTAACAATGTGTTACTGAATTATTGTAGTTGACTTTTCATTAAGAAAACGCACTGAAAAAATGCGTCTTAATGAAATACTTACATACCATATATTGTAATCGTTTAGAACATACTTATACTACATATTAAAATAGTCCATGTGATTACACAGAAATAGGCAGAAGAAGGACCTGATGTAGTATCATTTATATATACAAACATAACTATACTGTTTGAATATACGTGTACATGTAAGTGATATCAAAAGCAGGATTTCTCTTGCTACCATTACCATCGCTTCATAAAAAATCTAGTATTAAATCTATGTAGTGATTAATATTAGTATAAGCTTCAATATGATTTTCCGTCTTCCGTCGTCCGTCTTCCGTCGTCCGTCTTCCGTCTAACGTCGTCTGTCTGCCGTCGTCCGTTTTGTCTTCCGTCTGCCGTCGTCCGTCTTCCGTCTAACGTCGTCCATCTTCCGTCTAACGTCGTCCATCTTCCGTCTAACGTCCTACGTCTAACGTCGTCCGTCTTCCGTCGTCCGTCTTCCGTCGTCCGTCTTCCGTCTAACGTCTTTCGTCGTCCGTTTGTCGTCTCCGTCTGCCGTCGTCCGTCTAACGTCGTCTGTCTCCGTCGTCCGTCTGCCGCCTTCCGTCTGCCGTCGTCCGTCTAACGTCGTCCATCTACCGTCTTCCGTCGTCCGTCTCTCGACTACCGTCTTCCGTCTAACGTCGTTCGCCTTCTTCCGTCTTCCGTCGTTCGTTTCGTCTTCCGTCTTTTGTCGTCCGTCTTTCGTCGTCCGCCTTCCGTCGGCCGTCTTCCATCACAAACATGATGTAAACTAATTATTTTTACAACATTTGGGTATATTTGATGCCGATTTGGGTAGATTTGGGAAGATCAAATATTTAGTGGTGTGTAACCTATATTTGATTTAAACTATTTTAATTGGGAAATTAAACATTGTGACGAGTAAAGATAAAGCATTACACAAACATGATGTAAAATAGTTATTTTTAAAAGATTTAGGTATATTTGATGTAGATTTATGGATATTTGATGTAGATTTGGGTAGATTTGGGTAGATTTGGGTCGATTTGGGTAGATTTGGGTAGATTTGGGTAATTCGTGTCGCCCTCATGTTTGTGCCCTGAATAGAAATGGAATTGCAAAATTCGATATAGTGCACATTTAAAGAACTTATCAGTCGCTCATCTTAAAAAGTGCTCTTCTGTGACGACGAAAAGAAAGCTAAAATTAAGAACACTTAGATCAATGACACGCGTAAAATCTGAGAACACACTCAAATGTTTTTGTTGGATTTCGGACCCGTCATTTGACTCGACTCTCGAGTTACGAAAGAATTTAAGGTATGTTTTCCATTTGACGTAAAATATTCACATATTCTTGACTCGTAGTGTTCAAGAGATATGATAGAACTGTTTAAATCATTATAGGTTACCTAATATTTAGTCTAATTCTTGAGTTTAAAAGAAGAATGTCAAAGTGATTTAATTTGACCGAAAATTTGGATGAACTATTCGGATATGCAGGTGTTACTTTCAGTTTCTCACCGACAATGATAGCAATGCTAGAATGTGATATATCATCAGATCAACTCAAATTTATTTTTGTATGAAATGGAAGGTTTAGCTATATTGTGTTAGGTATCTTATCAGTATTGCGTTATGGTTTATTATGTCTTTAATATTTGCAGGGTTGAACACATGTGCCCACCATTGTTTCAATACCAGTGCCCCAGATAATTATTTGAGAAATAGGGTTTTTACCCATTAATTTTGAAAAATAGGGTGATTTCCTTCTTGAAATAGGGTGAAATGATTAATAAAAATGCATACCTTTATATCACTGATGTTTCACCTTTGTGGAAGATGCTCACTTGTATTGATTCAATAAAACTTTAAACTATCATAATTAACTTTAATAAACTGATGTTTCATAACATTTTTAATCATTGAAACTGTCCTTAATATAAACTTAAAACAAAAAAAATCGATAACACGAATGATCATTTGGCTCTTGCTTTCTTGGTTCGAAACAGTTTGCGATCGACTGATATTTTTGCGCAACAATAGCGGACGTCTTTTGACCTCTCTTAGATATTTTTATTTCGCATCGTTATAGAAACTGAAAGTACAGGCGCTTTATAAATACATGTACAATGAGCGACGGATAAAGTCAGATTAAAAACGCATGTATGTCGAGGAAAATAATTTGATCAGACACTTTATTTAACTATGAAATCTAGAACGCAGAGAGTTTGACTGTTTTCATGCTCCGTCATCCAGGCGCTTGCTTAATAAAGACGCGTTACGATAATTATTTAAAAGAGATAATACCGAAAATAAGCAAAGCATTTTCGATAGAAGCTATTGTGTCGTACGCATCGAATTTGACGAATTTGCGTACAAATCAAAATGGTTGCGTTTTCAATACGCATGTTATTGAATTTCTTTGCGTTTTTAGACATTTTAATAGGGTGAAAGACGCAGATACGCAGCTTATCTGGGGCACTGAATACCAAATATTAAGCAAATTTAAGCTTCATTAATTCTTGGTACAATATAACATGTATACTGTTTGTTACATTTTTCTTATGTTTGCAGTTTTTCAAAAAGTTGTTTATTTATGTAAGCAGGACAGTAAAATGTCTTTACCAACTTGCACAGTAAAAGCCACTAAAAATGTTTTATTTGAACGAATATAGACTTAATGTGTGATGTCACACGCACCTGCAAAATTTAGACTCTGCCCACTGGTTGGCAAAAAGAGGTTGAATTCATATAAGCATATAGAGAAGGTTGACATAATCATCAATTTAATTGATAATCGGATAAATCATGCACTATATCACATACAATTTTTATAATTATCTTTGAATAAAACAATAGCATTGAACTAAATTTGAAGTATATACAATTTTACTAATTTTCTTTTAATAAAACATAAGCATTGAAGTATACAAAACACCATCATGAAAACAAGCAATCACAAAGGGGTTAAACATACTTGCGTGAAATGAATTAAATATATAGATAAATTGTATCTTAAAATGCTAGATTTTTATTATTATTCCTTATCACTAGTAAAGTTTATTTCAATATACATGCAAAGACACTTCATTTTGCATAATATGCATTTTTTAACATTTGTATGCTACAATTTATTCATATCATGGCTATAGATAACTTTTGGGGTATATTGGGTAATCAACCCCCTGTTTTTGACAACAATAGGGTTTTTGTAAATTCAATAGTTTTAGCAAAAATTTTCACCCCCTTCTGTTGAGCTTAATTAGGTTTTTTACTTCCGTTTTTTTTAACTCAATTGGGTAATTTAGGGAATGACATATATAATATAATAAAAATCTACTAAGGTTACTGTAATTTTTATACAAATGGAATTCAGAAAAGTACCTGTACATAACTAAAAACAATTAGTGAATTTCTGATCAAAGTTCATTCATTTTTGCATTGAATAAGACCGAGTTCGTGAAATCGCTGCACAATTGATGAAGTTACATGTATGGCGATGCACCCCGTTTTCGGGTCATTTTGAGTTGAATACCTTGATAATGAAAGTAGAAATCGGACGGGTCAACGAATAATTACAATAATACCCCATAGATTGAAAGCCGCTAGAAAGACTGCCTTCTTTTCTTCATAGGACGGCATATAAACTATTCGGTACATTTTTGTACGCCACGGAAAATAACCAGTCTAAAAATACGCCCGGTTATCGTAAGAATTGTGTTTCATGACACAATGTTTTTTATGGGAATTACGTTATTAAATTTGTATTCGCGTTTTTAACCAGGTTTTCCGAAGGAAAAAACTGGTTATTAGATTGGGGAATGCAGGCGGGCTGGCTGGCGGGGGGCGGAACAAGCTTGTCCGGGCCATAACTTTGTCGTTCATTGTGAGATTTTAAAATCATTTGGCACATTTGTTCACCATCATGGGACGGTGTGTCGCACGAAAGAATCACGTCAATATCTCCAATGTCAAGGTCGCCACGACTAAAAATAGATTTATTTTAAAACAAACTTACAAAGGGGGTTAATTTTGTTTGTTCATTTCAAAAGATCAGTTTGAGTTGTCTCCCTTTATCAGATTTTTTTTCACAATGAAAACCTGGTTTTGTGACAATTTTGTCCCTTGTTGTACGCTTTATTTTGAATTTTGTTATGTTTTTGCTTTTTTTAATTGCGTAATAACGCAAATACGCTTGTTATCTAAAGCCCTGTAATATTGTTATCAATGTAAACAAAACAAAAATTCATTCAATGAAAAAGAAAATAACCACAACATCTAAAACTTGTAATATACAGGGGTATTGCTAGTGGGCGAAGTGGGCGATTTGTTTGCCCAGGGAATATTGATTTCGAAAATTTATTTCATGAAGGCGAAGTAACATCTCCCCCTTTAAATGATTTACCTTGTGCCAGACATTGACTGATTAAAATCAATTTGATATGGAGGATTGGACACAGGAGGATTCTCAGCCATAAGTTGCCCCATTTACAGGTCATGCAAAGTTGAACATTCAAAAGAACAGTCTGGAGCTTTTAGACTTCTTGAAATTGTTTTGTGCCAGACATTGATCAGTAAAAGCAATTTGATGTGGAGAATTGGACATAGGAGGATTCTCAGCCATAAGTTGCCCCATTTACAGGTCATGCAAAGTTGAACATTCAAAAGAACAGTTTGGAGCTTTAGACTTCTTAAAATTGTTCATAGATGATGCCTTGATTAATTTTCCTTGTGCTGGCTACAAATAACTATGCTTAAGCAAAGTTACATGGCCCATTTTAAAAACAATACTCAAGAATGATAAAATGGGAAAAGGTAATCTAGCACTGGCAATACAGTGATTTTTTTTGCCCAAAATTACCGCCGATATTCGGCTGCTTCCCAATTGCAAAAAATGACCTTTTTCCCCAAAAATCTGACCAAAATTTCCCAAAATATGACAAAATTTTCCCAATAAAGCCAATAAGATAACAATGTCATTTAGCGTTAATTTTGTAGAACGAGTGCAGATCGAGCTTGTCGAGTCTTCGCCGAATGACAACTGACTTACGAATGTTCGCGAATGTAGCCGAATACGATTTTACGTTGCTATCCACACATCTCTCTCTATATTGCGGAGGATACTGTCGACAGTCGATGTATCCCGATTGTTAACGCCTGTTTTTACACACGTCCAAGATGGCGGCAAGCAGACGAGAAGTTTGCGATGAGCAGCGAAAATTATAAATAACACTAAAATTAACTGCGGACATCACATGGTTATTAGGAGATAATAATGTGTGTGTCAATTAACGCAAAATACTACGTTTGAGATGAACAACAACAAATATTTTTAGAAATCTTCACAGTGAATGTGCGTCACGGAAATCTGTGTTGGGAAATTGGAGTTAGTTTACTCACAAAGTTAAAGCATTTAAGATGGGTATTGTTTTCGAAAATGGAAAGAGACAAACATGATTTGATTTATATGTTAGTGGATCTGTGTATAATCAGATTCATATGCATATTCTGCTTTATTATGTTTGTCACGCTGTATAGTTTGGTGAAATGGCATTGAACTGAGGATGTCAGTTGTGCAAGATATTAAAAGGTAAACAAATGAAATGTATTTTTTTAGCTCCATTTAATACAACATTAACACAGCAAGAACACTTAAGCATGTTTGTTAATATTTGTTAATGTTTTCACCATATCATATTTTACTTTAAAAAACATCCTAAATTAAATTCATACTCTTAAAGAGATTATGATTAAATCATAATGGTACATATATATTGAAGAATCTATAGATTATTGCAAGTTTAATATCCATGTGGAAGGATATTAACTAAACGTTGTAAGAAAACATGAAAGCAACACTTTATAATATAAAAATGCTGTCAAACATGAACTTAGCAATTTTTATTCTGTTCTTATTATCATATTTATAATGTTTCCCAATTTCATGCTTTATCGCGCTATTTTTCCCAATCCAAATGCCACAGGCTGTAACAAAAAAAAGCAAAAAAAATCACTGCAATAAATACAGGCTTTTTCCGCTCCATTTTGGGAATACGCCACACTGGAATTTTGGGAATTTCGCGTCGTTAAAACCCCCATTTTGGGAAAAAAATTATTCGCAAAATTGGCTCAATTGGGAAAAATTATCGCATGTAAATAGTGTTTCTTATATTTCAAAGAAGCCGTTAACTGGTAAATAACGACTATTTTGATAACTTATTATTAAAATTTTACAAAGTATTATGAACATGTGAGATAGGTGCAGGTTTTTTAATCTGAGTTTGGGGAAAGGCTTGGCCTTTTTTGAGGTGAAAAAAATCGTGTGAAGCGCCGGATTTTGAGGAAAATAAGGAAAGTCTTAAATAATCATTAACATATTTTACAGTTTTTAAAACAAATTCAAGGTAACAGATAATTTAATTATGCAACACTTTCTATTTTCTACACCGGATCAGGTTAACTTATATATTTTAAGGTAAAAAAAAAAAAAAAAAAAAAAAATTTTTTTTTTTTTTTTTTTTGGAATTGGGAATTTTTTTTTCAATTGGGAATAAAACAACCAGATTTGCATTGGGAATGGGGCCGAATTTCGGACCCGTGGCATAGGGCGGAAAAAGCCTGAAATATGGGACTCATTTACAGGTCAGATTTGGAATCTCTGCTGTAAATGAGATTTTAAATGAATTTTTAATTTAAAACAAATATTTGTAACAAAATATGAATTTGATTTAATGTTGAATTGCTTAAAATTAACAAGGAAGTAAAAAGATTCTGAACATGGTTTGTTACAATTGAAGTTTATTTGATACACTTGTTCAGGATTTTTTTTTTAAGTACCATCATTATCAACAATCAATGAGAAATAAAAAAAATGTAGGTTTTATACACTTAACATGTCTTATTGTATAAAACAAGCGAAGAGTTGATTGAATGCTGAACAGAAACCACTTATCCTTTATGTTGCAGCAAAATATACAGTCCAACCCCTACTTCCGGTCACCCTTCATCGCCGGTCGCCCCGTGTAGGCGGCCGGTCTGTGCCACGACCGTCGATAAACGCTATATAATGCACCCCTCTTTAGCGGTAATCCTGTTTCTCCGGCCAGCAACCAGCAATTTTGCATCCCAATTGTTAAATTCCCCCCATATGAGTGGTCACGCGCGAGTAAGTCAGTCATGTACACTGGCAAAATTACACCGACGCAACGGCGAAAAAATCGATACGTACTTCCGGTCTGCAGTTTATGCTCTGCAGTACTGAAGCGTGATGTGTGATAAACATTTTGACAGTTTGCAAAATTGCAATTAATTAGCGGCAGGTTATCGGGTTAAAAGCAATATTCGACCGTTTGATCTTTTTGTTTCCGCACATGCGAATATCATCTATTAGTACTGGAAAAGAGATTCTTAATTTATAATTGATTATTTGTAGCTGTTGAATCATACTATTTCAAGCACACAATTATGACAATTATCGGCTAATAAAAAGTTAAAAAGAACAACGCAACTTTTAACCGAAATCAACTGCTCTACATGTTCTATGTGCTACAAAGTTTTTTCCAAAAATCAATACATGCTTGCATGGGTATGACGTGACATTGTACATTGGTGCATAATTTTCGCGCGCTTTTGTCCGGAAAAAGGAAATACATGAGGACTTTTTTGATGCTAGGATTTGTAAACGTCTCGTTAACATAAATCAATCAGGAGTGTGTTTTGGATTACAAATTATGATTCTCATTTGGGAATTTAACAAAACATTCATATTTGTTTTATATTTACAATGATTTCAATATTAATTTTGATAAAACCATTTACGTGGCGAAAGAAATGTTTTTATAATATTCTGCATGAAAAGCACGATTAACAGTACGATTACACCTGGTTGCTATTATAAGTCTCTTAAGTAACTGACCACAATTTTATCGTGGAGGAGATCACTGTCGGGACCAATTCGTGCGGTAGGTATTACAAAGACATAAAACTGCAATTAACCAATTAAATTATCGATTGATAGTGACAGAGGAGTTATTCACGCATAACTTTTCACAACTGTTCCCATCTTAAGTGCATTGGGGCCATACAACACGCATTCTGTAAACAACGAATCATAAGAATGATTCTTTTTCATTGACTTGATTCTGATGAGGATGATATTGATGATGATTAGAAAGATGAATGGAATATTTTTTTGAATAAATATGTTGTTTTATAGCTGACTTTAGAAAGGAAGAAATAAAATTATTTTAAGTCTATACATTGTTTAGTACATGTACACATATTTACCGTTTTGTTTATACTAAAATTGAACAGTTGGCCATCAACTCTAGACTCCATATGACCCAACCCCCTGTTAAAAGGCCACCCTGCTTAAGCAGCCAATTTGGCCGTTTCCCTTGACTGGCTGCTTAAGAGGGGTTGGACTGTATGTAAAACTAAGATCTATGACGCAAATGTACCATTTCTCCCGACTTCTCCCTAAATTTTGAGCCTAGCTAGACCCCAGGGACATTTGCTGTTGTTGAAAATGGAAAAAAAGCTTCTGTTCAAGCTACAATAATATTTAAATTAATGCTGATGAGAAGAACTAAATGCAGGCCAGGAGACTTTAACACCCCTGTTGTATTCTAAATATGTTAAATGCCCTTGTCAAGAACGAATAGCGAAAGGAAAATACGATATAAATGAATCTTATATTATTAAAGCGCATTTTAATGAAATGAAACTACAACAGAATCCAGAGCTCGTGGATTGGCTATTTTATGGTGTTTTATGAATAAAAAGTTGATGCCAAATTGAATTTTATGTAGCCACATGGGTCAATTTGTAGCGATTGACTTATTTGGCAACTGTTAGAGTAAGCCCTGCATGGATTGATGAATAATTTCATCTGTGTATTATTCCTTTATTTGCTATGCAAAATGTATGGTTTACTATTGCACTGGTCAGGATTTACATAACCAAATAGTTTTGCCAAATATCTGTATATAGTTTTAGTGCTAAACGTGTTCTTGAGAGGTCAAATGCATTTAAAATTAATCTGTTTATTTATAGCTTGGAAGCAATAAACTTCTATTCACTATGGTTTGGCTTTAATGTTCCTTTATAAATATGCTGGTTTATGCTGGTATGCATCATTGCACACATGCATTTTGCTTCACATGTATATACATGGCCATAGTTCCCAGGCCAGTTCCAGTCTATTGATTTATTAAATTATTCCTGGCTGCGGCCTATGAAGGTCCTGAGTTCTTTATTGTTGATGAAACAAGAGAACTGCTAGACAGTTTTGGTATTGATTCCTCGTAAGTCATAAGCCCAATGGTTCCTATTGCACTAACAGCATGTTGTAAATAACTTATAGTTTTTTAGCTCACCTGATTGCTCAGGTCAGCTTTTGTGACTGGTCTTTGTCCGTCGTATGTCCATCCGTCCT